>NC_091284.1:660642816-660945846 GCF_032444005.1 Ranitomeya imitator | reverse complement strand
GCCAGAAAGTATTGGTACTGAGAAGTGGTCTGTGGTCCCCACCTGCAGAACCACTCCTTTATTGAGCATGTCTTGATAATTGCCAATAATTTCCATCTGTTGTCTAGTAACATAGTTAAGGTTGAAGGAAGACTTTAAGTCCATCTAGTTCAACACATAGCGTAACCTAACATGCCCTAACATGTTGATCCAGAGGAAGGCAAAAAAAAAAACCATGTGGCAAAGAGTAAGCTCCACATTGGGGAAAAAAATTCCTTCTCAACTCCACATACGGCAATCAGACTAGTTCCCTGGATCAATGCCCAGCAAGGAATCTAGTATATATAACATGTAACATTATACTTTTCAAGAAAGGCACCCAGTCCCCTCTTAAATTTTAGTAATGAATCACTCACTACAACATCATACGGCAGAGAGTTCCATAGTCTCACTGCTCTTACAGTAAAGAATCTGCGCCTGTTATTATGCTTAAACCTTCTTTCCTCCAGACGTAGAGGACGCCCCCTTGTCCCTGTCTCTGGTCTGTGATTAAAAAGATCATCAGAAAGGTCTTTGTACTGTCCCCTTAAAATAAGATCACCCCTTAGCCTTTGTTTTTCCAAACTAAATAGCCCCAAATGTAATAATCTCTCTTGGTATTGCATACCCCCCAGTCCTCTAATAACCTTCGTCGCTCTTCTCTGCACCCGCTTCAGTTCAGCTATGTCTTTCTTATTCACCGGAGACCAGAACTGTACACAGTATTGTAAGGCTATGTGCACACGATGCGGATTTGCTGCGGATCCGCAGCGGATTTTACCGCGCAGAAACGCTACAGATAGTCTATGGAAGAAAAAAAAGCTATGCAGAAAAATCAGTGCGGAATTGCTGCGGATTTCAAAGAAGTGCATATCACTTCTTTTGTGCGGATCTGCAGCGGTTCTGCACCCCTCCATGTTAAAATTCCGCAGTGGCCCAAAATCGCTGAAAATCCGCACAAAATCTGCATCAATTCCGCATAAAAACCGTGGCAAATCCACGGCTGCGGATTCTGCCAGGAGATGCGGATTTTGTGCAGAAAATTCTGCACCTCTTTTCCTACGTGTGCACATACCCTAAGTATGGTCGAACTAGTGACTTGTATAGAGGTAAAATTATGTTCTCCTCATGAGCATCTATACCTCTTTCAATGCATCCCATTAATTTATTTGCCTTTGTAGCAGCTGCCTGACACTGGCCACTAAATGTGAGTTTGTTGTCCACCCATACACCCAGGTCTTTTTAATTGACGGTTTTGCCCAGTGTTTTACAATTACGCACATAGTTATACATCTTATTACTTCTACCCAAGTGCATGACCTTACATTTATCCCCATTAAAGCTCATTTGCCATTTATCAGCCCGAGCTTCTAGTTTACATAAATCATCCTGTAATATAAAATTGTCCTCCTCTGTATTGATTGCCCTGCAGAGTTTAGTGTCATCTGCAAATATTGAAATTCTACTCTGAATGCCCCCTACAAGGTCATTAATAAATATGTTAAAAAGAAGAGGGCCCAATACTGACCACTGTGGTACCCCACTGCTAACCGCGACCCAGTCCGAGTGTGCTCCATTAATAACCACCCTTTGTTTCCTATCCCTGAGCTAGCTCTTAACCCACTTACACATATTTTCCCCTATCCCCATTATTCTCTTTTAAGGATCAACCTTTTGTGTGGCACCGTATCAAAAGCTTTTGAAAAGTCCATATACACTATGTCCACTGGGTTCCCTTGGTCCAGTCCGGAACTTACCTCTTCATAGAAGCTGATCAGATTAGTCTGACATGAACGGTCCCTAGTAAACCCGTGCTGATATTGGGTAATGAGGTTATTCCTCTTCAGATACTCCAGTATAGCATCCCTTAGAATGCCCTCCAGGATTTTACCCACAGTAGAGGTTAAGCTTACTGGCCTATAATTTCCGAGTTCAGTTTTTGTCCCCTTTTTGAATATTGGCACCACATTTGCTATACGCCAGCCCTGTGGTACAGACCCTGTTATTATGGAGTCTTTAAAGATTAAAAATAATGGTCTATCGATGACTGTACTTAGTTCCTGCAGTGCTCGGGGGTGTATCCCATCCGGGCCCGGACATTTGTCAATTTTAGTGATTTTTAGACGCTGCTGTACAGCCTGCTGGGTTAAGCAGGTGACATTTATTGGGGAATTTTTGTTATCACTGATCATTTTGTCTGCCATGGGATTTTCTTGTTTAAATACTGATGAAAAAAAAGTAATTTAGCATATTGGCTTTTTCCTGATCCTCATCCACCGTTTCGCCCAGACTATTTTTAAGGGGCCAACACTATCATTTTTTAGTTTCTTACGTAGTTAAAGATTATTTTGGGATTATTTTTACTCTCTCTGGCAATGAGTGTCTCTGTCTCAATTTTTGCAGCCTTGATTTGCTTTTTACAGACTTTATTTAATTTTCTGTATTTAATGCCTCATCACTACCTACTTCCTTTAATTCTCTAAATGCTTTCTTTTTGTCACTTATTGCGCCCCTTACAGCTCTATTTAGCCATATTGGTTTCCTCCTATTTCTAGTATGTTTATTCCCATACGGTATATACTGTGCACAGGTCCTATCCAGGATGCTAATAAACGTCTCCCATTTTCTTTGTGTATTTTTATGTCTCAGGATATCGTCCCAGTTAATTGCACCAAGATCATCTCTCATCCGTTGGAAATTTGCCCTCCTGAAGTTTAGTGTCCTTGTAACCCCTCTACTACACATCTTATTAAAGGATACATGAAAACTTATTATTTTGTGATCACTATTCCCCAAGTGACCCCCAACCCTTATATTTGATATGCGGTCTGGCCTGTTGGTTAATATTAAGTCTAGCAGTGCCCCCCTTCTTGTTGGGTCCTGAACCAGTAGTGAAAGGTAATTGTCCCTCAAAAACCGATTACCTTTGCTGGAACTGCAGGTTTCTGTTCCCCAATCTATTTCAGGGTAGTTGAAGTCCCCCATAATAATGACTTCTCCTTGAGTCGCAGCTTCATCTATTTGCTTTACGAGGATATTCTCCATTGCTTCCATTATTTTTGGAGACTTATAATAAACCCCTATCAGTAATTTTATTATTTTTTCCCCCTCCCCTTATCTCCACCCACAAGGACTCTACATTTTCATTAGATTCACCTATATTATCATGCACGATGGGTTTTAAGGACGATTTTACATATAGACACACCCCACCCCCTCGCTTATCCGTTCGGTCATTTCTGAACAGGCTACAGCCCTGCAAGTTAACAGCCCAGTCATGGCTCTCATCCAGCCACGTTTCAGATATCCCCACCATGTCATAATTATGCTCCAACAACATTAATTCTAATTCGTCCATTTTGTTGGCGAGGCTTCTGGCATTAGTATACATACATTTTATGTATCTCTGTACCTCTATTCTTTCTTAAATTATTAATTGATCTAACCCCACCCCCCATGCCACCGCCACCCCCATCTTCCTTATTTGTGCCCAGGTCTCTACCTGCACTATCTTCCCCTCCTGTAAACTAAATACCCTCCCCTATTCCATTTGCACAACCGCATGTGAAATTGATTGTCAAACAGTGTTGCTTCCTATGTATGTAAATATATACCGTATATACTCGAGTATAAGCCGACCCCCCTAATTTTGCCACAAAAAACTGGGAAAACCTATTGACTCGAGTATAAGCCTAGGGTGGAAATGCAGCATTTACCGGTGAATTTCAAAAATAAAAATAGATCATTATTACCCCATAGCTGTGCCATATAGTGCTCTGCGTGTTCATTATTGCCCCATAGCTGTGCCATATAGTGCTCTGCACCGTTCATTATTGCCCCATAGCTGTGCCATATAGTGCTCTGCACCGTTCATATTTCCCCATAGCTCTGCCATATAGTGCTCTGCACCGTTCATACTGCCCCCATATCTGTGCCCCATATAGTGCTCTGCACCGTTCATACTGCCCCCATATCTGTGCCCCATATAGTGCTCTGCACCGTTCATACTGCCCCATATCTGTGCCCCATACAGTGCTCTGCACCGTTCATATTGTCCCATAGTAGTGCCCCATATAGTGCTGTGCACCGTTCATACTGCCCCATATCTGTGCCCCATACAGTGCTCTGCACCGTTCATATTGTCCCATAGTAGTGCCCCATATAGTGCTGTGCACCGTTCATACTGCCCCATAGTAGTGCCCCATACAGTGCTCTGCACCGTTCATATTGTCCCATAGTAGTGCCCCATATAGTGCTGTGCACCGTTCATACTGCCCCATATCTGTGCCCCATACAGTACTCTGCACCGTTCATATTGTCCCATAGTAGTGCCCCATATAGTGCTCTGCACTGTTCATACTGCCCCATATCTGTGCCCCATACAGTGCTCTGCACCGTTCATATTGTCCCATAGTAGTGCCCCATATAGTGCTCTGCACCGTTCATACTGCCCCATAGCTGTGCCCCATATCTGCACCGTTCATATTGTCCCATAGTAGTGCCCCATATAGTGCTCTGCACCGTTCATACTGCCCCATATCTGTGCCCCATATATGCTCTGCACCGTTCATACTGCCCCCATATCTGTGCCCCATATAGTGCTCTGCACCGTTCATGCTGCCCCAGAGATGCTCCACATAAATCTGTGCCGCTGCTGCAATAAAAAAAAAAAAAAGCCATACTCCCCTCTCTTGATTGCAGCTCCCAGCGTCTCGTTCCGGCGTCCGGTCCCGGCGTCTCCGCACTGACTGATCAGGCAGAGGGCGCCGCGCACACTATATGCGTCATCGCGCCCTCTGACCTGAACAGTCAGAGCGGAGCGGAGCGACGCTGGGAAGATGGAGCGAAGCCCGGCGGCTGGAACGGGGACAGGTAAATATGCGATACTTACCTGGTCCCGACGTCCGGCTCCGTCTGCCTGTCCCACGGTCTCCGGGTGCCGCAGCTTCTTCCTTTATCAGCGGTCACTGTTACCGCTGATTAGAGAAATGAATAGGCGGCTCCACCCCTATGGGAGGTGGAGCCGCCTATTCATTTCTCTAATGAGCGGTCCCATGTGACCGCTGAAGAGGGGAAGAACTGCAGCACCGAAGACCCGTGGGACAGGCAGAGGGAGCGTCAGGATACCTTGACTCGAGTATAAGCCGAGAGGGGCACTTTCAGCCCAAAAATTTGGGCTGAAAATCTCGGCTTATACTCGAGTAACATAGTAACATAGTTAGTAAGGCCGAAAAAAGACATTTGTCCATCCAGTTCAGCCTATATTCCATCATAATAAATGGCCAGATCTACGTCCTTCTACAGAACCTAATTGTATGATACAATATTGTTCTGCTCCAGGAAGACATCCAGGCCTCTCTTGAACCCCTCGACTGAGTTCGCCATCACCACCTCCTCAGGCAAGCAATTCCAGATTCTCACTGCCCTAACAGTAAAGAATCCTCTTCTATGTTGGTGGAAAAACCTTCTCTCCTCCAGACGCAAAGAATGCCCCCTTGTGCCCGTCACCTTCCTTGGTATAAACAGATCCTCAGCGAGATATTTGTATTGTCCCCTTATATACTTATACATGGTTATTAGATCGCCCCTCAGTCGTCTTTTTTCTAGACTAAATAATCCTAATTTCGCTAATCTTTCTGGGTATTGTAGTTCTCCCATCCCCTTTATTAATTTTGTTGCCCTCCTTTGTACTCTCTCTAGTTCCATTATATCCTTCCTGAGCACCGGTGCCCAAAACTGGACACAGTACTCCATGTGCGGTCTAACTAGGGATTTGTACAGAGGCAGTATAATGCTCTCATCATGTGTATCCAGACCTCTCTTAATGCACCCCATGATCCTGTTTGCCTTGGCAGCTGCTGCCTGGCACTGGCTGCTCCAGGTAAGTTTATCATTAACTAGGATCCCCAAGTCCTTCTCCCTGTCAGATTTACCCAGTGGTTTCCCATTCAGTGTGTAATGGCGATATTGATTCCTTCTTCCCATGTGTATAACCTTACATTTATCATTGTTAAACCTCATCTGCCACCTTTCAGCCCAAGTTTCCAACTTATCCAGATCCATCTGTAGCAGAATACTTTCTTCTCTTGTATTAACTGCTTTACATAGTTTTGTATCATCTGCAAATATCGATATTTTACTGTGTAAACCTTCTACCAGATCATTAATGAATATGTTGAAGAGAACAGGTCCCAATACTGACCCCTGCGGTACCCCACTGGTCACAGCGACCCAGTTAGAGACTATACCATTTATAACCACCCTCTGCTTTCTATCACTAAGCCAGTTACTAACCCATTTACACACATTTTCCCCCAGACCAAGCATTCTCATTTTGTGTACCAACCTCTTGTGCGGCACGGTATCAAACGCTTTGGAAAAATCGAGATATACCACCTCCAATGACTCACCGTGGTCCAGCCTATAGCTTACCTCTTCATAAAAACTGATTAGATTGGTTTGACAGGAGCGATTTCTCATAAACCCATGCTGATATGGAGTTAAACAGTTATTCTCATTGAGATAATCCAGAATAACATCCTTCAGAAACCCTTCAAATATTTTACCAACAATAGAGGTTAGACTTACTGGCCTATAATTTCCAGGTTCACTTTTAGAGCCCTTTTTGAATATTGGCACCACATTTGCTATGCGCCAATCCTGCGGAACAGACCCTGTCGCTATAGAGTCCCTAAAAATAAGAAATAATGGTTTATCTATTACATTACTTAGTTCTCTTAGTACTCGTGGGTGTATGCCATCCGGACCCGGAGATTTATCTATTTTAATCTTATTTAGCCGGTTTCGCACCTCTTCTTGGGTTAGATTGGTGACCCTTAATATAGGGTTTTCATTGTTTCTTGGGATTTCACCTAGCATTTCATTTTCCACCGTGAATACCGTGGAGAAGAAGGTGTTTAATATGTTAGCTTTTTCCTCGTCATCTACAACCATTCTTTCCTCACTATTTTTTAAGGGGCCTACATTTTCAGTTTTTATTCTTTTACTATTGATATAGTTGAAGAACAGTTTGGGATTAGTTTTACTCTCCTTAGCAATGTGCTTCTCTGTTTCCTTTTTGGCAGCTTTAATTAGTTTTTTAGATAAAGTATTTTTCTCCCTGTAGTTTTTTAGAGCTTCAATAGTGCCATCCTGCTTTAGTAGTGCAAATGCTTTCTTTTTACTGTTAATTGCCTGTCTTACTTCTTTGTTTAGCCACATTGGGTTTTTCCTATTTCTAGTCCTTTTATTCCCACAAGGTATAAACCGCTTACACTGCCTATTTAGGATGTTCTTAAACATTTCCCATTTATTATCTGTATTCTCATTTCTGAGGATATTGTCCCAGTCTACCAGATTAAGGGCATCTCTAAGCTGTTCAAACTTTGCCTTCCTAAAGTTCAATGTTTTTGTGACTCCCTGACAAGTCCCCCTAGTGAAAGACAGGTGAAACTGCACAATATTGTGGTCGCTATTTCCTAAATGCCCAACCACCTGCAGATTTGTTATTCTGTCAGGTCTATTAGATAGTATTAGGTCTAAAAGTGCTGCTCCTCTGGTTGGATTCTGCACCAATTGTGAAAGATAATTTTTCTTGGTTATTAGCAGAAACCTGTTGCCTTTATGGGTTTCACAGGTTTCTGTTTCCCAGTTAATATCCGGGTAGTTAAAGTCCCCCATAACCAGGACCTCATTATGGGTTGCAGCTTCATCTATCTGCTTTAGAAGTAGACTTTCCATGCTTTCTGTTATATTTGGGGGTTTGTAACAGACCCCAATGAGAATTTTGTTACCATTTTTCCCTCCATGTATATATACGGTATACCGTATTTTCCGGCGTATAAGACGACTGGGCGTATAAGACGACCCCCAACTTTTCCAGTTAAAATATAAAATCTTCTCAAAAGTCGGGGGTTGTCTTATATGCTGGGTGTCGTCTTATAGGGTGGGTGCGAAGCAATCTGCGGTCGACGTATATAGTGGGGGTAGTGGTCCCGATGACGAGGTGAGGGAGCGTTTCACCAGGAAGGTGTAAGTGAAGCAAACTGTCAGTGTCTGGGATGCCAGGGGTATGCAAAAAGAGAGAGAGCGGTGCTGTGCCTAGAAAAACACTCCTCTTTCACTAATCTGGCTCGCCCTTGTATCCTATTGTGAAGGAGAAAATGTCTAATAAAATCAATTATTAAAGCTTATAGAAGTAAGTTCAGATATGGTGTAGCAAGATGGCGATTGTGTCTTTAAAACTGTCTTGAAGATCCTTGAAGACTTGGAAGGAATCTTTGGAATGCAAGAGTGAAGACACGAATACACCGTATTTGGAAATGAAGCTTGGAATGAACCAATCAGAGTGACACTAACTATTCAGAAGTTGTGGGACCTCCCCCATTTCCTGTTTTAAGTATCATCCTTTGTTCAGAATAAAGTCAGTTGGGAAAACCTTCACTGAGAGAGGCTGTCTGTATCGTATGTGTGTCCGATGCATTCCTAGCCCCTAAGCTAGCACTCAGTTTATATTTGGTCAGGTATAAGCAATCATATTGATCTCACTTTGAGATCACCCTCACACTATTATCTCCTTCTCTGCGTCTGCTTCACTTACACCTTCCCGGTAAGGTGCCCGCTCACCTCGTCATTGGGACTGCTCCCCCCACAATATGCGGCGACCGCAGATTACTCCGCATCTGCCCTATAAGATGACACCTGACGTATAAGACGACACCTGACTTTTGAGAAGATTTTCAGGGGTTAAAAAGTAGTCTTATACGCCAGAGAATACAGTGTGTGCATGTATGTATATGTGTGTATATATATATATATATATATATATATATATATATATATATATATATATATATATATATATATATATATATATATATATATATAATGTATATGTATATATAGAGGGAGAGAGAGATGGGCAGTCTTAGCAGGTGCAACTGTTCTATTTGGAAGTGACGGTCAGTCTGACATTTTTATATCGCGGCTGTCTAGGTAACAAAGATAGCAGTTCTTATAAATGAGTCTTTAAGGAGGATATGCAGAAAAGGATTCCACAAAGTGAAGTCCTTTACCGATATTCTAGCAACTTCAAATGGATATGATGTTTATAATGGCTGGAAATACCGGACTCCTGCATCATGGAATGGGTGTCGATCACAATATTACCTTCAAATAGTATTAAAGGGAACCTGTCACCCCGAAAATCGCGGGTGAGGTAATCCCACCGGCATCAGGGGCTTATCTGCAGCATTCTGTAATGCTGTAGATAAGCCCCCGATGTTACCTGAAAAAGGAGAAAAAGACGTTAGATTATACTCACCCAGGGGCGGTCCCGCTGCTGGTCAGGTTGGATGGGCGTCTCCGGTCCGCTGCGGCGCCTCCTATCTTCTTTCCATGACGTCCTCTTCTGATCTTCAGCCACGGCTCCGGCGCAGGCGTACTTTGCTCTGCCCTCTTGAGGGCAGAGGATAGTACTGCAGTGCGCAGGCGCCGGAAAGGTCAGAGGCCCGGCGCCTGCGCACTGCAGTACTTTGTCTGCCCTCAACAGGGCAGAGCAAAGTACGCCTGCGCCGGAGCCGTGGCTGAAGATCAGAAGAGGACGTCATGGAAAGAAGATGGGAGGCGCCGCAGCGGACCGGAGACGCCCATCCGACCTGACCAGCAGCGGGACCGCCCCTGGGTGAGTATAATATAACGTCTTTTTCTCCTTTTTCAGGTTACATCGGGGGCTTATCTACAGCATTACAGAATGCTGCAGATAAGCCCCTGATGCCGGTGGGATTACCTCACCCGCGATTTTCGGGGTGACAGGTTCCCTTTAATGTAATCCAAATTTAAAGCAAGTGTAACTTTTATAAAAATGTGAATAAAATTTATTTTTACTTAATTTTTTCCCATATAACTGAGTTGTATATCTGTTCATTAGAAGCCGAAAACCTATTTGAACATGAGCTGGGAGCACTGAATATGTCTGCACTGTCACGGAGGCAAGAGCGAGCCGGCTTACTCAGTAATCTCGGTCCTTGTTGCAAAGCCCTGTGTTCTAGGCGGGACCTGGCAATTCGCAAGCAACTTGTGCAAAATGAGAAGGTAAGTGGACTAACTTTAGGTAATCCTGTACAAAAAATCCTCTTCCTGCAGTTACGGCTTTGCTGCATATGTATTTTTATTGTTCCTAATGGCAGCTATTTGTACATTACATTGTAGATTGTAAGCTCACGAGCAGGGTCGTCTTATTTTGCTTTAATTATTGTATTGTTAGCATAGTTACTTATGCCTGTAATGTTTGAAATTGTTAAACTGTAAAGCGCTGCGGAATATGTTGGCGCTATATAAATAAAGATTATTATTATTAGATATACTGTATATGCAGAGATTGCCCTTTAGAGGCAGCGGCAGGCAGATATTTCCAGTTTAAATGTTATGTATGTCAGTGTGCATTACATTGTGACAATCCATCTATAGCCACACTAATATTGACTTTATTTTATTGGAGAGAGAATTAAATGGAGTCAGCAAAAAAATGATTGTTCAAACCAAACACAAGCGTTTGTTGGTTTGGTAATACAGGTTAGTGCACCAACTACTTGCTTTCCATGTATCTCTGTTAAACTTGACAGTTCTGGAATAAACCCCTTAATCCCATATGACGTACTATCCCGTCAAGGTGACGTGGGACTTAATTCCCAGTGATGGGATAGTATGTCATATGCGATCGGCCGCGCTCACGGGGTGAGCGCGGCCGGGTGTCAGCTGACTATCGCAGCTGACATCCGGCACTATGTGCCAGGAGCGGTCACGGACCGCTCCCGGCACATTAACCCCCGGCACACCGCAAACAAACATGATCGCTTTGTGCTGGCGGTACAGGGAAGCATCGCGCAGGGAGGGGGCTCCCTGCGGGCTTCCCTGAGACCCCCACAGCAACGCGATATGATCGCGTTGCTGCGAGGGTCTTTTACCTCTCCTCCCTGCAGCAGGCCCGGATCCAAAATGGCCGCGGCATCCAGGTCCTGCAGGGAGGGAGGTGGCTTACCAAGTGCCTGCTCAGAGCAGGCGCTTGGTAAGCCTGCAGCCCTGTAAGTCAGATCACTGATCAGAGTGCTGTGCAAACTGTCAGATCAGCGATCTGTGATGTCCCCCCCTGGGACAAAGTAAAAAAAAAAAAAATTCCTAAATAAGGAAAAGAAAAAAAATATTATTCCCATAAATACATTTTTGTCTAAATAAAATAAAACAAACAATAAAAGTACACATATTTAGTATCGCCGCGTCCGTAACGACACGACCTATAAAACTGTCCCACTAGTTAACCCCTTCAGTAAACACCGTAAGGAAAAAGAGGCAAAAAACAACGCTTTAATTATCATACCGCCAAACAAAAAGTGGAATAACACGTGATCAAAAAGACAGATATAAATAACCATGGTCCCGCAAAAAACGAGCCGCCATACAGCATCATGAGCAAAAAAAAAGTTATAGTCCTGAGAATAAAGCGATGCCAAATTAAATTATTTTTTCTATAAAATAGTTTTTATCATATAAAAGCGGCAAAACATAAAAAAAATATAAATGAGATATCGCTGTAATCGTACTGACCCGAAGAATAAAACTGCTTTATCCATTTTACCAAATGCCGAACGGTATAAACGCCTCCCCCAAAAGAAATTCATGAATAGCTGTTTTTTGGTCATTTTGCCTCACAAAAATCGGAATAAAAAGCGATAAAAAAAAGTCACATGCCCGAAAATGTTACCAATAAAAATGTCAACTCGTCCCGCAAAAAACAAGACCTCACATGACTCTGTGGACCAAAATATGGAAAAATTATAGGTCTCAAAATGTGGAGACGCAAAAACTTTTTTGCTATAAAAAGCGTCTTTTAGTGTGTGACAGCTGCCAATCATAAAAATCTGCTATAAAAAAACGCTATAAAAGTAAATCAAACCCCCCTTCATCACCCACTTAGTTATGGAAAAATAATAAAATAAAAAAAAAAATGTATTTATTTCCATTTTCCCGTTAGGGTTAGGGCTAGGGTTGGGGCTAAAGTTAGGGTTAGGGTTGGGGCTAAAGTTAGGGTTAGGGTTTGGATTACATTTACGGTTGGGATTGGGGTTTGGATTAGAGTTAGGGGTGTGTCAGGGTTAATGGTGTGGTTAGGGTTACTGTTGGGATTAGGGTTTCAGTTAGAATTGGGGGTTTCCATTGTTTAGGCACATCTGGGGCTCTCCAAACGTGACACGGCGTCCGATATCAATTCCAGCCAATTCTGCGTTGAAAAAGTAAAACAGTGCTCTTTCCCTTCCGAGCTCTCCCATGCGCCTAAACAGGGGTTTACCCCAACATATGGGGTATCCGCGTACTCGGGACAAATTGGACAACAACTTTTGGGGTCAAAGTTCTCTTGTTACCCTTGGGAAAATAAAAATTTGGGGGGCTAAAAATCATTTTTGTGGGAAAATAAAAGATTTTTTATTTTCACGGCTCTGCGTTGTAAACTGTAGTGAAACACTTGGGGGTTCAAAGTTCTCACAACACATCTAGATAAGTTCCTTGGGGGGTCTAGTTTCCAATATGGGGTCACTTGTGGGGGGTTTCTACTGTTTGGGTACATCAGGGGCTCTGCAAATGCAACGTGACGCCTGCAGACCAATCCATCTAAGTCTGCATTCCAAATGGCACTCCTTCCCTTCCGAGCTCTGCCATGCGCCCAAACAGTGGTTCTCCCCCCACATATGGGGTATCAGCGTACTCAGAACAAATTGGACAACAACTTTTGGGGTCCAATTTATCCTGTTACCCTTTGTGAAAATACAAAACTGGGGGCTAAAAAATCATTTTTGTGAAAAAAAGAATTTTTATTTTCACGGCTCTGCGTTATAAACTGTAGTGAAACACTTCGGGGTTCAAAGCTCTGAAAACACATCTAGATAAGTTCCTTAGGGTGTCTACTTTCCAAAATGGTGTCACTTGTGGGGGGTTTTAATGTTTAGGCACATCAGGGGCTCTCCAAACGCGACATGGTGTCCCATCTCAATTCCAGTCAATTTTGCATTGAAAAGTCATACGGCGCTCCTTCCCTTCCGAGCTCTGCCATGCGCCCAAACAGTCGTTTACCCCCACATATGGGGTATCGGCGTTCTCAGGACAAAGTGTACAACAAGTTTTGGGGTCCATTTTCTCCTGTTAACCTTGGTAAAATAAAACTAATTGGAGCTGAAGTAAATTTTTTGTGAAAACGAGTTAAATGTTCATTTTTAATTAAACATTCCAAAAATTCCTGTGAAACACCTGAAGGGTTAATAAGCTTCTTGAATGTGGTTTTGAGCACCTTGAGGGGTGCAGTTTTTAGAATGGTGTCACACTTGGTTATTTTCTATCATACAGACCCCTAAAAATGACTTCAAATGAGATGTGGTCCCTAAAAAAAAATGGTGTTGTAAAAATGAGAAATTGCTGGTCAACTTTTAACCCTTATAACTCCCTAACAAAAAAAATGTTGGTTCCAAAATTGTGCTGATGTAAAGTAGACATGTGGGAAATGTTACCTATTAAGTATTTTGTGTGACATATCTCTGTGATTTAATTGTATAAAAATTCATTTTTGCCAAGTTTTTTTTCACAAATAAACGCAGGTAATATCAAAGAAATTTTACCACTATCATGAAGTACAATATGTCACGAGAAAACAATGTCAAAATCACCAGGATTCGTTGAAGCGTTCCAGAGTTATAACCTCATAAAGGGATAGTGGTCAGAATTGTAAAAATTGGCCTGGTCATTAACGTGCAAACCACCCTCGGGGCTTAAGGGGTTAAAGGAGCCAATCAAGGACAAGGCATTTGTGCATAATTTTTGGCACAGAGTGACTTTTCTCAATCCTTTTTTTAAATTTTTACTACCCCCACTGTGCAGCCTTTCAGATCTGATCAGTGACGCCCATCACTGATCCGCATCCGTGCTCAATTGTTGGCCAGGACTTTCATTTCAGCGTTCTCATTATCTGTGTGTGCAGCCTGCGGCCACAGTAGTGCTCTGATCGGTGTTGCAACCCACTGATCAAAGTCCGCTGCAGATGTAAAATTTTTTATTTCAAAAAGTGTAAAAAATAGTGTAGATTTAGGGGCAGCATAATGTGTAGTAAAAATGTACTGTAATAATTAGCTTATAACTACAGTATTTTATTTGTGTTTTGCTAAAACGTAGAATTACTGTTGGCATCAGTTGCGATCACTCAGCAATTGTATTTACTGATGTCCGCCCAATAAAAATAATCTAGGGTAGCTTCAGAATTTTAGTAGAAAATTTTTATAGTACAGTTTTTTTTTTCTGCTAAAATCCAGTAATTTTTTATTTGACCGATGTCTGTTCACTGCGGTTTATATTTAGTGTAGCTTCAGAAATTTTGTGCACCTCTACATAGATAACTTCTACACTAACGTCCCACTCTTCAAGAACATCCATGTCAGAGCTACCACAGCATGCGGTGCTGTCTGCAAAAATCAGAAAGGCCTCCCTAAGACGCTAATTGGGCAGCTGCTCAGAAAGGGCGGGAGCGGAGTTCAAGGAAGTGACAACATGCTGTTGGTCAAGTACAAGATGGATGTTTTTTTTTTTCTTGACCACCATACATTGTGATTGCAGCACCCCCCACCACAGTACAAGTCTCCAAGCCAAAGTTTGTCCTGGGGTACAACAAGAACATTGGGGGAGTTGATCTCTCTCTGATCAAGTCATAGTAACATAGTTAGTAAGGCCGAAAAAAGACATTTGTCCATCCAGTTCAGCCTATATTCCATCATAATAAATACCCAGATCTACGTCCTTCTACAGAACCTAATAATTGTATGATACAATATTGTTCTGCTCCAGGAAGACATCCAGGCCTCTCTTGAACCCCTCGACTGAGTTCGCCATCACCACCTCCTCAAGTCCTCCAGCCCTACAGTGCCAGACGAAAAGCTACGGTGTGGTACAAGAAGCTGGCCATTCACATCGTACAGATGGCGATCTATAATGCTTTTGTGCTATTGAAACGCTCGCTAGGGCTGTGGGGTACTCGGGATGTGTCACGGGGGCGGCGACCCGGTCCGTGGCCCTGGGCGCCCATGTTAAAGGGACGGTCTTTAAAGGGGTTAGTTGAATAATAAAAAGTTTGTGACGCCTCGTGTTATTCGGTCAGGGGTGACCGACGCTGCTTAAAGGGGTCCACTGGGATGATGTTATGGCAGCAGGGATGGTATGGCTTCCCACAGGTGAAGCTGGGTCCCCAGGGCTCCCAGTGTAATAGATGAAGATGGTGATAGGTGGTTTAGTAAGAAACGGAGGACACAGGGTTGCAGTCTCTTTACCTCTTTACTGTATGATTCAGGCATCCACAACCCAGGGTACCGGATCACAGGTGCTGGTGGTGGTCCGGCTGGCTTGGAAGCGTCTCAGTAATCCCTCTAACCAGGTGGAGTTGGAAGCCTTCCTTCTAACGCTGTGTTGTTGTAGTCCCTTGCTGCCTTAGGCCTCACACACGGTCCTCACGTTCTCTCTCTATTCCCCTTTAGGTAGGACACTATGCCGTACGACAGGTAACTCGAGCCTTTTTACAGGATCTCTATCATGACCCAGGCTCTATCTGTTACTTTGTCCTCGGGTATTAATGGTGGACAGATAACTTGAAATCTAGCTGTCTGCTGGTTTGTGCCGTGGGGCATAAAGTTACCCCCACAACCTCGGTCTTCCGGCTACCGGTATATGCGCTCAGTGTGGAGGAAGTTCAGTCACAACTTCTCTCTCCAGCTCTTCACTTCGCCTTTGCTCCTTCCTCCTTTCAGTCTCTTTACAAGTTGCTCTGCTCTCTTTTTCCTTCCCAGGAGCTGCAGAATCACTCGTCTGCACGGCCTCAGCTTTTCTTCCTCGCTCTCCTCTCACCAACTGTTTTAACTCCAACTGCCTAGCAACTGACTCCTCCCGACCAGAGAGAGCAGCTCCCCTGAAGTTGGGTGTAGAGCTCCCCCTTGGCCTGGAGTCAGAACGGTGTTGTATGTGCTTAATACCTGTTAAAGGGATCCTTCCTCGCCTCCAAGAATGACCTCACTCTACCCGTGAGGAAAGCAATACCACTGTAACAACCGGTTTCCTGGGGTGTTACACTATCACGATGTGCAGACCTGACAGGGTACTTACCTTGAGTGCCAGGAGGTAGTAGTCAAGGTCCTAATATTTGTTGGTCAGGAAGGAGCGGGCCCCATTACTTCTGGAACTGGAGGTGCCTGTATTGTACCAGGGCAACTTTTTCCCAGCGAGGTCCCCCCAAACTGCAAGGACGGTCGCAAAAAAGGTGGACTGTGCCTGCGTTACAAACGGGAGATAAGAAAGGACACCACTTTGCAATGTAAAACCTGGCTTATGCATAAAACACGGCTTCAAAGTGTACTACTAATCCATTACTCTACCACCACATTATAAATTCACATACTAGTAAAAAAAACACTCCTAAATCAATTGTAAACTAGGGTCACTTGGTAGAGGGTTTCCACTGCTTAGGCACATCAGGGGCTCTACAAACATGACATGGGATGCTCGCAGATGATTCCATCACAGGTCACTCCTTCCTTGCAGAGCTCTGCAATGTGTCCCAAACAGTAGTTTCCCACCATACGTGGGATATCTGCTTACTCGGGAGAAAAAAAAATCTTGTGAGAAAAATCTTAGATTTTTTTTCATTATCACTCTTTAACCTTGTAAAATTCTGGGAAGCATCTGTGGGTTCAAGGTGCTCACCACACTTCTAGATAAATTATTTGATGGGTTTAGTTTTCAAAATGGCTCTGCAAACATGCCATGGCTTCCACTCCCATTTTGTGCTTTAAAAGTCAAATTGCTCCTTCGCTTCCAAGCCCTGCCCGTACGTCAAACAATTTTCCACCACATATGGGGGTAGAACAAATTGTACTGTCTATTTTCTCCTGGTACCCTTGGGAAAATGCACTATTTGGGACTAAAGCCACATTTTTATGGGAAAAGGTAAAATTCTGAATTTTTTTCTTAATTTTTTTATGTGGTCCCTAAAAAATAAATAAATACATTTTGGTTTTGGAAATTTTTAGTTGGAAAAATTATAAATTGCTGATAAACTTTTAACCCTTCTAACTTCCTAACAAAAAAATGTTTAGAATATGATGCTGATGTAAAGTAGAAATATGGGAAATGTTATTTATTAACTATAGCTCTGGTTTAAGGGCATAAAAGTATGAAAATTGCAAACATTTTTTGGTCAATTGCGAAATTTTCACAAACGTAAGCAATTTCAACAAATTTATTACCACTGACATAAAGTACAATGTGTCACAAAAAACTGTCTCCGAATCACTGGGATCTGTTGAATTGTTCCAGAGTTATTACCACATAAAGTGACACTTGTCAGAATTTTGGCTGGTCACAAAGGTGAAAACTGGCTCAGGGCTGAAGGGGTTAATCTGAGAGGAGCATAATATAAGATAGGAGAGCCTGTTTCCATGGATATGCCACTTGTTAAGCCGTGTGCGCTGTAGTTGCAATACAATCAGTGTTTTATCAGCTGTAGCTAATCACTACCCGACTATGTCTCGGGTGCAGGCCAGTCCTGCTAATGTGTGTAACCCTGCCCTCACCACTGATTGGCAGCTTCCTGTGTACAATGATCATTGTACACAGGAAGCTGCCAATCAGGGCTGTGGACGGGGTTATACACAGCTGAGCATTCTGCCTACTGTTACATCTACAGTGGGGAAAAAACAGGGATTCTATCAAACTGCACCAGGAAGACCAACAGGTGACCCATCACTGGAATCAGGATCTCACTTATATAATGCTTCTCTTGGATTTCAACCTGCTGACAGATTCCTTTTAAATATAGGTGATTTGTCTTAATTTGTCTTGTGACTGCTCCTCGGTAAAACTGAAATACTGTTTGTTTTTTCCCCAGGGCACTGTGAAACAGACTTATTCCAATCCTCCATTGGTCGACAGTGAACTTCTGAGGCTGAGCTTGCGTCTTTTCAGGAGAAGAACTGGCTTAAGTCAGGAAAAGACTGATGAATGCAAACTGTCTGCAGCAAATAAGCAGCCTGAAGTTTGTGTTTCCTGAAGACCGATCATTATTCAGCTTTAAAACTTATTTCAGAGAACTGTTAGAATTTTTTTTTTCTTTTCTTGACATTTGGCTGTTTTATGTATAGGAAAATAATAAATGTTTAGTTTTTGTTTCTTTTTATACAAAAAATGAAAAAGTTGAAACCTATTCGCTGTAGATTGTCAAATATTTTGTATACACAATCTATTGTAAAAGTGTATATATCATGTGTCTGTACCTTTTACCTGCCATTGCTGACTTTGTATGTAATTTAGTAGCTTTATTCTGTTCCATCATAGGAGCAGGAAAGCAAAACTCAAAGCTGTGACTGATTCACCAAACAATGATGTGAGCGGCACCTGAGAGATCCT
The DNA here is from genome assembly GCF_032444005.1 of Ranitomeya imitator. Lineage (NCBI taxonomy): Eukaryota > Metazoa > Chordata > Amphibia > Anura > Dendrobatidae > Ranitomeya > Ranitomeya imitator. The sequence continues at coordinate 660,927,348 of NC_091284.1, read as the reverse complement.
GCCGGTGGCAGTGGGACCTGTTGGGTTTACATCATACCCTGCGTTGCTGATAAAGCCAAACACTATTAGTGGAGGTTCCGTTTAATGTGGGTTGTTGGATCGTCTGTCACAGCCATTTACATTTAAAGTTGGGATTGAATATTTTGGTACAGTAACAATTTCTTTAAATGCTTGTTGAAAGTTGCACACAGTAAAACATACCTACATGTAATCTGTCAGCAGGATTTGTTATGTAATCCTAGGACAGCATGAGGTAGGGGTTAATACACAGAATTTAGTGATGTGTCACTTATCAAGCTATGTGCTGTTACATACCTACAGTGAAGGTTTTATCACTAGGATATTAGCATTGTTGTAACTAGCTGGTGCATGTCTCCAGGTCTGACTCTGCTTCCACTCGTGGTAAGCAGCTCACTGTCTATTGACTATGTACATATAGAGCCTGGTGTGGGCAGGGGCAGCTTTCTCAGCTCTGCTACATTCTAAATCTAAAAACATTTGTGTCACAACTGCTGAATCCAGTAAACTAAGTGACACTTCATTGGAACCGGGGTCTCTCTTCCTACATTATGCTGCTCTCGGATCTGGTAGCAAAAATCCACTGACAGATTCCCTTTTAAAAGTGAAGGAGAAAATCCACTTATCCTTCACTTGGAAAAAAAATACTTTGTATCTCCTCCATGTAAGAGACTGGATTGTATATGTAGATTTGATTAAAATGCCAGCAATTCATCATAAACAATATGGGAATGTAAATAGAGACTATGCATATATCTGATTTCTGCAGCCTTCAATTCTGATTCTAGTTATTCCCCAAAAAATGAATTGGTCACCAGATTTCACAGTATATAAATTAATAAATATCTTAGACCTGATGAGTCATGTGTGTGTACTATGAAAATTCATGTAAAACCACTACATAATCCTCAAATTAACAAGAGCACTTTAGGAGTCCAGCCAGAGCAGAGCGCATAAAATGCTCATTTTAATATTAGAAAAACTTTTCATAAAGGATTATTCAGCCTCCTTGCCGAGTATATCAGCCTCGTCTAGTTTACAGTGTGTGCAGTTTGCAGTGTGAAACATGGTGCCAGATCCGCTCTACACTTTGTATCGCGGACATGGCAAGAAGCTGCCACCAAATATTTGGTGACGTATAGAGCACATACAGTACAGACCAAAAGTTTGGACACCTCATTTAAAGATTTTTCTGTGTTTTCATGACTATGAAAATTGTAAATTCACACTTAAGGCATGCAGACTATGAATTAACACATGTGGAATTATATACTTAACAAAAAAGTGTGAAACAACTGAAATTATGTCTTATATTCTAAGTTCTTCAAAGTAGCCACCTTTTGCATTGATGACTGCTTTGCACACTCTTGGCATTCTCTTGATGAGCTTCAAGAGGTAGTCACTGGTAATGTTCTTCAAACATTCTTGAAGGTGTTCCCAGAGATACTTAGCACTTGTAGGCCCTTTTGCCTTCACTCTGCAGTCCAGCTCACCCCAAACCATCTCGATAGGGTTCATGTCTGGTGACCGTGGAGGCCAGGTCATCTGGCGTAGCAACCCATCACTCTCCTTCTTGGTCAAAGAGCCTTTACACAGCCTGGAGATGTGTTTGGGGTCACTGTCCTGTTGAAAAATAAATGATGGTCCATCTAAGCGCAAACCGGATGGAATACCATTATGCTGTGGTAGCCATGCTGGTTCAGTATGCCTTCAGTTTTGAATAAATCCCCAACAGTGTCAACCGCAAAGCACCCCCACACCATCACACCTCTTCCTCCATGCTTCACGGTGGGAACTAGGCATGTAGAGTCCATCCGTTCACCTTTTCTGCGTCGCACAAAGACACGATGGTTGGAACCAAAGATCTCCAGTTTGGACTCATCAGACCAAAGCACAAATTTCCACTGGTCTAATGTCCATTCCTTGTGCTCTTTAGCCCAAACAAGTCTCTTCTGCTTGTTGCCTGTCCTTAGGAGTGGTTTCCTACCAGCTATTCTACCATGAAGGCCTGCTGCACAAAGTCTCCTCTTAACAGTTGTAGAGATGTGTCTGCAGCTAGAACTCTGTGGCATTGACCTGGTCTCTAATCTGAGCTGCTGTTAACCTCCGATTTCTGAGGCTGGTGACTCGGATAAACTTATCCTCACAAGCAGAGGCGACTCTTGGTCTTCCTTTCCTGGGATGGTCCTCATGTGAGCCAGTTTCTTTGTAGCGCTTGATGGTTTTTTGCCACTGCACTTGGGGACACTTTCAAAGTTTTCCGAATTTTTCAGACTGACTGACCTTCATTTCCTAAAGTAATGATCACCACTTTTTTTTTTTACTTGGCTGCTTTTTTCTTGCCATAATACAAATTCTAACAGTCTATTCAGTAGCACTATCAGCTGTGTATCCACCAGACTTCTGCACAACACAACTCATGGTCCCAAACCCCATCTATAAGGGTACGTTCACATTAGCGTTGCGCCGCTGTTGCGTCGGCGACGCAGCGGCGACGCAGCGGCGACGCGCCCCTATGTTTAACATAGGGGACGCGTGCGTTTTTTGGGTGGCGTTTTTCGCCACGTGCGTCGTTTCCGACGCTAGCGTCGGACGCAAGAAAATGCAACAAGTTGCATTTTCTGTGCGTCCGATTTTTGTCAAAAACGACGCACGCGTCGCAAAACGCGCGCGTTTTTGCGCGCGTTTGCGCGCGTTTTAACATGCGTCGCGCGTTGCGTCGCCGACGCAGGGCGGCGCAACGCTAATGTGAACGTAGCCTAAGAAATCCCACTTATTAAACCTGACAGGGCACACCTGTGAAGTGAAATCCATTTGCGGTGACTACCTCTTGAAGCTCATCAAGAGAATGCCAAGAGTGTGCAAAGCAGTCATCAAAGCAAAAGGTGGCTACTTTGAAGAACCTAGAATATAAGACATAATTTCAGTTGTTTCACACTTTCTTTGTTAAGTATATAATTCCACATGTGTTAATTCATAGTTTTGATGCCTTCAGTGTGAATGTACAATTTTCATAGTCATGAAAATGCAGAAAAATCTTTAAATGAGAAGGTGTGTCCAAGCTTTTGGTCTGTACTGTATGTATGTATATATATATATATATATATATGTATGTATATATATATATATATATATATATATATATATATATTTAGAGTTTTTCCTCCCAAAGAGTATTCTGAAAAGTTGCATGTACCACAGAATGCTCCCAATAAAAATTACAAAATTTATCATGCAAAAAAAACTAAGCACACATACTGCGCTGCTCACAGAAAATTGTACAATTTGCGGCTTTCAGAATATATATTTTTTAGTTTTTTTGCAAATGTGTATTTATTGTACAAAATAATAATAAAAAATAAGTAAAATTCTGGAAATTTTGCTTATTGACATTTTTACTGACCCAAGGAATAAAGTCAACAGTTTATTTGTACAGGTCTGTGAATAAAGTTTAAAGGGAATCTGTTAGCAGGTTTTTGCTACCTCATCAAAGAACATAGAGAGTGAATAAGAAACATAGATGAGTTTAAATATTCTTGTAATAGTATGGATTAACCTCAAAAGAGTGTCTGAATATTAAAGACATGTCAAAAGGTACAAAAAATGTTTATTAATCAATAAATGCACATAATCAAGACAATACTAGTCTGAACAAATCCATACACCAAAATATAGTAAAAAAAAAAATAGGCGGGCAGCAGTGCAACCATGGAGCAACGGAAGGCATACAGTATAAAAGGAAAGATGGGAAAAGACACCCCAGTCAGAATTTGTATCACAGTACATGTTGTTGAATGCAATAATAAATACATATACCGTATATTGTCGAGTATTAAGCTGAGATCTTCAGCCCATTGTTTTAGGCTAAAGGTGCCCCTCTCGGCTTATACTCGAGTCATTTTCCCAGGGGGAGGGGGAGCTGCGGTGGCTGTCACATCATACTCACCTGCTCCTAGCCCTGTCTCTGCTTCTCAGATTATCTTTGACGCCCGCAGCTCTTCCTGTGTTCAGCGGTCATGTGGTACCACTCATTAAAGTAATGAATATGGGCGTGACTCCACTCCCATAGGGCAGGAGCGCATATTCATTACCTTAATGAGCGGTACCCTGTGACCGCTGAACACAGGAACAAGCTGCCGGCGCCAGAGACCATCGCATCAGAGAAGCAGGAACCGCACAAGGAGGGGGTGAGTATGACGGGGGGAGGGTGAGCCATATGATATTCACCTGTCCCCGTTCCACCGCCGGGCTCCTTCCGCATCCTCTGGCTGTGACATTCTGGTCAGAGGGCACTATGGCATAGTGTGCGCCCTCTGCCTGAATAGAGACCCGGAAGACACAGCGGCGCACGATGGTGGAACAGGGACAGGTGAATATTGCAAGTGCCGGGGGCCTGAGCGACGAGAGGTGAGTGTAATTTTTATTTTTAATTGCAGCAGCAGCATATGGGGCATAATATTCTATGGAACATCTTATGGGACCATCGAACTTTGTGTAGCATTATATGGGGCATAATCTATGGAGCATCTTATGGGGCCATCAACCTTTATGGAGCAGCATATGGGGCATAATATTCTATAGAGCATCTTATGGGGCTTTCAACCTTTGTGCAGCATTATATGGGGCATAATCTATGGGGCCATCAACCTTTATGGAGTAGCATATGGGGCATAATACTCTGGAGCATCTTATGGGGCCATCAACCTTTGCGCAGCATTATATGGGGCATATTATTCTATAGAGCATCTTATGGGGCCCTCATTAACCTTTTATGCAGCATTATATGGGGCATATTTTAATATGGAGCATCTTATGGGGCCCATCATGAACTTTATGCAGCATTATATGGGGCTCCTGTTTCAATATGGATATTCAAAAACAACCTACTGATGTCTCAATCAATTTTACTTTTATTGGTATCTTTTTATTTTTGAAGTTTACCAGTAGCTGCTGCATTTCCCACCCTAGGCTTATACTCGAGTCAATAGGTTTTTCCTGTTTTTTGTGGCAAAATTAGGGCTCTCGGCTTATACTCGAGTATATACGGTATCAAGATTATACCACAAAAATTCCTAAAATGAGAAGAGGAAGTATCATGAGGTTTGACAAATTCCAATCCTTATAATTATAAACTAGTCAGTATGTAGATATGGGGAAACTGTCAAACACAATAATAAGAGAACCTCTTACCCATGATTAGTATGCCAAGCTGTTGCGCCAATGCCCCGACGCATGTTTCACTGTTGTTTCTTCTACATCAAAGAACATCATAATGTAGGAAAAGATTTGCCTGCAGACGGTTTGTTTTTTTTCATTAGAAAAGGTACCAGGGAAAGTGGAGTACGTCAATTCTGGCTGACTATTGCTGGAATCTTATTCGAGAAGTATCTGACACGGATTATAAACGAGAGTAGTCTGCAAAACACTTTTGAACAATTGCTTTTGCTACTGACATTGATGCACATGTATGTAGTGTCTCGGACGTCATAATGTAGACTATAAACTGTTGTTTCTTAACCCCTTACTGCCAGCTGACGGAATAGTACGTCAGCTGGCAGTATCCACTGTTTTGAGGTGGGCTCCGGCGGTGACCTCACCTCAAAGCCACGACATGTCAGCTGTTTTTAACAGCTGACATGTGCCTGCAATAGGCGCCTGCGGAATCGTGATCTGCCCGTGCCTATTAAGTAGTTAATAGTTTGACAGCGGGCATTTAAATGCACTTCCGGACGCCAGTCCAGATGTATGCGCAGCGATGACCCCCGTCAGGTGATCAGGGGTCATCGCTGCATTACCATCACAACCAGAGGTCTCCTCGAGACCTCTATGGTTATTGATGGCAGATTGCTATGAGCGCCATCCTGTGGTCGGCGCTCATAGCAAGCCTGTAATTCTGCTGCATAGAGGTGATCTGTGCATCACCTCTATGTAGCAGAGGCGATCGCGCTATGGCAGCTTCTAGCCTCCTATGGAGGCTATTGAAGCATGCCAAAAGTTTAAAAAAAAGGGTTTAAAAGTCTAAAAAAAATAAAAAAACATAAAAGTTCAAATCACCCCTCTTTTGCCCCAATCAAAATAAAACAAGAAAAAAAATTAAACCTACACATATTTGGTATCGCCGCACACAGAATCCCCTGATCTATCAACAAAAAAAAAGAACATGATCGCTAAACGGCGTAGTGATAAAAAAATCAAAACGCCAGAATTACGTTTTTTGGTTGCCATGACATTGCATTAAAATGCAATAACGGGTAATGAAAAGAACGTATCTGCGCAAAAGTGGTATCATTAAAAACATCAGCTTGTCCCGCAAAAAATAAGCCCTCACACGGCCATATTGACGGAAAAATAAAAAAGTTATGGCTCTGACAAAAAGGGAGAGCGAAAAATGAAAAAAAAAAAGCTCCGGTCATGAAGGGGTTAAAAACCTTTACGTGATACAACCATTTGGAGCACATATTCGTGTTCAGCATATCAAAATCTATAAGATAAAATAAAATTTTCTCAGGGGACAAGTACTTCCCTGAAATTTGTTGCGCAGTGTAATTAATTGAAAGGGTGTGTATTCAAAATAATAGCAGTGTGGAGTCCAATTAGTGAGGTCAATCATTCTGTGAAGAAACAGGTGTGAATTAGGTGGCCCTTATTTAAGTGTATTTAAGGACATATTGTACATACATTCCTATGCAGCTGCACACTCCTGTCCCGAGTGCCGGCGGCAGTGGCGCGTATTGATGTGAGAGACTCGCGCCAGTTTCTTGCATCACACTCGCAAGTGTGACCCCGGCCTTATAAAGAAACACAGACAGTGATCGGCTGTTCAGCTAAAATGATCTTTTAAAGGGAAAGACAAACCAGAAGATGTGGAAGAAAACGGAAGACTACCATTCGAATGGATGGATGAATAGCCAGAATGGCAAAGGCTCAGCCAATGATCAGCTCCAGGATGATCAAAGACAGCTTCAAGTTACCTGTGAATACTGTGACAGTCTGGGGTCACACTTGCGAGCTCAATGCGAGAAACTCGCGTGAGTCTCTCGCATCAAGTCCCGGCACTACGGCTGGCACCCGGGACTGGAGCGTGCGGCTGCATAGAAATACATGCAGCCGCAAACTCGCGAGTCCCGAGTGCCGGCGAGTTGATGCGAGAGACTCGCGCAAGTTTCTCGCATTGAACTCGCAAGTGTGACCCTGGCCTTAGAAGATGCCTATGTGAAGCTAATGTCTTAGCAAGAAGTCCCCCGCAAAGTCCCACTGTTTAAAAAAGATGTACTAAAGTTGATACAATTTGCAAAAGAACACCAACTGGCCAAAAGAGAAATGGAGAAACATTTTGTGAACTGATGAAAGTAAAATTGTCCAGTTTGTCAGATGACCCCCAAACTCTGCATTCAAGCCACAGCACACTCTGAAGACCGTGAAGCATGGTGGTGCAAGCATAAGGGCCGGACCCATTTACCGCATTCCTGGGATCATTAAAATTCTTGAAGAGGTCATGTTGTCTTACACTAAAGAGGATATGCTCTTGAAATTCGTGTTTCAAAAAGACAATGACCCTAAATACAAACGAGCAAAATATTGGTTCCATGTTGTGAATTCTGTGGCTGAATTCACTCCTGTGGTCACAAGTGGTACTGCAGCTTCTGGGCTTCCTCCCTCAGGTGTTCTGGTGAGCTCGTTGGCTGCCTTGTTATTTAACTCCACCTGATTCTGTCTTCCTTGCTCCTTGTCAATGTTCCAGTGTTGGATCTGAGCTTCTGGATCTTTCCTGTGGCCTGCTGCTCTGCTTAGATAAGTGCTTCTTTGCTTTTGTTGCTGTTTTTTCTGTCCAGCTTGTCTATTCGTTTTTGCTGGAAGCTCTGAGACGCAAAGGGTGTACCGCCGTGCTGTTAGTTCGGCACGGTGGGTCTTTTTGCCCCCTTTGCGTGGTTTTTTGCTTTAGGGTTTTTTGTAGACTGCAAAGTTCTCTTTGCTATCCTCGCTCTGTCTAGAATATCGGGCCTCACTTTGCTGAATCTATTTCATCCCTACGTTTTGTCTTTTCATCTTGCTAACAGTCATTATATGTGGGGGGCTGCCTTCTCCTTTGGGGTATTTCTCTGAGGCAAGTCAGGCTTGTATTTCTATCTTCAGGCTAGTCAGTTCCTCAGGCTGTGCCGAGTTGCATAGGTAGTGTCAGGCGCAATCCACAGCTGCCTTTAGTTGTGTTTAGGATAGGTTCAGGTATTGCGGTCTACAGAGATTCCACGTCTCAGAGCTCGTTCTATTGTTTTTGGGTTATTGTCAGATCACTGTATGTGCTCTGATTACTGGCACACTGTGTTACTGGATTGCCTTCATAACAGTACAAGGAGCCCAACTAATGATTCTCAATAGAGGGAAAAAAGAAGTTCTGACATCATTTTTTTTTCTCAGCTCTGTGTTCAGTCTTTTTTTTCCCCTAGACATTAGGGTGCTTCAGGACACAGCTGTGGACATGGATATTCAGGCTCTGTGCTCTTCAATGGATAATCTCGTTATAAATGTACAAAAGATTCAAGATACAATTGATCAGAAATCTATGCTAGAACCAAGAATTCCTATTCCTGATTTGTTTTTTGGTGATAGAACTAAGTTTCTGAGCTTCAAAAATAATTGTAAGCTATTTCTGGCCTTGAAACCTCATTCTTCTGGTAATTCAGTTCAACAGGTTTTGATTATTATTTCTTTTTTGCGCGGCGACCCTCAGGACTGGGCATTTTCTCTTGCGCCAGGAGACCCTGCATTAAGTGGTGTCGATGCGTTTTTCCTGGCGCTCGGATTGCTGTACGATGAGCCTAATTCAGTGGATCAGGCTGAGAAAAATTTGCTGGCTTTGTGCCAGGGTCAGGATGATATAGAAGTATATTGTCAGAAATTTAGGAAGTGGTCAGTACTCACTCTGTGGAATGAATCTGCGCTGGCAGCTTTGTTCAGAAAGGGTCTCTCTGAGGCTCTTAAGGATGTCATGGTGGGTTTTCCTATGACTGCTGGTTTGAATGAGTCTTTGTCTTTGGCCATTCAGATCGGTCGTCGCTTGCGCGAGCGTAAATCTGTGCACCATCTGGCGGTATTGTCTGAGATTAAACCTGAGCCTATGCAGTGCGATAGGACTATGACCAGAGTTGAACGGCAAGAACACAGACGTCTGAATGGTCTGTGTTTCTACTGTGGTGATTCCACTCATGCTATTTCTGATTGTCCTAAGCGCACTAAGCGGTTCGATAGGTCTGCCGTCATTGGTACTGTACAGTCCAAATTCCTTCTGTCCATTACCTTGATATGCTCTTTGTCATCGTATTCTGTCATGGCGTTTGTGGATTCAGGCGCTGCCCTGAATCTGATGGATTTGGATTATGCTAAACGTTGTGGGTTTTTCTTGGAGCCTTTGCGGTGTCCTATTCCGTTGAGAGGAATTGATGCTACACCGTTGGCCAAGAATAAACCTCAGTACTGGGCCCAGCTGACCATGTGCATGGCTCCTGCACATCAGGAAGTTATTCGCTTTCTGGTGCTACATAATCTGCATGATGTGGTCGTGTTGGGGTTGCCATGGCTACAAACCCATAATCCAGTATTGGATTGGAACTCTATGTCGGTATCCAGCTGGGGTTGTCAGGGGGTACATGGTGATGTTCCATTTTTGTCTATTTCGTCATCCACTCCTTCTGAGGTCCCAGAGTTCTTGTCTGATTATCAGGATGTATTTAAAGAGCCCAAGTCCGATGCCCTACCTCCGCATAGGGATTGTGATTGTGCTATCAATTTGATTCCTGGTAGTAAATTCCCTAAAGGTCGTTTATTTAATTTATCTGTGCCTGAACACACCGCTATGCGCAGTTATGTGAAGGAATCCCTGGAGAAGGGACATATTCGCCCATCGTCATCACCACTGGGAGCAGGGTTCTTTTTTGTAGCCAAGAAGGATGGTTCGCTGAGACCGTGTATTGATTACCGCCTTCTTAATAAGATCACTGTTAAGTTTCAGTATCCCTTGCCATTGTTATCTGACTTGTTTGCTCGGATTAAGGGGGCTAGTTGGTTCACTAAGATAGATCTTCGTGGTGCGTATAATCTGGTGAGAATCAGGCAAGGAGATGAATGGAAAACGGCATTTAATACGCCCGAGGGTCATTTTGAGTATCTAGTGATGCCGTTCGGACTTGCCAATGCTCCATCTGTTTTTCAGTCTTTTATGCATGACATCTTCCGTGAGTATCTGGATAAATTCCTGATTGTTTACTTGGATGACATTTTGATCTTCTCAGATGATTGGGAGTCTCATGTGAAGCAGGTCAGAATGGTTTTCCAGGTCCTGCGTGCTAATTCTTTGTTCGTGAAGGGATCAAAGTGTCTCTTCGGTGTGCAGAAAGTTTCAATTTTGGGGTTCATCTTTTCCCCTTCTACTATCGAGATGGATCCGGTTAAGGTCCAAGCCATCCAGGATTGGACTCAGCCGACATCTCTGAAAAGTCTGCAAAAGTTCCTGGGCTTTGCTAATTTTTATCGTCGCTTCATCTGTAATTTTTCTAGCATTGCCAAACTATTGACCGATTTGACCAAGAAGGGTGCTGATTTGGTTAATTGGTCTTCTGCTGCCGTGGAAGCTTTTCAGGAGTTGAAGCGTCATTTTTGTTCTGCCCCTGTGTTGTGTCAACCAGATGTTTCTCTTCCGTTCCAGGTCGAGGTTGATGCTTCTGAGATTGGAGCAGGGGCGGTTTTGTCACAGAGAGGTTCTGGTTGCTCAGTGTTGAAACCATGTGCGTTCTTTTCCAGGAAGTTTTCTGCTGCTGAGCGTAATTATGATGTGGGCAACCGAGAGTTGCTGGCCATGAAGTGGGCATTCGAGGAGTGGCGTCATTGGCTTGAAGGAGCTAAGCATCGCGTGGTGGTATTGACTGATCATAAGAACCTTACTTATCTCGAGTCTGCCAAGCGCTTGAATCCTAGACAGGCCCGTTGGTCGTTATTTTTTGCTCGCTTCGATTTTGTGATTTCGTACCTTCCGGGCTCTAAAAATGTGAAGGCAGATGCTCTGTCTAGGAGTTTTGTGCCCGACTCTCCGGGTTTATCTGAGCCGGCGAGTATCCTCAAGGAAGGAGTCATTGTGTCTGCCATCTCCCCTGATTTGCGGAGAGTGTTGCAAAAATTTCAGGCTAATAAACCTGATCGTTGTCCGGCCGAGAAACTGTTCGTCCCTAATAGGTGGACTAGTAAAGTTATCTCTGAACTTCATTGTTCGGTGTTGGCTGGTCATCCAGGAATCTTTGGTACCAGAGAGTTAGTGGCTAGATCCTTCTGGTGGCCATCTCTGTCACGGGATGTACGTACTTTTGTGCAGTCCTGTGGGATTTGTGCTAGGGCTAAGCCCTGCTGTTCACGTGCCAGTGGGTTGCTTTTGCCCTTGCCGGTCATGAAGAGGCCTTGGACACATATTTCGATGGATTTCATTTCTGACCTTCCCGTTTCTCAAAAGATGTCAGTCATTTGGGTGGTCTGTGATCGCTTTTCTAAAATGGTCCATCTGGTGCCCTTGGTTAAATTGCCTTCCTCCTCTGATTTGGTGCCTTTGTTCTTCCAGCATGTGGTTTGTTTGCATGGCATTCCTGAGAATATTGTTTCTGACAGAGGTTCCCAGTTTGTTTCAAGGTTCTGGCGAGCCTTTTGTGGTAGGATGGGCATTGACCTATCTTTTTCCTCGGCTTTCCATCCTCAGACTAATGGCCAGACCGAACGAACCAATCAGACCTTGGAAATATATCTGAGATGTTTTGTTTCTGCAGACCAGGATGATTGGGTGTCCTTTTTGCCGTTGGCTGAGTTCGCCCTTAAAAATCGGGCCAGCTCGGCTACCTTGGTCTCCCCATTTTTCTGCAATTCTGGGTTCCATCCTCGTTTCTCTTCAGGACAGGTTGAGTCTTCGGACTGTCCTGGTGTGGATTCTGTGGTGGACAGGTTGCAGCAGATCTGGACTCAGGTAGTGGACAATTTGACCTTGTCCCAGGAGAAGGCTCAACTTTTCGCTAATCGCAGACGCCGTGTGGGTCCCCGACTTCGTGTTGGGGATCTGGTTTGGTTATCTTCTCGTCATATTCCTATGAAGGTTTCCTCTCCTAAATTTAAACCTCGTTTTATTGGTCCGTATAGGATTTCTGAGATTCTCAATCCTGTGTCCTTTCGTCTGACCCTCCCGGACTCCTTTTCCATACATAATGTATTCCATAGGTCGTTGTTGCGGAGATACGTGGCACCTATGGTTCCATCTGTTGAGCCTCCTGCCCCTGTTTTGGTGGAGGGGGAATTGGAGTATATTGTGGAGAAAATTTTGGATTCTCGTGTCTCTAGACGGAAACTCCAGTATCTGGTTAAATGGAAGGGTTATGCTCAGGAAGATAATTCCTGGGTTTTTGCCTCTGATGTCCATGCTCCAGATCTTGTTCGTGCCTTTCATGTGGCTCATCCTGGTCGGCCTGGGGGCTCTGGTGAGGGTTCGGTGACCCCTCCTCAAGGGGGGGGGGTACTGTTGTGAATTCTGTGGCTGAATTCACTCCTGTGGTCACAAGTGGTACTGCAGCTTCTGGGCTTCCTCCCTCAGGTGTTCTGGTGAGCTCGTTGGCTGCCTTGTTATTTAACTCCACCTGATTCTGTCTTCCTTGCTCCTTGTCAATGTTCCAGTGTTGGATCTGAGCTTCTGGATCTTTCCTGTGGCCTGCTGCTCTGCTTAGATAAGTGCTTCTTTGCTTTTGTTGCTGTTTTTTCGTCCAGCTTGTCTATTCGTTTTTGCTGGAAGCTCTGAGACGCAAAGGGTGTACCGCCGTGCCGTTAGTTCGGCACGGTGGGTCTTTTTGCCCCCTTTGCGTGGTTTTTTGCTTTAGAGTTTTTTGTAGACTGCAAAGTTCTCTTTGCTATCCTCGCTCTGTCTAGAATATCGGGCCTCACTTTGCTGAATCTATTTCATCCCTACGTTTTGTCTTTTCATCTTGCTAACAGTCATTATATGTGGGGGGCTGCCTTCTCCTTTGGGGTATTTCTCTGAGGCAAGTCAGGCTTGTATTTCTATCTTCAGGCTAGTCAGTTCCTCAGGCTGTGCCGAGTTGCATAGGTAGTGTCAGGCGCAATCCACAGCTGCCTTTAGTTGTGTTTAGGATAGGTTCAGGTATTGCGGTCTACAGAGATTCCACGTCTCAGAGCTCGTTTTATTGTTTTTGGGTTATTGTCAGATCACTGTATGTGCTCTGATTACTGGCACACTGTGTTACTGGATTGCCTTCATAACAGTTCCAGTCCAACAAAATTGAGGTTATGGCATGGCGCTGAGATCTCAACCTGCGGATACGCCGCCTTCGGCGGCCACTTTCCCGGAGGCCAGATTGATTCCCCAGGCGCAGATTGAGATCTCGGCAATGAGATCTCGTCCCGAGATCTCGGGGACTAGTTCTCAGAGTCGAGATCTCAATCTGCTCATGCGCTGCCTCCGGCGGCCATTTTCCCGGAGGCCACAGCATTGAGGCAATAGAAGTGCGGGGGCTCTGGGCTTTCACAAAATGTCGCCAGAGTCCCCCGCACCACCGAGCATTGCCGCAACAGCCGCACCAGGCTGGGATGGGAGCGAGATCATCGCCCTGCAGAGTCAGACCACTGGAAAAATCACCTGACTACTGCCACCACGCTAACTGTAAGTAGATTCTGACTATTTTTTGGGAAAAAAGTGCATCTTATAGTCTGAAACATACAGTACTCTGGACTCCATCTAATCTCTGTTCAGCAGTGTTTCTCTTCAGAAGCACACAACACTGTGGCCAACTGTACTTTTATGCAATTCTAAGGCCTGGGTCACACTACAGCGTAATACAGATGAGTGCTAAGCGATAAGAAATCGCATAGCACTTGGCCCAATGTTAATCTATGGGGCAGCTCCCATCACCGGTTTTTTCTCATCTGTATTATACTTGTAAGTGAAATCGCAGCATGTTGCGATTGTCCACGTATCTCAGCTGAGAAACGCCAATGCAAGTCCATGGGTGCGAGAGAAAAAAATCGCACAGCACACGGACCATCAGTGTGACTTGCGAGAAATTCTCAGGCATTGGGCAGGTGACAGGAAATTAGCTCAGCCATTATTTGCTCATTTTGCAAGTGTGTGAAAAAATCTCACCATACGGATCACATACGGATGACACACGGATACTTTTTTGAGAAAAAAACATCCTGGCATTGCACACGGATGACATACGGATCACCATACGGAGAACATTTGTGCGATTCTCGGCAGATAAAATCGCACAGATTTTTTATACATTGTGTGTGACTCCAGCCTAAAAAGATGGACATTGCCGGATCACATATCCTATGGCGTCAACAGTGCCTCCATCTCCTTCATTACAGGAAGCCTTCTGCCAGGGGCTCTGTCTGAATCACGTATTTCAGAGATTCACTAGGAAACCCCGGTGTAAGCGCTCAGCGCAGAGCGCAGGTTAAATGTGTGCCAAATTTTACTGCGATTTTTGGGAGGCAGAGTGAACAAAACGTGAAGAATTGATTTTGTTTATTTTTTACGCCATTGCCTATGAGGTATAAGTGATTAGGCGACTTTATTCTCCAGGTCGGTGCGATTATTGCGATACCATATTTATAGCGGGGTTTTTTGTTTGGCTACTGTCACACACTAAAATAAACTTTTTATTGATAATTAGTTTTTGCATCCCCATATTTTGAGAGCTATCATTTTCATATTTTGGTCCACAGAGTCATGTGAGGGCTTTTTTTTGTGGGAAAATTTGACGTATTTATGGGTATCATTTTCAAACACAGGAAATTTTTTGATCGCTTTCTATTGTGATTTTTGGGAGGCAGAATGAACAAAAATCAGCAATAAAAGCGATACCACAGTTATATAGTTTTTTTTATGCTTTGGCGCTTTCAGACAATAAAAACTATTTCATAGAAAACAATTATTTTGCATAGCTTAAAGGTACCGTCACATTAAGCGACGCTGCAGCGATACAGGCAACGATGCCGATCGCTGCAGCGTCGCTGTTTCGTCGCTGTGTGGTCGCTGGAGAGCTGTCACACAGACAGCTCTTCAGCGACCAACGATGCCGAAGTCCCCTGGTAACCAGGGTAAACATCGGGTTACTAAGCGCAGGGCTGTGCTTAGTAACCCGATGTTTACCCTGGTTACCATTGTAAATGTAAAAAAAAACAAACACTACATACTTACATTCCGGTGTCTGTCCCCCGGCCTCAGCTTCCCTACACTGTCTCAGCGCCGGCCGTAAAGCAGAGCGGTGACGTCACCGCTGTGCTTTACGGCCGGCCGGCGCTCACAGTCAGTGCGGGAAGCTGACGGCGAGGGGACAGACACCGGAATGTAAGTATGTAGTGTTTTTTTTTTTTTAACATTTACAATGGTAACCAGGGTAAACATCGGGTTACTAAGCGCGGCCCTGTGCTTAGTAACCCGATGTTTACCCTGGTTACCAGTGAAGACATCGTTGAATCGGCGTCACACACGCCGATTCAGCGATGTCTGAGGGAGATCCAGCGACGAAATAAAGTTCTGGCCTTTCTGCTCCGACCAACGATGTCACAGCAGGATCCAGATCGCTGCTGCGTGTCAAACACAACGATATCGCTATCCAGGACGCTGCAACGTTACGGATCGCTAGCGATATCGTTGTTAAGTCGCTCAGTGTGAAGGTACCTTTACTCTTAGAGCTATAACTTTTTTATTTTTCTGCTGATGGAGCTTTATGATGGCTTGTTTTTTGTGGGACAAGATGATGTATTCAACGGTACCATGATTATTTATATTTACCTTTTTGATCGTGTTTTATTCCATTTTTTGTTTGGTGGTATGATCATATAGCATTGTTGTTTGCCCTGTTTTTTATTTTTTTTTGGTGTTCACTAAAGGGGTTAACTAGTGGGACAGTTTCATTTTTACAACACAATTTTTTTTCGGTGACCACCTCACATTTGAAGTCGCTTTGAGGGGTCTATATGATCAAGAATACCCAAAAGTGACAAAGTGACACCATTGTAAAAACTGCTCCCCCCAAGGTGCTCAAAACCACATTCAAGATGTTTATTAACCCTTCAGGTGCTTCATAGGAATTTTTGTAATGTTTAAAAAAAATGAACATTTAATTTTTTTTTCACAAAAAATTTACTTCAGATCCAATTTTTTTCATTTTACCATGGGTAACAGAAGAAATTGGACCCCATAAGTTGTGCAATTTGTCCTGAGTACGATGACACCCCATATGTGCAGGTAAACCACTGCGCATGGCAGAGCTCGGAAGGGAAGGAGCACCTTTTGACTTTTCAATGCAGAATTGGCAGGAATTGAGATCGGACGCCATATCGCGTTTTGGAGAGCCCCTGATGTGCCCAAACAGTGGAAACCCCCCAAAATTGACACCATTTTGGAAACTAGACCCTTCAGGGAACTTATCTAGATGTGTGGTGAGCACTTTAAACTCCCAAGTGCTTCACAGAAGTTTATAATGTAGAGAAAACAAAAAATCATATTTTTTCCACAAAAATAATATTTTCGCCCCCAATTTTTTATTTTCCCAAGAGTAACAGGAAAAATTGAACCCCAAAACTTATTGTGCAATTTGTCGTGAGTATGCTGATACCCCATATGTGGGGGTAAACCACTGTTTGGGCACATGGCTGAGCTCAGAAGGGAAGGAGCGCCGTTTTACTTTTTCAACGCAAAATTGGCTGGAATTAAGTTCGGACACCATGTCATGTTTTAACAGAGCCGTAAAAATAAAAAAATATATTTTTTCCACAAAAATGATCTTTTCACACCCAATTTTTTATTTTACCAAGGGTAACAGGATAAATTGGACCCCAAAAGTTGTTGTGCAATTTTTATTGAGTGCGCCGATACCCCATATGTAGGGGGAATACTACTTTTGAAGTACAGTGCAAAGCTCAGAAAGGAAGAGGCACCATATTTGAGTTCAGATTTTGCTGGAATGGTTTGATGTTCCCATGTCACATTGGCAGAACCCCTGAGGTGTCGGACAACAGAACCCCCCTATATGTGAACTCATTTTACAAACTACACTCCCCAATGACTTCATCTAGGGGTGTAGTGATCATATTAACACTACATGTGCCTCACAGAATTTTATACCACCCAGCGGAGAAGAAAGAGAAAGTTACATTTCTACCACTAAAATGTTGTTTTAGCTCCGAGTTTTTAGTTTTTCCAAGGGCTAATAGGAAATTTTTTTTACAAGAAACTGAGGTCCATTTTTTCCTGAGTGTGCCAATACCCTACATGTAATTGGGAAATATTTTTGAGGCACAGTGCAAAGCTCAGAAGTCCGGCAGAGCAGGGGAGAATGATGAAAGCCGTGTTCAGCACCCGGCGCCGAAGAACAGCGCTTACTGTAACGCTTCTTCCCTGGTGCTCGTCCATCTGGTACTGATGCAGCACACGCATGCCACACATGTGCCACAAGTATTAAACACATGGACACTGACATCTCCTGTCCCGGAAATATCAGGACGTGTGAAAGAGGCCTTATAGCGGGTTTTTATGTTTGGCTGCTGTCACACACTAAAAGACGATTTTTATTGCAAAAAATAATTTTTGCATCACCACATTTTTTCATATTTTGGTCCACAGAGTTATGTGAGGTCTTGTTTTTGCGGGTACTATTTTTTGGCACATGACATTTTTTGATCGCATTCTATTCCGATTTTTGGGAGGCAGAATGAACAAAAACCTGCAATTCATGAATTTTTTTTTTTTTTTGGGGGGGCCTTAATACCGTTCCATCTGTGGTAAAATTAATAAGGCCATTTTACTCTTCAGGTTAGTATGATTACAGCAATACCTTATTTATATATTTTTTATGCTTTGGCGCTTTTATACAGTAAAAACTATTTTATAGAAAAAATGATTATTTTTGCATCACTTAAATTCTGAGAGCTATAACTTTTTTATTTTTCCGCTGATGGAGCAGTATGGTGGCTTGTTTTTTGCAGGACTAGCTGATGTTTTCAGTGGTATCATGTTTATTTATATCCATTTATTTATATCCATCTTTTTGATTGCGTGTTAATCCACTTTTTATTCTGCGGTATGATGATAAAGCATTGTTTTTTGCCTCATTTTTATGGTGTATACTAAAGGGGTTAACTAGAGGGACAGTTTTATAGGCCGGGTCGTTGCAGACGCGGCGATACCAAATATGTGGACTTTTATTGTTTGCCTTTGGATCAGAGACCCCACAGCGTGACATGGTGTCCTGATTGTTGCCATGGTGAGCCATATGTCGTCATGATGACATCCGGGTCACCAGAGCAAGGAAATTTGTTGGTCATGCGCAGTGCATGATCAGCAAGTCTCCCTTTCAGTGCAGCGCTAACAGCTTCTATGGCTTGCAGAGGCTGCTTGCTATAGAAGCAATCAGCCTGCAAAAAATGATTGTCCCAGAGTGGGACAAAGTAAAAAAAAGTGTTAGAGAAAAGTAAAAAAAAAAAAATTTAAATCATTGTAAAAATATTTTAAAAAAAAATAATTATAAAAAAATAATTTTCAAATTTCAAATTTGTTTTTTTACAGTATTTCGAAAGTTAAACTCTGTGACTGCTCCTGGCACCTAGTGCCTTGTGTCAGATGTCAAAATCAGCTGTCACCCGGCGACGATCGCCCACATTCCCCCATTACATTTTTTTTTACTTTTTAAAACTTTTTTACTTAGTCCCACTAAGGGAGTTTAATTTTTTGCAGGCTGATCACTTGTGTAGCATTGGGATGCAGCAGCATCTCTATGCTTTGCAAACTGTCAGCTCTGCAGGGACAGATAAAATTGATAATCATGCACTGCGCATGATCAGCAACTTTCCTAGCTCTCGTCATCCGGATGTCATGACAACATCGGGCTACCATGGCAACGATTGGGACCCCACGATGATGTCGCGGGGTCTCCGATCCAAAGGCATTGGGTCTGTCTTCCCTCTGCCTGCTCCTGAAATGCTACTTTCGTGTTCCGTGTGCACGCCATATCACTGGCACGCATCCATATGTCCCAGGTCTGTAAGACTCAGGTCACAGGGACGTATGGATATGTCCAAGATGGGAAAGGAGTTAAGATAGAATTTTTATTATATTGATATTGCTAGTTAGGTAAATACAAAAATCCTTCTTTGCTTTAAAAACAAAAATAATGCTAGTCTCATGCAGAAATTATCATTCGTCCTATAGTGCAGTAGAACGACTGACAGCTGAATAATAAAGGTCACATATCTGTGCTGTATTCATGTGCATTTGATAAGTCAACCATAAATGTTATTAAAAATGTTGGTTATTGGAAAATAAAAATATCTTCTAATTATACATAGAAAAATCACTGCAGCTTCTGCTAGAACAAATAAAGCATGTTAAAATCCTGGGACAGTACGCTGCCTAAAATGTCAGGGAAGCAATTGACTGCAGAAATTATTTTTCACAACTGTTTTTGAAGTAGGTCTATCAGCAATTTTCACAATAAAATCTGCATACATTATTATTTACTCATTGTCTAAGATGATGAGGCTGCTGTACTTACTGAAAATATGTCAGAAATACTCTATGATAAGATGGGGAAATAGACACATGATGACACATTTGAACTTGTACCTCTATCTTGTGTCTATAATGTGTCTACTTGGCACCAACATTTGAACTTCTACCACTATAAATGTAGCCACACTGTGTTGTAAAGTTTTTTTGTCTTGATGAAGAAGTCTGTAGTATTTCGAAATGCGTTGACTGAATAAAGAAAAAATACCTCCTGTCTGGACTTGGATCTGTCCTAAGGTTATACCAGCAGCGCAAATTATCCACAAATCCTCTTTATCTGTGTTTTCTCGGTTCGATGACCCGTTGGACCTTCAGCATCTGGATTGACTTGCCTTTGGAATGTTGTGTTAACACAACTAAATCAGGTTAGCACCCAATAGAGAAAACAGAGTCCATAAATGTAAATAGGTATAAATTTATTACAACAATAAAGATTTTGTACACAAAAGGTCCATGATAATATAATTACAATTACCGATAGTCATACAGCTTTCAGCGGATAAAACAGGTGGAAAAGAAATGGTGGGTATGCCAGAGATTTACCACATATCTTTTGAAATAAAGTGCAAAGTGCTGTATTATAAAGAGGGAAAAGATGAACAAGAGGAAGGGTGATGGATGTAACACCTAATAGCATAAGGGTCAGTGCCCTGTCAATATCATGACCCCCATACCCTGGACATCTTACCCATAATGTGGTATCGTTTGGCTCCCCACCGTGCAGCCCCAACGCGCGTTTCGCGTTGGCTTCGTCAGGGGGCGGTGCTACAGTGTGTCTCACGCTTGATTTAAATAGATCCCACCATTAGTCCTGATTGATCACCAGCTTCGGCGCATGTATATATGCGGTAAGCATAATAAATACATTTATTTATACCTTTTTAAATTTATGGACTTGAACTTCATTTTCTCTATTGGGTGATAAGGCTTCTATGCTGGAGTGTCCTTTGCTTTTCATCTTTCTGTTTTTTGCTCCTCTATGTGGTGTTGAGTATGTATGACGGATGTATATACATGTTTTCCGCTGTAGTCTGTATATATCTAAATCAGGTTAGCATAATTTTGTTTTAAACATCCTTATCTCCCCCGGATAAGACCATACTGTGCTTTTTTTCTTCTCCTAGTTTCTTAGAATACAATGATGGCATATTGCCACATTGCTTATTTGGAAATAAACAAACACATTATATAAGGAAAAGTTGACAAGACCAGTCAGGACAAGCCACATTATCATCAATGACTGAAATGTAGATAAAAAGATAGCCCAAGAGATATGTAGGAACTTGGGAGATGGGAGTAGGGTTGAGCGACCTTGACTTTTTTAGAGTCGAGTCGGGTTTTGCAAAACCCGACTATCTCAAAAGTCGGGTCGAGTGAAATCGGCCGATTATGTCGTAAAGTCGGGATCGACTGAAACACGAAACCCAATGCAAGTCAATGGGGCAGCATAGTCGGCAGTGAGTGGGGGCCAGGAAAACACCTAGAGTGCCCATTTTAATGGCAAAACCATGCATTCTTCTTAATGAAGCTTGTCAATCTTAATTTCCCTTATATTAATAGTTAGGCGTTGGAAATTGGGGGTCATTTGGCTAAAGTTGTGGGGGGTAGGGCTGGTTAAAGTATTTAGTGGGCCCAGGTAATCTGGACCACCTCAGGGCAGTGGAGCAGGGAGAGGTAAGTATTAAAACTTTGCAAGTGCTGTGATCCTGAGCAAGCAGGGGGGGGCACACTCGTTGGCATTGGCACTGGCACAGGGCCCCTCAAAGTACGGTGGTGTGTTTGCACGGCGGGGGCGCCTCCCACCGGCAGCGACACTTTTGCGTACTATAAGGGGCCCTGTGCCAGTGACGTCGCCAACGAGTATTCCTCCCCCCACCTGCTGAAGGAACCTGCACTTTCATCTGCACCTTCCTCTTTGTAAGGTGGTATGGTATGCTGGAAGGGGAACCTGACTTTCAGCAGGGTCACATTCTGGCTGTGTAGCGTGCACGGGGAATGTAGCGTTCTGGGTCAATGTACCAGCAGACTCATCTATCACTGGCTGGGCAATGGGCAGGATGAGGAGGAAACACAGATATAGGCCCAAAGAATAAAGTGGGTTAAATGCAGTTCAAAATTGGTAAGAGGACTAACCAGGGGGCATTGCTTTGTTCAGTGGAGGACAACTGTAATGAGAGGCTGACACAGAGAGTAGGCCCAAATCAGTAAGTAGTCTAAATGCAGTTCAAAATTGGCAACAGTAGTAAACAGGCGGCACAGCTTTGTTCAGTGGAGGAGAACAGCAAGGAGCGGCAGACACCGATAGTAGGCCCCAACCCAACTAGTAGGCCAAATGCAGTCTAACATTAACAACTACTTAACGAGAGCCTGAAAATGGAATTTCAGGACAGGAAACCAGGAGAACAGCAAGGAGCGGCAGACACAGTTAGTAGGCCCCAACCCAAGTACTAGCCCCACTGCAGTTTGATTAAAAAAATGTTTAACAAGAGCCTGAAGATCGAAGCTCAGGAAAGGCAACCCGGAGAACACCTTGGAGCGGCAGACACTGGTAGTAGGCCCCAACCCAAATACTAGCCCCACTGCAGTTTAATTAAAAAAATGTTTAACAAGAGCCTGAAGATCGAAGCTCAGGAAAGGCAACCCGGAGAACACCTTGGAGCGGCAGACACTGGTAGTAGGCCCCAACCCAAGTACTAGCCCAACTGCAGTTTGATTTAAAAACTATTTAACGAGAGCCTGAAGATCAAAGCTCAGGAAAGGCAACCCGGAGAACACCTTGGAGCGGCAGACACTGGTAGTAGGCCCCAACCCAAGTACTAGCCCCACTGCAGTTTGATTAAAAAAATGTTTAACAAGAGCCTGAAGATCGAAGCTCAGGAAAGGCAACCCGGAGAACACCTTGGAGCGGCAGACACTAGTAGAATGGCCCCAACCCAAGTACTAGCCCCACTGCAGTTTGATTAAAAAAATGTTTAACAAGAGCCTGAAGATCGAAGCTCAGGAAAGGCAGCCCGGAGAACACCTTGGAGCGGCAGACACTGGTAGTAGGCCCCAACCCAAGTACTAGCCCCACTGCAGTTTGATTAAAAAAATGTTTAACAAGAGCCTGAAGATCGAAGCTCAGGAATGGCAACCCGGAGAACACCTTGGAGCGGCAGACACTGGTAGTAGGCCCCAACCCAAGTACTAGCCCCACTGCAGTTTGATGAAAAAAATGTTTAACAAGAGCCTGAAGATCGAAGCTCAGGAAAGGCAACCCGGAGAACACCTTGGAGCGGCAGACACTGGTAGTAGGCCCCAACCCAAGTACTAGCCCCACTGCAGTTTGATGAAAAAAATGTTTAACAAGAGCCTGAAGATCGAAGCTCAGGAAAGGCAACCCGGAGAACACCTTGGAGCGGCGGACACTGGTAGTAGGCCCCAACCCAAGTACTAGCCCCACTGCAGTTTGATTAAAAAAATGTTTAACAAGAGCCTGAAGATCGAAGCTCAGGAAAGGCAACCCGGAGAACACCTTGGAGCGGCAGACACTGGTAGTAGGCCCCAACCCAAGTACTAGCCCCACTGCAGTTTGATTAAAAAAATGTTTAACAAGAGCCTGAAGATCGATGCTCAGGAAAGGCAACCCGGAGAACACCTTGGAGCGGCAGACACTGGTAGTAGGCCCCAACCCAAGTACTAGCCCCACTGCAGTTTGATTAAAAAAATGTTTAACAAGAACCTGAAGATCGAAGCTCAGGAAAGGCAACCCGGAGAACACCTTGGAGCGGCAGACACTGGTAGTAGGCCCCAACCCAAGTACTAGCCCCACTGCAGTTTGATTTAAAAACTATTTAACGAGAGCCTGAAGATCAAAGCTCAGGAATGGCAACCCGGAGAACACCTTGGAGCGGCAGACACTGGTAGTAGGCCCCAACCCAAGTACTAGCCCCACTGCAGTTTGATTTAAAAACTATTTAACGAGAGCCTGAAGATCGAAGCTCAGGAAAGGCAACCCGGAGAACACCTTGGAGCGGCAGACACTGGTAGTAGGCCCCAACCCAAGTACTAGCCCCACTGCAGTTTGATTTAAAAACTATTTAACGAGAGCCTGAAGATCAAAGCTCAGGAATGGCAACCCGGAGAACACCTTGGAGCGGCAGACACTGGTAGTAGGCCCAACCCAAGTACTAGCCCCACTGCAGTTTGATTTAAAAACTATTTACCGAGAGCCTGAAGATCAAAGCTCAGGAAAGGCAACCCGGAGAACACCTTGGAGCGGCAGACACTAGTAGTAGGCCCCAACCCAAGTACTAGCCCCACTGCAGTTTGATTAAAAAAAATGTTTAACAAGATCCTGAAGATCGAAACTCAGGAAAGGCAACCCGGAGAACACCTTGGAGCAGCAGATACTGGTAGTAGGTCTTAAACCAAAAGTTTGGCTCAATGCAGTTTATAAAATGTTCCAGTCGTACACAGGCAGCATTGGTGTGGTAAGCGGAGGACAATTTCTATTTGGGACTGCAGACAGACTTAGTAGGCTGTCCCCTGTGGACCATGCATCCACCACATTAACCCAGTGGCCCGTAATGGACATGTAACCTTCCGTGGACTTGCCTACTGGTCCATGCATCTGTTGTCAGGTGCACCTTTCTACTATTAGATTGCTTGAGAGCACGGACAATGCGGATTTTTACATGATGGTGGAGGGCTGGGATGGCTTTTCTCGCAAAAGAAGTGACGACTGGGTAGCTCTTACCGTGGTACAGCGTAGTCCATCTGGGCTTTATAATTATAAAATAAAGAAAAAAAGTAGGCTGTAGGCACTTTAAAATAGGTTCCAGGGGTACACGGGCGGCAGTGGACAGGTCACTGGAGGACTAGTGGAAGGAGGGACCGCAGACAGGCGTAGTAGGCCTAACATAACAAAATTTGGCTGTAGGCACTTTTAAATTGGTTCCAGGGGTACACGGGCAGCAGTGGACAGGTCACTGGAGGACTAGTGGAAGGAGGGACCGCAGACAGGCTTCGAAGGCCTAACATAATAAAATTGGGCTGTAGGCACTTTAACATTGGTTCCAGGGGTACACGGGCAGCAGTAGACAGGTCAGTGGAGGCCTAGTGGAAGGAGGGACCACAGACAGGCTTCGAAGGCCTAACATAATAAAATTAGGCTGTAGGCAATTTAAAATTGGTTCCAGGGGAACACGGGCAGCAGTAGACAGGTCAGTGGAGACCTAGTGGAAGGAGGGACCGCAGACAGGCTTCGAAGGCCTAACATAATAAAATTGGGCTGTAGGCACTTTGAATTCTCTTGCAGGGGTACACAGGCAGTGGGCACCATTGGTGTTGTCAGCGGCGGCCGATTGTCATGAGTGTCTGCCAGTTAGTAGTCCCAAAAAATAAATACATGTTAATGTCTCGCATTACATGAAAAAGAAAAACCAAAAGGGTGCAATCATTAGGTACAAGGGTGGACTCCTCTGCGTAGTTTCAGACCTAGTAATTTGGCACAAAGTATTTACTTGGGTAAATATAGGACACTGCCCCTGACTATGTTAAGTACCATCATACATGTCAACACAATGGTATTGTCAGTGGCAGGAATTTACGGATGTCAGCGCATAGACTAAACATAGGTGGAACTGTGAGAGATAATTGTGCAAGTGGTAGAGCAATGTTTGAGCTGGGGGTGGGGGAACTCTCTTGTGGCCGGCGGTACATGCCCAGGGCGTGTCTGACGTTGGGTGCGCACCACCACCGCCAGAGACACTTTATTGTACTATGAGGGACCCAGTGGCAGTGCCGTAGACCAAAAGCGGGCACACCCACCTCTTCAGACAAACAGCACTCTCACGGGTGCTTGCGCCAAGTGGCGATACCACGGCCCCGTGTGGGGAGTTTGGCCATTTAGGGAGGTGTAAACATGTCGTTGCTGGACAATCAGCTGCTGCAAATTACGAGATTGGTAAAGTCATTCAGAGTAGTCCACAGGCAATACCTCTTCATAGGAAAGCTAGGTGTCGGCCGGGCAAGGTGGGGCAAAAGAATTCGAAATCCAGTTGTGGTTCATTTTAATGAAGGTTAGATCATCAACATTTTGTGTAGCCAGACGAGTCCTTTTTTCGGTTAATATTGAACCTGCAGCACTGAATACTCTTTCTGATAGGACACTAGCTGCCGGGCAAGCAAGCTCCTGCAATGCATATTCTGCCAATTCTGGCCAGGTGTCTAATTTGGATGCCCAGTAATCAAATGGGAATGACGGTTGAGGGAGAACGTCGATAAGGGATGAAAAATAGTTAGTAACCATACTGGACAAATGTTGTCTCCTGTCACTTTGAATTGATGCTGCAGTACCTGTCCTGTCTGCAGTCATAGCAAAATCACTCCACAACCTGGTCAGAAAACCCCTCTGTTCAACACCACTTCTGATTTCTGCCCCTCTAACACCTCTGGTCTGCTGCCCCCTGCAGCTCGTGTGAGAACGATCACGGGCGCTGTGTGCTGGAAATGCCTGAAGTAAACGGTCAACAAGAGTTGATTGTTTGGTTGCTAATATTAGTTCCAAGTTCTCATGTGGCATAATATTTTGCAATTTGCCTTTATAGCGAGGATCAAGGAGGCAGGCCAACCAGTAATCGTCATCGTTCATCATTTTAGTAATGCGTGTGTCCCTTTTGAGGATACGTAAGGCATAATCCGCCATGTGGGCCAAAGTTCCAGTTGTCAAATCTGCGGTTGTGCTTGGTTGAGGGACAGTTTCAGGCAAATCTACGTCACTTGTGTCCCTCAAAAAACCAGAACCCGGCCTTGCCACGCCACCAATTTCCAGTGGCCCCGGAAAAGCTTCCTCATTAAAAATATAATCATCCCCATCATCCTCCTCGTCCTCCTCCTCCTCTTCGCCCGCTACCTCGTCCTGTACACTGCCCTGACCAGACAATGGCTGACTGTCATCAAGGCTTTCCTCTTCCTCTGCTGCAGACACCTGATCCTTTATGTGCGTCAAACTTTGCATCAGCAGACGCATTAGGGGGATGCTCATGCTTATTATGGCGTTGTCTGCACTAACCAGCCGTGTGCATTCCTCAAAACACTGAAGGACTTGACACATGTCTTGTATCTTCGACCACTGCACACCTGACAACTCCATGTCTGCCATCCTACTGCCTGCCCGTGTATGTGTATCCTCCCACAAAAACATAACAGCCCGCCTCTGTTCGCACAGTCTCTGAAGCATGTGCAGTGTTGAGTTCCACCTTGTTGCAACGTCTATGATTAGGCGATGCTGGGGAAGGTTCAAAGACCGCTGATAGGTCTGCATACGGCTGGAGTGTACGGGCGAACGGCGGATATGTGAGCAAAGTCCACGCACTTTCAGGAGCAGGTCGGATAACCCCGGATAACTTTTCAGGAAGCACTGCACCACCAGGTTTAAGGTGTGAGCCAGGCAAGGAATGTGTTTCAGTTGGGAAAGGGAGATGGCAGCCATGAAATTCCTTCCGTTATCACTCACTACCTTGCCTGCCTCAAGATCTACTGTGCCCAGCCATGACTGCGTTTTTTTCTGCAAGAACTCGGACAGAACTTCCGCGGTGTGTCTGTTGTCGCCCAAACACTTCATAGCCAATACAGCCTGCTGACGCTTGCCAGTAGCTGCCCCATAATGGGACAACTGGTGTGCAACAGTGGCAGCTGCGGATGGAGTGGTTGGGCGAGTGCGGTCTGTGGACGAGCTCTCGCTTCTGCAGGAGGAGGAGGGGGTGCGAACGCCTACAGCCAACTGTTTCCCAGACCGTGGGCTAGGCAGAACTGTCCCAAAATTGCTGTCCCCTGTGGACCCTGCATCCACCACATTCACCCAGTGTGCCGTGATGGACACGTAACGTCCCTGGCCATGCCTACTGGTCCATGCATCTGTTGTCAGGTGCACCTTTGTGCTCACAGATTGCCTGAGTGCATGGACGATGCGCTCTTTAACATGCTGGTGGAGGGCTGGGATGGCTTTTCTGGAAAAGAAGTGTCGACTGGGTAGCTCGTAGCGTGGTACAGCGTAGTCCATCAGGGCTTTGAAAGCTTCGCTTTCAACTAACCGGTAGGGCATCATCTCTAACGAGATTAGTCTAGCTATGTGGGCATTCAAACCCTGTGTATGCGGATGCGAGGCTAAGTACTTCCTTTTTCTAACCATAGTCTCATGTAGGGTGAGCTGGACTGGAGAGCTGGAGATCGTGGAACTAGCGGGGGTGCCAGTGGACATGGCAGACTGAGAGACGGTGGGAGATGGTATTGTTGCCGCCGGTGCCCTAGATGCAGTGTTTCCTACTACGAAACTGGTGATTCCCTGACCCTGACTGCTTTGGCCTGGCAAAGAAACCTGCACAGATACTGCAGGTGGTGCGGAAAATGGTGGCCTTACACTGCCGGAAGGGATGTAGCGTTGCTGACTAGCTTCATTGGCCGAGGGTGCTACAACCTTAAGGGACGTTTGGTAGTTAGTCCAGGCTTGCAAATGCATGGTGGTTAAATGTCTATGCATGCAACTTGTATTGAGACTTTTCAGATTCCGACCTCTGCTTAAGGTAGTTGAACATTTTTGACAGATGACTTTGCGCTGATCAATTGGATGTTGTTTAAAAAAATGCCAGACTGCACTCTTTCGAGCCTCGGATCCCTTTTCAGGCATTGCAGACTGAGCTTTAACCGGATGGCCACGCTGTCCTCCAACAGGTTTTGGCTTTGCCACGCGTTTTGGGCCAGATACGGGCCCGACAGATGGAACCTGTTGCGATGTTGATGCCTGCTGCGGCCCCTCCTCCTCCGCTTCAGAACTACTGCCGCCTGCACCCTGTTCCCCCAATGGCTGCCAATCGGGGTCAACAACTGGGTCATCTATAACCTCCTCCTCTAGCTCGTGCGCAACTTCGTCTGTGTCACCGTGTAAGTCGGTGGTAGAGCGTTCGTGACGGGGCAACATAGTCTCATCAGGGTCTGATTCTGGATCAGTACCCTGCGAGGGCAATGTTGTGGTCTGAGTCAAAGGACCAGCATAGTAGTCTGGCTGTGGCTGTGCATCAGTGCACTCCATGTCAGATTCAACTTGTAATGGGCATGGCCTGTTAACTGCTTCACTTTCTAAGCCAGGGACGGTATGTGTAAAGAGCTCCATGGAGTAACCCATTGTGTCGCCTGCTGCATCCTTCTCTGTTGTTGTTTTTGCTGAAGAGGACAAGGAAGCGACTTGTCCCTGACCGTGAACATCCACTAACGACGCGCTGCTTTTACATTTACCAGTTTCAAAAGAGGAGGCAAAAGAGCTAGAGGCTGAGTCAGCAAGTTAAGCCAAAACTTGCTCTTGCTGCTCCGGCTTTAAAAGCGGTTTTCCTACTCTCAGAAAAGGGAGCGTTCGAGGCCTTTTGTAGCCAGACGACGAACCTGGCTCCACAGCTCCAGATTTAGGTGCAATATTTTTTATCCCACGACCACCTGATGCTCCACTACCACTACCATCATTACCAGCTGACAATGAACGCCCACGGCCACGACCTCTTCCACCAGACTTCCTCATTGTTTTAAAAACTTAACCAAAGTAACGGTATTTGTTGCTGTCAAACAACTTACACGGTAAGCTATAACTTCAGTATGATTTAGATATCCCTTTACAGGTGGGTGAGACCGCAAGGAAAGGCACAATGTTACACAATCTGTTTTCGGTGGCACCGAATGAGAGAGATGCCACACACGCAGGACTATCACTCAAACACAAATGTCAATATTGATCTCCCACTTTTTTTTTAAATTTTTTCAGGGAGAATTTAGAAACCAAATAAAAAACAAAAACAAATAGGCTTTCTATGGCCCACTATCTGAGAGAGAGAGATGGCACACCCAGGAGTCAGGACAGGCACACAAGCAGAAAGGGCAATATTAATCTCCCACTGATTTTTTTTTTTTTCAGGGAGAATTTAGAAACCAAATAAAAAAAAAATTGGCTTTCTATGGCCCACTATTTGAGAGAGAGAGATGGCACACCCAGGAGTCAAGACTGGCACACAAGCAGAAAGGGCAATATTAATCTCCCACTGATTTTTTTTTATTTTTTCAGGGAGAATTTAGAACCCCCCCCAAAAAAAATGATTTTTTCAGGAAGAATTTAGAAAACAAATAAAAAAAAGTGATTTTTTCAGAGAGAATTTAGAAACCAAATAAAAAAAAAAAAAGGCTTTCTATGGCCCACTATCTGAGAGAGAGAGATGGCACACCCAGGAGTCAGGACAGGCACACAAGCAGAAAGGCCAATATTAATCTCCCACTGTTTTTTTTATTTTTTCAGGGAGAATTTAGAACCCCCCCCCCCCCAAAAAATGATTTTTTCAGAGAGAATTTAGAAACCAAATAAAAAAAAAAAATTGGCTTTCTATGGCCCACTATCTGAGAGAGAGAGATGCTACACCCAGGAGTCAGGACTGGCACACAAGCAGAAAGGCCAATATTAATCTCCCACTGTTTTTTTTTATTTTTTCAGGGAGAATTTAGAAACCAAATTTGTAAAAAAATAAAAAATAAATAGGCTTTCTATGGCCCACTATTTGAGAGAGATGGCACACTCAGGACTGGCACACAAACCCAAAGGCCAATATTAATCTCCCACTGTTTTTTTTTTCAGGGAGAATTTAGAAACCCCCCCAAAAAAAACAGAAAAAAAAAATAGGCTTTCTATGGCCCACTATTTGAGAGAGAGATGGCACACCCAGGAGTCAGGAGTGGCACACAAGCAGAAAGACCAATATTAATCTCCCACGGTTTTTTGTTATTTTTTCAGGGAGAATTTAGAAACCAAATTTTTTACAAAAAAAAAATAAATAGGCTTTCTATGGCCCACTATTTGAGACAGAGAGATGGCACTCTCAGGACTGGCACACAAGCCCAAACGCCAATATTAATCTCCCTTTTTTTTTTTTTTTTTTCAGGGAGAATTTAGAAACCCCCCCCAAAAAAACAGAAAAATAAATAGGCTTTCTATGGCCCACTATGTGAGATGGCACACACAGGGATGGCACTCGGGCAGAAATGCCAATCTTAATCTCCCACAGCTTTTTTTTTAGGGAGAATTAAAAAAAAAATACAGGGACTGTCCTACAATTACTATCTCACTGCAGTAATCTCAGCCAGGTATGGCAGGCAGCAATAAGGAGTGGACTGCTGCACAAATTAAATAAAAAGTGTGGACAAACAAACAAGATAGCTGTGCAGAAAGGAAGGAACAACAGGATTTGTGCTTTGAAAAAAGCAGTTGGTTTGCACAGCAGCGTACACACAGCAATGCAGCTATCAGGGAGCCTTCTAGGGCAGCCCAATGAGCTACAGCGCTGAGGAAAAAAAAATGTAGCTTCCACTGTCCCTGCAAACAAAGGTGGTGTTGGACAGTGGAAATCGCTACAGCACAAGCGGTTTGGTGGTTAATGGACCCTGCCTAACACTATCCCTGCTTCTGACGAAGCGGCAGCAACCTCTCCCTAAGCTCAGATCAGCAGCAGTAAGATGGCGGTCGGCGGGAACGCCCCTTTATAGCCCCTGTGACGCCGCAGACAGCAAGCCATTCACTGCAATGCCCTTCTCTAAGATGGTGGGGACCAGGACCTATGTCATCACACTGCCCACACTCTGCGTCCACCTTCATTGGCTGAGAATTGGCGCTTTTCGCGTAATTGAAACGTGACTTTGGCGCGAAAGTCGCGTACCGCATGGCCAAACCCGCACAGGGGTCGGGTTTCATGAAACCCGACTTTGCCAAAAGTCGGCAACTTTTGAAAATGAACGATCCGTTTAGCTCAACCCTAGATGGGAGATCAGGTTATTGGAGGAGCTCAAGGACAGACACACTGAGAAAGAACAGAATCCACCAGAACCACCTCCTAGACCACAAGCAGACCCAGATCCTCGTAAGTATCAGACCCTTCTCCTTTGTTTTCCCCTATTTGCACCCTAACCTTTTCTTATACCCCTAATCCTCTTTGTGCTGTATCCCTGAGTCCCCTTAGAAGTAAGGACAGCTAGCATTATCAGGTGGGGGGTTGGGGTCTGCAATTTAGTATATGGATTTTATATTGATTTGTATACGTATGTACTGTTAAGTCCATATATATTTGGACAGAGACAGCATTTTTCTAATTTTGGTTATAGACATTACCACAATGAATTTTAAACAAAACAATTCAGATGCAGTTGAAGTTCAGACTTTCAGCTTTCATTTGAGGGTATCCACATTAAAATTGGATGAAGGGTTTAGGAGTTTCAGCTCCTTAACATGTGCCACCCTGTTTTTAAAGGGACCAAAAGTAATTGGACACATTAAATAATTTTAAATAAAATGTTCATTTCTAGTACTAGGTTGAAAACCCCTTTGTTGTCAATGACTGCCTGAAGTCTTGAACTCATGAACATTACCAGATGCTGTGTTTCCTCCTTTTTGATGCTCTGCCAGGCCTTCACTGCGGTAGTTTTCAGTTCCTGTTTGTTTGTGGGCCTTTCTGTCTGAAGTTTAGTCTTTAACAAGTGAAATGCATGCTCAATTGGGTTGAGATCAGGTGACTGACTTGGCCATTCAAGAATATTCCACTTCTTTGCTTTAATAAACTCCTGGGTTGCTTTGGCTTTATGTTTTGGGTCATTGTCCATCTGTAGTATGAAACGACGACCAATCAGTTTGGCTGCATTTGGCTGAATCTGTGCACACAGTATGGTTCTGAATACCTCAGAATTCATTCGGCTGCTTCTGTCCTGTGTCACAACATCAATAAATGCTAGTGACCCAGTGCCACTGGCAGCCATGCATGCCCAAGCCATCACACTGCCTCCGCCGTGTTTTACAGATGATGTGGTATGCTTTGGATCATGAGCTGTACCACGCCTTTGCCATACTTTTCTCTTTCCATCATTCTGGTAGAGGTTGATCTTGGTTTCATCTGTCCAAAGAATGTTCTTCCAGAACTGTGCTGACTTTTTAGTTGTTTTTTAGCAAAGTCCAGTCTAGCCTTTTTATTCTTGATACTTATGAGTGGCTTGCACCGTGCAGTGAACCCTCTGTATTTACTTTCATGCAGTCTTCTCTTTATGGTAGATTTGGATATTGATACGCCTACCTCCTGGAGAGTATTGTTCACTTGGTTGGTTGTTGTGAAGGGGTTTCTCTTTACCATGGAGATTATTCTGCGATCATCCACCACTGTTGTCTTCTGTGGGCACCCAGGTCTTTTTGCATTGATGAGTTCACCAGTGCTTGCTTTCTTTCTTTCTTTCTTTCTCAGGATGTACCAAACTGTAGATTTTGCCACTCCTAATATTGTAGCAATTTCTCAGATGGGTTTTTTCTGTTTTCGCAGCTTAAGGATGGCTTGTTTCACCTGCATGAAGAGCTTTTTTGACCGCATGTTTACTTCACAGCAAAACCTTCCAAATGCAAGCACCACACCTCAAATCAACTCCAGGCCTTTCATCTGCTTAATTAAGAATGACATAATGAAGGGATTGCCCACACCTGTCCATGAAATAGCCTTGGAGTCAATTGTCCAATTACTTTAGGTCCCTTTAAAAACAGGGTGGTACATGTTAAGGAGCTGAAACTCCTAAACCCTTCATCCAATTTTAATATGGATACCCTCAAATGAAAGCTGAAAGTCTGAACTTCAACTGCATCTGAATTGTTTTGTTTAAAATTCATTGTGGTAATGTCTATAACCAAAATTAGAAAAATGTTGTCTCTGTTCAAATATATATGGACTTATCTGTATTAACATGTGCTAATATTATATTGTGTTTAATCGTAGTCTTGCTAGCCAATAAACTTGTTATATTTTATTATTATAACCAAGTTTTGTGAGTCAGCAATAAGAAAGTGCAAAGCAGCAGCAATATTTCAGTACAAGGAAAAGGATGGGAAACTTCAACCCTTAGGGACCCACGAATAAAGTGCAAATATACAAGTGCTTCTCACTAAATTAGAATATCATCAACAAGTTAATTTATTTCAGTTCTTCAATACAAAAAGTGAAACTCATATTATTTAGAGTCATTACAAACAGTGATCTATATCAAGTGTTTTTTTCTGTTAATGTTGATGATTATGGCTTACCAATGAAAACCCAAAAGTCATTATCAGTAAATTAGAATAATCAACAAAAAACACCTGCAAAAGCTTCCTAAGTGCTTAAAATGGTCCCTTAGTCTGTTTCAATAGGCTCCGCAATCATGGGGAAGACTGCTGACTTGATAAATGTCCAGAAGTCAGTCATTGACACACTCCACAAGGAGGGTAAGCCACAAAAAGTCATTGCTAAAGAAGCTGGCTGTTCACAGAGTGCTGTATCCAAGCATATTAATGGAAAGTTGAAAGGAAGGAAAAAGTATGGTAGAAAAAGGTGCAGAAGCAACCGGGATAACCACAGTTTTGAAAGGATTGTTAAGAAAAGGCCACCACACAGAGATGTATCCAGGAAATGGGCTACAAGTGTCGCATTCCTTGTGTCAAGCCACTTATGACCAATCGATATCGCCAGAAGCGTTTTACCAAGGCCAAGGAGAAAAAGAACTGGACTGTTGCTCAGTCGTTGAAGATGTTGTTTTCAGCTGAAAGTAAATTTTGCATTTCATTTGGAAATCAAGGTCCCAGCGTCTGGAGTAAGAGTAGAGAGGCCAGAATCCCAGCTGCTTGAGGTCTGGTCTGAAGTTTCTACAATCAGTGATGGTTTAGGGAGCCATGTCATCTGCTGGTGTGAGTCCACTGTGTTTTATCAAGACCAAAGTCAGCGCAGCTGTCTACCAGGAAATTTTAGAGCACTTCGTACTTTCCTCTGCCAACAAGCTTTTTGGAGATGGAAATTTCATTCTCCAGCAGGACTTGGCACCTGTCCACACTGCTAAAAGTACCAATACTTGGTTTAAAAACAACAGCATCGCTCTTCTTGATTGGCCAGCAAACTGGCCTTATCTTAACCCCACAGAGAATCTATGGGGTATTGTCAAGAGGAAGATGAGAGACACCAGACCCAACAATGCAGATGAGCTGAAGACTGCTATCAAAGCAACCTGGGCTTCCATAACACCTCAGTAGTGCCACACACTGATCACCTCCATGCCACGCCGCATTGATGCAGTAATTAATGCAAAAGGAGGACCAACCAAGTATTGAGTGCATTTACTGAACATACATTTCAGTAGGCCAACGTTTCGCATTTTTAAATAATTATTTTTCAAGCTGGTGTTATAAAGTATTCTAATTTACTGAGATAATAACTTTTGGGTTTTCATTGGCTGTATGCCATAATCATCAGCATTAACAGAAATAAACACTTGAAATAGATCACTCTGTTTGTAATGACTCTATATAATATATGAGTTTCACCTTTTGTATTGAAGAACTGAAATAAATTAACTTTTTGATGATATTCTAATTTAGTGAGAAGCACTTGTTTTATATACAGTATTATATGTTGTATGAAAATATTGATTTTCTACAGTCCCCTTTAAAATCCCCAAAGGAACCCTTTTAAGTCTGCGTGTATCACTGGCACCCAAAGGATCCAGAAAATTGCCTATGTTCTAATTAAAAGGCACACACTACTTGGCTGGATTTCCCTTCCACATCTCTTTCTTCAGTTCATTGTGCGTGTGCTGCAAATTGGTGCCTACTCCATCATTGTGTGTTTCTGCGTCCAATTGCAACGTAGACTATTGATTGTTTCTGTGATGACTAGTGCATGTTACAGGAGTACTGTATAGGTAGGTGTAAGAGCAAAAAAAAACACTGGTGTTTATAGTACTATAAAGTGTATTGCACTTATGACCAAAAGCTAAAAACAAACAATTCCTGACAACCACTTTAAGAATCTTGTTCTATTGATCAATGTAAAAAAATACTAATTTAATCGAGTGAGATTTAGTGTTATTACATCACAAAATGTCCGATGGGACGAATGATTTGTAATGGAACCATATGTGCAGTACTGCTATGTTTAATGACTGTCCACAGTGTCATTTCCATCTTCTTCCAACAAGATCGAGGTCTTCATCTACTCCACATATTGCTGTCCTAATGCTCAGAAATTAGAATGAATACTTTTTTTTCTTAATTTGCTTTACTTTAGATATCATAGACAAGTGAATGTTGAATGTGCAATAAGTAAGTAGCTCAGACCTGGATAAATGCACGTGAAGGACACCAAGTGTCAAGCAAATTACGTAGAAAAAGTCTTCCCAACTAACACATCCCGGTGGGACCAATTACTTGAAAAGTTCTATTATTGGGTAGTCAGTGAAAGATCAGTAATGCTGTGTCCCTCCACCTGATGGACAGCAGAGCGTTGCATGGATTATGTAACTTTGGGTATCAGACTCTTAGTATTTGCAGACAAGTGTGAGATACTACCCTATCGACAAGCAATAAATTGAAGATGGAATGTCATGTCTTATAATAACTCTCTCTTTACTATTCTTTTTTTCTGAAAATGTTAAAATTACATAAAAGCAGCAGATCAGAAAGGAGAAGAGTAGTGAAACACAGCAAATGGATTCAAGTTTAAAATGTAAATCTAAGGCCTTGTTCAGACATCAGGGTTTTTTACGTACAAGGACTGAGTTTGATCAGATTTTTATCAGAGTTTGATCAAATTTTCATTAGATAGACTTGCATTGCTGGTTATAATCCGACATTTGGATCACTATTGAACACATCTCCATGATTATGCATGGACCATTCGGTCCAAGGAAAAAATCTGGCATGTGAACCTTCAATAGACTATAATATGTATGTGTATTAGCCTTGAAAAAAAATGTTAAAAACTGACTTGTGAATGAGGCCTTAATTTCCTTTTCCTGTTCTTGTAGAACCAAACGACTTCATATCACATGAATTATAAAACTGGTACACACAATAAAATAATGATAGAGTTATGATCGGAACGTATGTTGGAGTATATTCCCCTGTATTGTAAAGCTTACTGCATTTTTATCCATTTACATATAGAAAGCATATTTCATATCATATAGTTTGGTATGGAAAAGACACTGGCCCTAATTCATATGGGTTTTTTTTAAGTCACTTTTCTTGCGATATTAGTTGCCAATTTTTGCACCAAATTCTTCAAAATGGTGCATATGGTTCATGAACGTTGCATAAATATCAAAATGCTTTTCTTTTAATCTTTTTTAGTGCTTTTTTAGAGCAAAAAGACGCATGTTCCACAAAGTATTGCAAAATTTGTGTAAAAAATACTGGCATACATAAATTTACTTGTGCAAAAATGTTGTGACTTTTTAAAAAGTCAGGGTTTCATGAATCAGCCACAAATATCTTGATATTGATTGATGCCATATTGAAGTAACAATGATAAAATGAACTAAACCACACAAGACAACTTTATAAAATGCACAAATTCTTTGATGAATTTTTTGCAAATCAAAAAATTAATTGAGAGTTTTTCATGCCAAAATACTGGCAAAAATGCAATGGTGAATGGGGCCCAAAGTTTTTTTTAACTTAATTCCATACTGCTTCCAGTTTGCTGCCCCAGCCCTGAGTCTAATACGTTGTGTCTTGCTGGTGGCTCCAAGTAAAATTCACTGACCCCCCTCTCCCTATCTATGCCCCTACCTTTCAAAGATTATTTTATTTGTTATACTCAGAAGTATGTCTGCCATCAATTAAAGTGGTTTTAATTTACTAAAAGCAAATACTTTATCGTTAAAAAAAATGTCCAAATAGAAAACAGGGAAAACAGCTCACCACACTTGCGTCTTTATCCTTAGGTGGGTAACTGAAGCAAAGTA
Source organism: Ranitomeya imitator (assembly GCF_032444005.1). NCBI lineage: Eukaryota > Metazoa > Chordata > Amphibia > Anura > Dendrobatidae > Ranitomeya > Ranitomeya imitator. The sequence goes on along the minus strand of NC_091284.1, from coordinate 660,889,916 downwards.
AAGAAGTTCAAGCTAGGAAAAAAAAGTCACTCTCTTGTCCTTGAAAAAAAATCACAAAAATACAAAAATTATAGACATGTCTCACTTGGTTTTTATACCTTAAGAAAGATGATGGTCTAGTGCCGAAACGCGTTGGTATTAATAAAAACCGTTTTGGAATCCCAAGGCTCTTTATTCCAACAGCGCAGCCCACCTAAACGTGCCAGCTTTCATTTTTGCCATTATACCTCTAAGAACCTTTTCCTATAGCCATAGGGCAGCAGCAACAGCCTTCCATGACTTCATAGGTGTTGTGCCTGCACACGACACCTTTAGGTGAGTGCTAACATTGATTAAACCTATCCCTTACCCAACAATATTGCCCTGTCTTGTGTGTGCTTCTGTCCCTCTCCAAAGCTTCTCAAAATTTATAGACAGGCAAAGATGTCTGTAATCTGTGTAGTTTTGTGATTTTTAAAGCACTTTAAAGAAATAAAGAATATACCTTTTTTGAAGGAAGACAGCGTGCTAGTTTTTCCAAGCTTAAAAAATGTCCAAAGATATCTTAGGTTTGCAAATATATTAAAGGGGACTTGTCAGGTGGTTAATACTGCCCAAACCACAGACAGTATGAATCAAAGCCTGACTGTATGATTGCAGCCAGAAATATTTTCTTTGAAAATCTCCAATGTTTTTGAGAAAATATAGGTGGAAGATCCGGCAAGGTATGTTAGCTGGAGGGAAACCAAAGTGGAAAAAGAAACCCCTTAAAAATAACTTTTATTAATATTTCAAAAAATCTGAAAAAAATCTTCTTATATATAATAAAAAAGAGTTTGTAGAGGGTCTGATATGGGTAATCCCAAAGAAATTGCTTTAATCCCCTAAACCAACAGGCACTTGGCTAGATCGCAGGGAACCAGGCACTCATAGATACGGCTCCTGCAGATTCTGTAAATATGTCGGAGTATGTAAAACCTTCTCAAGTGCCTTAACAGGCAGGACATACAATACCAAAGACCTTGCAGACTGCAAAACAGCAAGAGTTGTATATATGTGCACCTGCACCTGCCACCTTGACTATGTGGGCTAAACAAAGAGACAGCTGAGAGTGAGAATAGTCGAACATATTGGTGAGATCATTCACAAAAGAGACACCTCTCTAGCTCGCCACATAGTCAGTGACCATCTGGAGACTTGAAATCCCTTTCTTTCAGGGTGATCAAAACAATCCCACAGTCCAAGAGACTAGGAGATTGGGACAAAAAAAAATCACCCAGAGAGAAACCAGATGGATCTTCTGGTTAGAGTCTACGAGTCCAGGGGGTTTAAACGAACAACTTTATATGATTGTGTTGAGTTCCATAAGTTCAGTTAAACTCTTGCAAAGTCTCATTTGTCTTTACAAACCATGACTAATACATATTTAATATCTTCAATTGTTTACAGTTTATATACTCTTTCAATACCTATTTGTTCTGCTTTGTATGTATGGCACATTGACATGGGTCGACTTGATATATTTGTATTTATTATTTTCATAGACACATACATTGTATATGATGCCCTATATGGCATATTGCTCATCCGATGGACGAACTTGGAGGAGTACAAGTAGGGACCCTTTGCTATGGAGGCCCCGCCCCTCTCTAGATAGAGGTGGAGTGCATATTGCGTACTAGCGTTTGGCCCTATTACTTGGGCCTCATTCTGTGTAAACACCTCTTCTGGACCTGGTAATAATCACCTGCTAAATCCCTGCTGAGGCACACATTGCGTTACGGCAGCCATTACTTCTGGTGCCTGGAACATGTGTGCTGGAACGCATACTGCATTCTGGCAGACACTATGTAGGTGTTGGTGGTGGCTTTGTTAAGGAGTCTTTTGTGAGGGTCAGGGAGGATCTGTCTACATTGAGTGGGGGCACCATTTCGCTACCCAGGGTGCCAACCTCAGCTATAAGAAAGAGATAAATAGATCTAGGGATCTAACTTCCCTAGACTCTTCTTTGTGTGTTATTTATTAGCGCCAAAATCCACACGCTATTTTTTGCTTTTTATGTCCCAGTGGACAATTTCTGTGGGATAACCCATGTCAAACATGCTACAAACTCCTTTTTTATTATATATGAAGATTTTTGGGTATTTTTAGAAATATTAACCCCTTAACAACCAGAGGTATTTTTGTTTTTGCATTTTCATTTGTTGCTCTCCTTCTTCCCAGAGCCATAACTTTATTTTTTGGCCAAAATGCCATGGGAGGGCTTGATTTTTGTGGGACAAGTTGAACAACACCACTGGTTTTAACTAGTGATGAGCAAGTATACTCATTGCTCGTGTTTTCCGAAGCATTCTCGGATAGTCTCCGAGTATTTGTGAGTGCTCGGAGATTTAGTTTTTGTCAACCCAGCTGCATGATTTACGGCTGCTAGCCAGCCTGAGTACATGTAGGGGTTGCCTGGTTCTCCGCCACACACAGATTCATCTCATGTAAGTGCTGCTATTTTTTAACTCTATTACATTGCCACAATTTACCTGGACAGAGAGGGATATCCCTACATTATATACTTTACTATTAACTGTCTTTGAGTTTAATTAATTTACTGATGCAGGCTTGTTTGAACTAAATTGTTAATAGTGGTTGTTCCCTGCTTTGCTTTTAAGTATGTTTAATAAAATGTAATTTTATTTGGCACCTTAAGCTGTAGTTCTCTTCTGTGGTAGATATTAGAGTTTGTATGTTCTCTCCATGTTTGTGTGGGTTTCCTCCGGGTACTCCGGTTTCCTCCCACATTCCAAAGACATACTGATAGGGAATTTAGATTGTGAGCCCCAATGGGGACAGCGATGATAATGTGTGCAACCTGTAAAGCGCTGCGGAATATGTTAGCACCAGGGTCGGACTGGCCCACCGGGACACCGGTGAAATGCCCGGTGGGCCCAGCCCCAGAGAAGAGGATAAGGAGGCGGAGGAGGAAGGGAGAAAAAAGGGATGCAGGCCCCTTAAATCTTCTGGCGGCACCGACCACTGCCACGACCAGGGGCTCCCCCGATGCCAGCGCTGGCATCGGGCCCCCCTTCTAATACTCACCTCTCCTCGTTCCAGCGGTAGCTGCAGTGTCTTCAGCGCCCTCTGACTATGCGATGTCTCAGGGCAGAGGGTGCGATGACATCATCACTGCGCGCTCAGCCTCTCTGTCCTGAGCATTGAAGAGCCGGAGAGACGCTGAGTGCAGTGGACCTGCGGTGGGAACGGGAGAGGTGAGGATTTTACTTTTGTTTTTTTTCTTTATGTCTGGGGCCCATAGTAATTTATGGAGGAGCGTGGGGGGAGGCATAATACTGTGCGGTGGGGCATAATACTGTGCGGGGGGGCATAATACTGTGCAGGGTGGCATAATACTGTGCGGGGGGCATAATACTGTGTGGAGGAGCGGAGTGCCCATAATACTGTGTGGTGGAGCCGGGGACCCATAATACTGTATGGAGGAGCGGGGGGCATAATACTGTGTGGAGGAGCTGGGGGGCATAATACTGTGTGGAGGAGCACGGGGCCCACAGTACTGTATGTAGGAGCAGGGGGCCCATGGTGTGCTGTATGGAAGAGTATTATATGGGGCCCATAATACTTTATGGAGGACTATGTGGTTGGCTTTAATAATGTATGGAGGACTATGAGGTGCCCATAATACTGTATGAAGGAGCATTATATGGGGCCAATAATACTGTATGGAGGAGCATTATATGGGGCAATAATACTGTATGGTGGACTATGTGGTTGGCCATAATACTGTATGGAGGACTATGAGGTGCCCATAATACTGTATGGAGGAGCATTATATGGGGCCAATAATACTGTATGGAGGAGCATTATATGGGGTCAATAATAGTGTATGAAGGAGCATTATATGGGGCCAATAATACTATATGGCGGACTATGTGGTTGGCCATAATACTGTATGGAGGACTATGAGGTGCCCATAATACTGTATGGAGGAGTATTATATGGGGCCAATAATACTGTATGGCGGACTATGTGGTTGGCCATAATACTGTATGAAGGACTATGAGGTGCCCATAATACTGTATGGAGGAGCATTATATGGGCCAATAATACTGTATGGCGGATTATGTGGTTGGCCATAATACTGTATGAAGGACTATGAGGTGCCCATAATACTGTATGGAGGAGCATTATATGGGGCCAATAATACTGTATGAAGGAGCATTATATGGGGCCAATAATACTGTATGGAGGAGCATCATATGCGGCCAATAATACTGTATGGAGGACTATGTGGTTGGCCATAATACTGTCTGGAGGACTATGTGGTTGCCCATAATACTCTATGGCGGACTATATGGTTGCCCATAATACTGTATGGAGGACTATGAGGTGCCTGTAATACTGTATGGAGCACTATGTGGTTGCCCATAATACTATATGGAGGACTATGAGGTGCCCGTAATACTGTATGGAGCACTATGTCTTGACCATAATACTGTATGACGCACTGTGTGGTGCCTATATATTGTACTATATCTGTTTTCTTATCTGTGCATCAGGAATCGTGGCATGTGTTAAAGGGGCCCACTGATACTCTTTCGCCCGAGGCCCATGAAAACCTGGAGCCGACAATGCACATCAAGATGAATGCCGGCTGCAGCTGTGACAGGGCGCTCTGCTCTGTGACAGGCCATGTGTTGAAGTCACATAGCAGTTTTGTTAAATAACTCCTGCAGCCTTTGATAGGCCGGCGGCCTTTCAATGTTACTGCCAGGGGCGGACTGGGCCGGGTGGCAGGAATGCATCTGCCCCCCGGGCCGGTGCCTGAGCAGGTACACAGGGCCGCTGGAGGAGCAGCAGCAATATTAATACATAGCGCGCTGCATCCCTCCAGCTGGCCCTGTGTGCGCGCGTTGCCTGCTCTGACAAGTGCCGCGGCGGCCCGCACTAGTGTGCGAGCACGGCCGCGGTCCTCGTTCCTGCGCGTGCTCGTCTGCTTCCCATGTCAGAGCGGGCAAGCAGGAGACCATGCGCGCACGCGGCGGCCCGCACTAGTGTTCGCACAGGTCCTCGATCCTGTGCGTGCTCGTCTGCTGCCACCTGCCCATGTGAGAGCAGGCAAGCAGGAGACCATGCGCGCACATGGTGATATTTGAAAAAGCCGGTGCGCATAGCCTGACTGTGTCTGACGCTGGCCGGCCTGCACCAGCGTCAGAGAAGCCTGCTCACCAATGCCTGGGATCCTCTTCACCGCCGACGCTGGACAGGACCCGACCCACCTCAGCCCTTCATCCTCCCGATCTCCCCCCAATCTCAGGGACCTGGGTGAGTCCCAAGATGATTTTTTTTAATGTACATACAGCAGTATTGCCTATATAATGTGTATAGACTGCTATATATACATTATATAGGTGATACTGCTGTATATAATCACTATACCACTATAATGCATGTATAGCAGTCTATATCTTTTATAGGTGACACTGCTACTGATGCGTATATACCTTATATAGGTGACACTGCGGTGTGTGTGTGTGTATGTATATGTATGTATATATATATATATACACACATATATGTACCTGTATACACAGCAGTATTACCTATATAAGGTATATACGCATCTGTAGCAGTGTAACCTATATAAGGTATAGACTGCTATACATACATTATATAGCTGGTATAGTGATTATATACAGCAGTATCACCTATATAATGTATATATAGCAGTCTATACACATTATATAGGCAATACTGCTACTGATGTGTATATAGGTGATACTTCTGTGTATATATGTCGTTATGTAGGTGATACTGGTGTGTGTGTGTGTGTGTGTATGTACACACACACACACATATATACACAGCAGTAACATCTATATATAACGTATATACACATCAGTAGCAGTATGCTGTATATATGATATATAGGTGATACTATCATTATATACAGCAGTAGCAGTATCGCCTATATAACGTGCATCCAACATTTGCAGTATCACCTGTATAATGTACAGACTAATGTATATACGTTATATAGGTGACACTGCTGTGTATAGTCGCACTATCTATCTGTGTCTAATCTATATATATAATTGCCTAAGGGGTACTTCCGTCTTTCTGTCCTCAACTTCCGTAACGGAAATCCCGCGTCGCTGATTGGTCTCGCCAGCTGCCTGTCATGGCTGCCGCGACCAATCAGCGACGGGCACAGTCCGATTGGTCCCTCCCCTACTCCCCTGCAGTCACAGTGTCTGGCGCCCGCTCTATACTCCCCGCAGTCAGTGTGCCCGGCGCTCGCTCCATATTCCCCGCTCCATACTCCCCGCAGTCAGTGTCTGCTCCATAATCCCCTCCAGTCACCGCACACACAGGGTTAATGCCAGCAGTAACAGACCGCGTTATGGAGCGGGTAACGCACTCCATTACCGCCACTATTAACCCTGTGTGATCAAGTTTTTACTATTGATTCTGCCTTTGCAGCATCAATAGTAAAAAGAAGTAATGTTAAAAATAATAAAAAAAAAAAAACCTGCTATACACACCTTCCGTCATTGGACGATGCGCTCCAGCCGGCCGCCATCTTCCGTTCCCAGAGATGCATTGCGAACTTATCCAGAAGGCTTGGCGGTCTCACGAGACCGCTAAGTCATCTGGGTAATTTCGCAATGCATCCTGGGAACGGAAGATGGCGGCCACATCACACAGCTTCGCTGGATCCCAGGGGTGAGTATATAACAATTTTTTATTTTAATTATTTTTTTTAACAGGGATATGGTGCACACACTGCTAAATACTACGTGGGCTGTGTTATATACCTACGAGACTGGCCAATATAATACGCGACTGGGCAATATACTACATGACTAGGCAATATACTACGTGGCTGGGCAATATACTACGTGGCTGGGCAATATACTACGTGGCTGGGCAATAAACTACGTGGCTGAGCAAAAAACTACGTGGCTGGGCAAAAAACTACGTGGCTGAGCAAAAAACTACGTGGCTGGGCAAAAAACTATGTGGCTGGGCAATAAACTACGTGGCTGGGCAATAAACTACGTGACTGGGCAATATACTACGTGACTGGGCAATATACTACGTCGCTGGGAAATATACTACGTCGCTGGGCAATATACTACGTGACTGGGGAATATACTACGTGACTGGGCAATATACTACATGACTGGGGAATATACTACGTGGACATGCATATTCTAGAATACCCAATGCGTTAGAATCGGGCCACCATATACAGTGGGGCAAAAAAGTATTTAGTCAGTCAGCAATAGTGCAAGTTCCCCCACTTAAAAAGATGAGAGGCGTCTGTAATTTACATCATAGGTAGACCTCAACTATGGGAGACAAACTGAGAAAAAAAAATCCAGAAAATCACATTGTCTGTTTTTTTAACATTTTATTTGCATATTATGGTGGAAAATAAGTATTTGGTCAGAAACAAAATTTCATCTCAATACTTTGTAATATATCCTTTGTTAGCAATGACAGAGGTCAAACGTTTTCTGTAAGTCTTCACAAGGTTGCCACACACTGTTGTTGGTATGTTGGCCCATTCCTCCATGCAGATCTCCTCTAGAGCAGTGATGTTTTTGGCTTTTCGCTTGGCAACACGGACTTTCAACTCCCTCCAAAGGTTTTCTATAGGGTTGAGATCTGGAGACTGGCTAGGTCACTCCAGGACCTTGAAATGCTTCTTACGAAGCCACTCCTTCGTTGCCCTGGCGGTGTGCTTTGGATCATTATCATGTTGAAAGACCCAGCCACGTTTCATCTTCAATGCCCTTGCTGATTGAAGGAGGTTTGCACTCAAAATCTCACGATACATAGCCCCATTCATTCTTTCATGTACCCGGATCAGTCGTCCTGGCCCCTTTGCAGAGAAACAGCCCCAAAGCATGATGTTTCCACCACCATGCTTTACAGTAGGTATGGTGTTTGATGGATGCAACTCAGTATTCTTTTTCCTCCAAACACGACAAGTTGTGTTTCTACCAAACAGTTCCAGTTTGGTTTCATCAGACCATAGGACATTCTCCCAAAACTCCTCTGGATCATCCAAATGCTCTCCAGCAAACTTCAGACGGGCTCAGACATGTACTGGCTTAAGCAGTGGGACACGTCTGGCACTGCAGGATCTGAGTCCATGGTGGCGTAGTGTGTTACTTATGGTAGGCCTTGTTACATTGGTCCCAGCTCTCTGCAGTTCATTCACTAGGTCCCCCCGCGTGGTTCTGGGATTTTTGCTCACCGTTCTTGTGATAATTCTGACCCCACGGGGTGGGATTTTGCGTGGAGCCCCAGATCGAGGGAGATTATCAGTGGTCTTGTATGTCTTCCATTTTCTAATTATTGCTCCCACTGTTGATTTTTTCACTCCAAGCTGGTTGGCTATTGCAGATTCAGTCTTCCCAGCCTGGTGCAGGGCTACAATTTTGTTTCTGGTGTCCTTTGACAGCTCTTTGGTCTTCACCATAGTGGAGTTTGGAGTCAGACTGTTTGAGGGTGTGCACAGGTGTCTTTTTATACTGATAACAAGTTTAAACAGGTGCCATTACTACAGGTAATGAGTGGAGAAAAGAGGAGAATCTTAAAGAAGAAGTTACAGGTCTGTGAGAGCCAGAAATCTTGATTGTTTGTTTCTGACCAAATACTTATTTTCCACCATAATATGCAAATAAAATGATAAAAAAACAGACAATGTGATTTTCTGGATTTTTTTTTCTCAGTTTGTCTCCCATAGTTGAGGTTTACCTATGATGTAAATTACAGACGCCTCTCATCTTTTTAAGTGGTGGAACTTGCACTATTGCTGACTGACTAAATACTTTTTTGCCCCACTGTGTATATATATATATATATATATATACTAGATGGTGGCCCGATTCTAACGCATTGGGTATTCTAGAATATGCATGTCCACGTAGTATATTCCCCAGTCATGTAGTATATTGCCCATATATACATATACATATATATATATGTATGTATGTATGTATATATATTAATCTGTTTCATCTATATAATGTGTGTACAGCAGTCACAGTATCACATCACATACAATATATAGGTGATACTACAACTATACACATCAGTCGCAGTATCGACTATGTATTGTATATACAGTAGTTTCAATGTGATATATGTTCAGCAGTCGCAGTGTCTCCTATGTGATGTATGCATCATAATATAGTATAATGCTGTCTTAATTACCGTATATTGTAGAGATATATATAGTGTAGAGATGTTTATATAGTGTATAAGCCGAGTTTTTCAGCATATTTTTTGTGTGCTGAAAACACCCCCTTGGCTAATACACAAATCATTGTCCCAGAAAGACGGAGAAGGAGCAGCGGGTGACAGAGGCAGGAGCAGGAGCCGGTGGCTGTGGCTAAAGCCTGTGCCGCTGCTAAAGAGAAATAAATATTCACTGCACTGGCACTGTGGTTGTCAATAGCGTTTACAACCACAGCCGCCGGCTTCCAGCACACATCCTACTTACCTTCCCTGCGCACTCTCGCTGCATCTCGTTCCGGCGCTAGCAGCTCTTCAGGATGACCGATCACGTGTCTTCCGCTCATTAAGGTAATGAGTATTCAAACCACTCCACTCCCATAGGTGTGGGTAAATATTCATTACCTTAATGAGCGGGGGACATGTGATCGCCCGGCCACAGGAGCTGTTGGCACCAGAACGAGATGCTGCGAGGCCATGCAAGGAAGGTAAGTAGGATGTGGTTTTTTGTTTTGTTTTAGGAACCATGCATACATGAACAGGGATAAGGAGCCATGCATACAAGGATGGGGATAAGGAGCCATGCATACAAGGATGGGGATAAGGAGCCATGCAGACAAGGATGGGGATGAGGAGCCATGCATACAGGGACAGGGGAGCCATGCATACAAGGACGGGATGTGGGGACAATGCATACCCGGCTTATACTCAACTCAATACGTTTTCACAGTTTTTTATGGCAAAATTAGATGCCTCGTCATATACTCGGGTCCACTTATACTCAAGTATATACGGTATATTGTGGAGCTGTGTATACTTCTAATGTCCTGCATAAATGGTGTAATTCTCAGTATCTATTCTTATGTATGTGTGTATCTGTCTATCTATCACTCCGATTAATTGTGAGAAAAGTAGCGGACTCTTTATTGGCCCATGTGGCAACGTTTCGGATCCATAACTGAACATTTCTCTGATATGGAAGTGAGATGTTGCCAGGTTGACTAATAAAGAGTATAAAAAACAAAATCGGTTCCATTTTCTTCCACAAAAGTGGTACAATCTTCTTCTCACTTGCTGTCCGTGTGCAGTCGTGTTTTTTTTTTCCTCAGCAGATGTTGCAGTCTGATACACGGCGAGTCAGACCATTGAGGAGATGGAGAAATTAATTTCTCCGTCTCCTCCACACCTGTGCTGCGAGAGCATTGGAGCACGGACACTCTGATCACGCTCACAGCAGAGCAAGAGCCGAGTATCATTGGCATATCACATCCGATGCCATATGCTAGTGTGATTCCACCCTAATGAGCACCGGTATTAAGCCCACGTTCACATGGTCAGTATTTGTTCAGTATTTTCATCAGTATTTGTAAGCCAAAACCGGGAGTGGAACAATCCAGAGGAAAAGTATAATAGAAACATATGCACCACTTCTTTATTTATCATCCACTCCTGGTTTTGGCTGCAAATACTGAGGTCAAATACTGACCGTGTGAATGTGGCCTTATTCTGTATTTATACACTGCACAGTACCACTCCTCATTATAGAGTGGGGCTGTGTGTGTGTCACTATACAGTGGGGCTGTGTGTGTGTGTCATGATACAGTGGGGCTGTGCCTGTCATTATACAGTGGGACTGTGTGTGTCAAAATATATATATATATATATATATATATATACTGTATATATATATATATAATATCTCTATCTATCGCATGCTTGCAGTCACCAGACCACCTGTTCCTGGCGCTGGCACCAGAGAATCCTCATAGCGCACAGTGCGCACGATATGAGGATTCACACATAGTGACTGTAGACATGTAGCTTAAGATCCGACAACCCCTTTAAGGATGGGCCGCTGCTCATGGGCCACTGCTTGTGCTTGCCCCCCCAGGCTAAAATTTGCCAGTCAGCCCCTGGTTACTGCTATGTGACATCAGCGTGTGGCCTGTCACAGAGCAGAGCGTCCTGTCACAGCTGCAGTCAACAGCCATTGTAACGACCACGCCGAATATGAAGCCACAAGAGGATGCCAGGGAGCGCAAGAAGGTGAGAAGAATCCCCCCCTCTGTAGTTGGGCAAGGTAGTGGCCATAGGGACGGACATAGGGGCTCAGGGAGGTTACATTAAATAAAGGGGCCCAGGATGAGGACATTATTACTGGAAAGGGCCCAGGATAGGGACCTTACTAAGGTGGACATTGGGGTCCAAGATGGAGACATTAAATAAAGGGGCCAAGGATCTGGCACCTTATTAAGTAAAGGGGTGGCATAATTACTGTATTGAGGTGAGGATGAGGAACATACATTATTGGTTTATGGTGGCAAGTGGGGACATAATTACTGTAGGGGCCATTCAGGGGACATTATTACTGCTGTAATTTACTTTTGATCTTACTGTCTTCCATTGGGAGAACAAAAGGGGGTCCTGCTACTGTGCAGGGTGGCACTATGCCTTTTTTCTTCATCTGACATAGTATAGAAGTCGAGGAAAATAATGGGGAATGTGCTCTGGAAGCGATCAGCTATAGCTAACTGTGTTATTTTCTGCAGAGATGAGTCTTTGCTGGAAGAAGTAATGGCGGTCTGCACTGGATGAAGAAAAAGACTTCAACTACAGATGTCACCTGTGAGTCAGTGTATTGCTTGTACACTTACACTATATACTGTATAATGTGTACAGAGCTCCTTTGTAAAATGTCACTGGTGATCACTGTATTATGTGTACACTGACACTATATACAGAGCTCCTGTGTATAATGTCACTGGTGATCACTGTAATCCCTGTACACTATATACTGTATACAGAGCTACTGTGTATAATGTCACTGGTGATCATTGTATTACCTGTACACTATACACTATATACAGAGCTCCTGTATATAATGTCACCGGTGATCACTGTATTACCTGTACACTATACACAGAGCTCCTGTGTATAATGTCATTGGTGATCACTGTATTACCTGTACCATTATATACAGAGCTCCTGTGTATAATGTCACCGGTGATCCCTGTATTACCTGTACACTATACACCATATACAGAGGTCCTGTGTATAATGTCACTGGTGATCACTGTATTACCTGTACACTGACACTATATACAGAGATCCTGTGTATAATTATGGTGATCACTGTATTACATGTACACTATATACAGAGCTCCTGTGTATAATGTCACTGGTGGTCACTGTATTACCTGTACACTGACACTATATACAGATCTCCTGTGTATAATGTCACCTGTGATCACTGTATTACCTGTACACTGACACTATATACAGAAGTACTGTGTATATTGTCACTGGTGGTAAGAGCAGTGTTGTTAGTATTGTGGTTTGTATACATAATCAATATTGTAGTATTCAGGCACTATGTGTTGGTAATTTGTGGTCTGGTCACGGCGTGGCAGTATTTCTCCTTGTATGTGGTATCATTTGGTCCCTAGATGCTGGTAATATTTATTTTTATTCATTTATATAGCGCTATTAATTTCACAGTGCTTTACAGACATTATTGCCACTGTCCCCGATGGGGCTCACAATCTAGAATCCCTAGCAGTATGTCTTTGTAAATGTGGGAGGAAACCAGAGTACCTGGAGGAAACCCACGCAAACACGGGGAGAACATACATTGCAGATGTTGTCCTTGGTGGGATTTGAACCCAGGACCCCAGCGCTGCAAGGCTGCAGTGCTAACCTCTGAACCGTGCTGCCCTAATATGTCTTATTATTCGGTCACTATGTGGTGGTAATATGTGATCTGGTCATGGTGTGGCGGTATTTGTCCCTTGTATGTAGTATTATTCGGTCACTATGTGGTCTGGTCATGGTGTGGTGGTATTTCTTCCTGTATGTGGTATTATTGGTCTTGGTATAGTGGATTGTGTTGTGTATGGCAGTCATTTGTTCTCTCTGATATTAATTAGGAGAAGATTCTTTATTTCCATTAGAGTTTTAATGCTTTGTACACAGGGGCGGAGATGCACTTACAGGGGGTTTCCTGAGGAAAAAAGTAATCACCTCTCCACAGGATAAGTGATAATGTACTGATTGGTGGGGGTCTGACTGCTTTGACCCATTCAGCAAAATGTGGCACTTTTTATCCCCATTAGACTGGAGTGGCATGTCCAACTAGATCACTGATCCATATTCATTCACTCAGTGGCTGCACTTGTTTTTTTCTGGAGGCCCCAAAGAGAATGAATGGAGCTGTGGTCAGGCATCCCACCTGCCACTGCATTTTGAAATAGGGATAAAAGTGTCCTGTCAGGGATAAAACTTCCCCATTCTTCCAATCGGTGCAGTTTCTAATGGTCGGACTTAAGTGATCACCTATCCTGTGGAGCCCATGGATGGGTGATAATAACTTGTTTTAACCAAGAACCCCATTAATGTAAACTACCGAAATTATACATCCCAGTTATTGGGGCACACAGTAGATGTGCAGCAGCCGCCGGTGTTTTACAGCTGATGCTCCGCTATAATGACAGATATTTGCATATAGCTGTAGGGTGGGCCCCTAGAGTCCCTTCCCCTGGTGGGCCCCAGACACCCCAGTCCGACCCTGGTTAGCGCTATATAAAAATAAAGATTATTATTAAAGATTATTATTATTTTTCAAATGTCTAACTTTCACCTTTTGAACTGTAACCTATTTTCTGTTGTTAATAAAATATGGCTATAAAAGATTTATGAATCATTGTCTTCTTGCCCCAACTATTTTAGAATTGGAGTATAGTAGTTTACTTGATAAATGTGTCATTAAATAAGCAATTCCATCAAAATTTTTATCCTGTTAATATATTGCATTCATCATGTTATATAAAACTATGTGCTTACAATTACTCATTTTTCCTTTCTACCCAACTAATTCTTGACTTTTCCATTAGGTCTATGACATCATGTGATTAAAAATTAATGAGCGGAATCTTTCTAAGCTCTGTGTAGAAACAGAAGGTTAATTTTCCCTGCATGACTCATCAGTCACTGCAAAAGTCAATGGCATGGGGGAGGAGGCAGCAGCTGGGTCAGGAGTTGAAGAGAGGACCGATTTCTGCAGGGACAAGAGACTTCCTGTTGCTACATAAAAAAGAGAAAAGAGAAGAATTAGCTGGCTAGAAAGGCAAAATGAGCAATTGTAAGTACACAGCAGGACCGATACAAGGTATTATCATGCTCTAGGCAGATGAAGCTGATGGCGCTCCCCACCCCAACAGAAACCCTCAGCCCCCATGTAAAGAAATGGGCCAGAGACAAAGGTAACATCACCCGTAACACCCATCCCTCCCCTCCAATGGGTCAGGTAACAAGCTCTAACGACCTTTCCCACTAGAGTTGTTACCTGTGTCATCAAAAAATACCAACAAAAGTAAAATAAGTGGTGTATTTAGAGATGAATCTCTTCATGGAGTGTGTTTTCATAAATATAGAATTATTCATTGCTTGTCCATCCCGTACATCCTACATTTTAAATGTCAAACCCAAGGACAGTCATGGAAACTAATTGTCACAACTCTGTTGTTGGGTATCCCAGGACCAGGGGCTCCTTCCCTGTCCCTAACGCTTGAGGCACCGTAGCTCACCCTGTTCTCTGGATTGCTTTTGATAGTAAAGATACTGGGACCACGTACCTTGCCTTAGTTCCTGAACCTGCCCTCAGTCTATACCCTTCCCCCACCCAGGGAAGAGGAGAGTAGTAGTGTACCATAATACAGTAACCAGACTAACATGGGATAATATGAACAGGGATAAAGGAAAATACCAATCATACAAATATACATACATAAACAACAGAGGTAAACATCAGGGAGTGGAGGATGGGGTTAAACCAAAATAGGAGAAGAAAGGGAATTATCACACACTCAAAACCTAGCAACAGTAACAGATAAATCCACCAAACGCCTTCTCCAACAACAACCACCAACAACCTCCAGCCATGCAGCAAAAGATAACTCTGACAATGAGTGCAAGCCAGGACCCAGCTAATATAGGAGATGGGAGTGGCTAGCAGTGCACAGCTGAGAGTCTTAATGCAGGAAAGCATCCAGGAACTCTCAACTGAGCATATTAACCCCTGCACTTCTAAAAGAAATTTACACCGTTTAATAGGAAGATGAAGTGCTTCTAATCAGTGCAGGAGTAGGAGAAATCAGACGCTGCGGTCTTCTGGCTCCTCCCTGTCACAGTAAACCCGTGACACTAATATTGATGAACTATAATGTGGACTATTTGGTTTCAATTAAGGTGTGCAGCATTTGTCGGATAGCCCAATATAATCTAAATAAACCACATGATAAAGAGATAGGTAAGTTGATTTTTATATACATTTTGCAACAACACTGATGGTGGTTCTGTAGCTAGTCTCTCTTGTAATGTCCCCATAGCCTGCTTTTCCTGTAATGTCTCCATAGCCATCTTCTTATGTCCACATAGCCATCATCTCTTGTAATATTCCCATAGCCAGCTCCTTATGTCCACATAGCCAGCCCCTCTTGTAATGTCCTCACAGTCTGCCCCAGCATGCTACATAAAGGTGAGGGTCCTGGCTGGGTATGTAGACTCTGTCTATGGTGGTGTTACACCTGTTATGAACTG
This sequence comes from Ranitomeya imitator, assembly GCF_032444005.1. Lineage (NCBI taxonomy): Eukaryota > Metazoa > Chordata > Amphibia > Anura > Dendrobatidae > Ranitomeya > Ranitomeya imitator. The sequence continues at coordinate 660,874,085 of NC_091284.1, read as the reverse complement.
GTGATTCAGAAACACAATGGACCTGGTGGTTAAGAGCACACAAAGTGACCTGATAGTTACTAATAACATAGGACGAGCTCTGAGACGTGGGAACTCTGCTGACCGCAATCCCTAATCCTATCACACCACACTAGAGGTAGCCGTGGAGCGCTCCTGACCAGACCTAGGCGCCTCGGGCACAGCCTGAGAAACTAGCTAGCCCTGAAGATAGAAAAATAAACCTACCTTGCCTCAGAGAAATTTCCCAAAGGAAAAGGCAGCCCCCCACATATAATGACTGTGAGTAAAGATGAAAATACAAACACAGAGATGAAATAGGTTTTAGCAAAGTGAGGCCCGACTTACTGAATAGACCGAGGATAGTAAAGATAGCTTTGCGGTCAGCACAAAAACCTACAAACAACCACGCAGAGGGCGCAAAAAGACCCTCCGTACCGACTAACGGCACGGAGGTGCTCCCTCTGCGTCCCAGAGCTTCCAGCAAGCAAGAAAAACAAATATAGCAAGCTGGACAGAAAAAATAGCAAACAAAAGTAACACAAGCAGAACTTAGCTTATGCAGGGCAGACAGGCCACAAGACGATCCAGGAGAGAGCAAGACCAATACTGGAACATTGACTGGAGGCAAGGAACAAAGAACTAGGTGGAGTTAAATAGAGCAGCACCTAACGACTTAACCTCGTCACCTGAGGAAGGAAACTCAGAAGCCGCAGCCCCACTCACATCCACCAGAGGAAGCTCATAGACAGAACCAGCCGAAGTACCACTCATGACCACAGGAGGGAGCTTGACCACAAATATCACAACAGTACCCCCCCCATGAGGAGGGGTCACCGAACCCTCACCAGAGCCCCCAGGCCGACCAGGATGAGCCAAATGAAAGGCACGAACCAGATCGACAGCATGAACATCAGAGGCAAAGACCCAGGAATTATCTTCCTGACCATAACCCTTCCACTTAACCAGGTACTGGAGTTTCCGTCTCGAAATACGAGAATCCAAAATCTTCTCCACTATATACTCCAACTCCCCCTCAACCAAAACCGGGGCAGGAGGATCAACGGATGGAACCACAGGTGCCACATATCTCCGCAACAATGACCTATGGAATACATTATGGATGGAAAAAGAAGCTGGAAGGGTCAAACGAAAAGACACAGGATTAAGAACCTCAGAAATCCTATACGGACCAATGAAACGAGGCTTAAACTTAGGAGAGGAAACTTTCATACGAATATAACGAGATGACAACCAAACCAAATCCCCCACACGAAGTCGGGGACCCACACAGCGCCTGCGGTTAGCGAAACGTTGAGCCTTCTCCTGGGACAATGTCAAATTGTCCACTACATGAGTCCAAATCTGCTGCAACCTATCCACCACAGTATCCACACCAGGACAGTCCGAAGACTCAACCTGCCCTGAAGAGAAACGAGGATGGAAACCAGAATTGCAGAAAAACGGCGAAACCAAAGTAGCCGAGCTGGCCCGATTATTAAGGGCGAACTCAGCCAAAGGCAAAAGGGACACCCAATCATCCTGATCAGCAGAAACAAAACATCTCAGATATGTTTCCAAGGTCTGATTGGTTCGTTCAGTTTGGCCATTTGTCTGAGGATGGAAAGCCGAGGAAAAAGACAAATCAATGCCCATCCTAGCACAAAAGGCTCGCCAGAACCTTGAAACAAACTGGGAACCTCTGTCAGAAACGATGTTCTCCGGAATGCCATGTAAACGAACCACATGCTGGAAAAACAATGGCACCAAATCAGAGGAAAAAGGCAATTTAGACAAGGGTACCAAATGGACCATCTTAGAGAAGCGATCACAAACCACCCAAATGACCGACATCTTTTGAGAGACGGGGAGATCCGAAATAAAATCCATAGAGATATGTGTCCAGAGCCTCTTCGGGACCGGCAAGGGCAAAAGCAACCCACTGGCACGAGAACAGCAGGGCTTAGCCCGAGCACAAATCCCACAGGGCTGCACAAATGAACGCACATCCCGCGACAGAGACGGCCACCAAAAGGATCTAGCCACCAAATCTCTGGTACCAAAGATTCCAGGATGACCAGCCAACACCGAACAATGAACCTCAGAGATAACTCTACTTGTCCATTTATCAGGGACAAACAGTTTCTCCGCTGGGCAACGGTCAGGTCTATTAGCCTGAAATTTTTGCAGCACCCGCCGCAAATCAGGGGAGATGGCAGACAAAATTACCCCCTCTTTGAGAATACCCGCCGGCTCAGGCAAACCCGGAGAGTCGGGCACAAAACTCCTAGACAGGGCATCCGCCTTCACATTCTTAGAGCCCGGAAGGTACGAAACCACAAAGTCAAAACGGGAGAAAAACAGCGACCAACGAGCCTGTCTAGGACTCAACCGTTTGGCAGACTCGAGATAAGTCAAGTTCTTCTGATCAGTCAAGACCACCACGTGATGCTTAGCTCCTTCAAGCCAATGACGCCACTCCTCGAATGCCCACTTCATGGCCAACAACTCTCGATTGCCAACATCATAATTACGCTCAGCAGGTGAAAACTTCCTGGAAAAGAAGGCACATGGTTTCATCACCGAGCCATCAGAACTTCTCTGCGACAAAACAGCCCCTGCTCCAATCTCAGAAGCATCAACCTCGACCTGGAACGGGAGCAAAACATCTGGCTGGCACAACACAGGGGCAGAAGAAAAACGACGCTTCAATTCCTGAAAAGCTTCTACAGCAGCAGAAGACCAATTGACCACATCAGCACCCTTCTTGGTCAAATCAGTCAACGGTTTAGCAATACTAGAAAAATTATTGATGAAGCAACAATAAAAATTAGCAAAGCCCAGGAACTTTTGCAGACTCTTCAGAGATGTCGGCTGAGTCCAATCATAAATGGCCTGAACTTTAACAGGGTCCATCTCGATAGTAGAAGGGGAAAAAATGAAACCCAAAAATGAAACCTTCTGAACACCAAAGAGACACTTTGACCCCTTCACAAACAAAGAATTCGCACGCAGGACCTGGAACACCATTCTAACCTGCTTCACGTGAGACTCCCAATCATCCGAGAAGACCAAAATATCATCCAAGTATACAATCAGGAATTTATCCAGGTACTCTCGGAAGATGTCATGCATAAAGGACTGAAACACTGATGGAGCATTGGAAAGCCCGAATGGCATAACCAGGTACTCAAAATGGCCCTCGGGCGTATTAAATGCTGTTTTCCATTCATCGCCCTGTTTAATACGCACAAGATTATACGCACCACGAAGATCTATCTTGGTAAACCAACTAGCCCCCTTAATCCGAGCAAACAAATCAGACAGCAGCGGCAAGGGGTACTGAAATTTGACTTTGATTTTATTTAGAAGGCGGTAATCAATACAAGGTCTCAACGAACCATTCTTCTTGGCCACAAAAAAGAACCCTGCTCCCAATGGCGACGACGACGGGCGAATATGACCCTTCTCCAAGGATTCCTTTACGTAACTCCGCATAGCGGCGTGCTCAGGCACAGACAAATTAAACAGTCGACCTTTAGGAAACTTACTACCAGGAATCAAATCGATAGCACAATCGCAATCCCTATGCGGAGGTAGGGCACTGGACTTGGGCTCATCAAATACATCCCGGTAATCCGACAAGAACTCTGGGACCTCAGAAGGGGTGGATGATGAAATAGACAGAACTGGAACATCACCATGTACCCCCTGACAACCCCAGCTGGACACAGACATAGATTTCCAATCTAATACTGGGTTATGGACTTGTAGCCATGGCAACCCCAACACGACCACATCATGCAGATTATGCAACACCAAAAAGCGAATATCCTCCTGATGCGCAGGAGCCATGCACATGGTCAGTTGGGTCCAGTACTGAGGCTTATTCTTGGCCAAAGGCGTAGCATCAATTCCTCTCAATGGAATAGGATACTGCAAGGGCTCCAAGAAAAACCCACAGCGCCTAGCAAAGTCCAAGTCCATCAAATTCAGGGCAGCGCCTGAATCCACAAATGCCATGACAGAATAAGATGACAAAGAGCAGATCAAAGTAACGGACAAAAGAAATTTCGACTGTACCGTACCAATGGTGGCAGACCTAGCGAACCGCTTAGTGCGCTTAGGACAATCGGAGATAGCATGAGTGGAATCACCACAATAAAAACACAGCCCATTCCGACGTCTGTGTTCTTGCCGTTCAGCTCTGGTCAAAGTCCTATCACATTGCATAGGCTCAGGTTTATGCTCAGATAATGCCGCCAAATGGTGCACATTTTTACGCTCACGTAAGCGTCGATCGATCTGAATGGCCAAAGACATAGACTCATTCAGACCAGCAGGCATAGGAAATCCCACCATGACATCCTTAAGGGCTTCAGAGAGACCCTTTCTGAAAATTGCTGCCAGCGCACATTCATTCCATTGAGTGAGCACAGACCACTTCCTAAACTTCTGACAATATATCTCTACCTCATCCTGACCCTGACACAGAGCCAGCAAATTTTTCTCTGCCTGATCCACTGAATTAGGTTCATCATACAGCAATCCGAGCGCCAGAAAAAACACATCAATATCGCATAATGCAGGATCTCCTGGCGCAAGGGAAAATGCCCAGTCTTGAGGGTCGCCACGTAATAAAGAAATAATGATCTTAACTTGTTGAACTGGGTCACCAGAGGAGCGGGGTTTCAAAGCCAGAAACAGTTTACAATTATTTTTGAAATTCAGAAACTTAGCTCTATCTCCAGAAAATAAGTCAGGAATAGGAATTCTAGGTTCTAACATAGATTTCTGAACCACAATGTCTTGAATATTTTGTACTCTTGCAGTGAGATGATCCACACAAAAAAACAGACCTTGAATGTCCATCACTACACCTGTGTCCTGAACCACCCAAATGTCTAGGGGAAAAGAAAGACAGAACACAGTGCAGAGAAAAAAAAATGGTCTCAGAACTTCTCTTTTCCCACTATTGAGAAGCATTAGTACTTTGGGCTTCCAGTACTGTTATGAACTGGTGATTCAGAAACACAATGGACCTGGTGGTTAAGAGCACACAAAGTGACCTGATAGTTACTAATAACATAGGACGAGCTCTGAGACGTGGGAACTCTGCTGACCGCAATCCCTAATCCTATCACACCACACTAGAGGTAGCCGTGGAGCGCTCCTGACCAGACCTAGGCGCCTCGGGCACAGCCTGAGAAACTAGCTAGCCCTGAAGATAGAAAAATAAGCCTACCTTGCCTCAGAGAAATTTCCCAAAGGAAAAGGCAGCCCCCCACATATAATGACTGTGAGTAAAGATGAAAATACAAACACAGAGATGAAATAGGTTTTAGCAAAGTGAGGCCCGATTTACTGAATAGACCGAGGATAGTAAAGATAGCTTTGCGGTCAGCACCAAAACCTACAAACAACCACGCAGAGGGCGCAAAAAGACCCTCCGTACCGACTAACGGCACGGAGGTGCTCCCTCTGCGTCCCAGAGCTTCCAGCAAGCAAGAAAAACCAATATAGCAAACTGGACAGAAAAAATAGCAAACAAAAGTAACACAAGCAGAACTTAGCTTATGCAGGGCAGACAGGCCACAAGACGATCCAGGAGAGAGCAAGACCAATACTGGAACATTGACTGGAGGCAAGGAACAAAGAACTAGGTGGAGTTAAATAGAGCAGCATCTAACGACTTAACCTCGTCACCTGAGGAAGGAAACTCAGAAGCCGCAGCCCCACTCACATCCACCAGAGGAAGCTCATAGACAGAAGCAGCCGAAGTACCACTCATGACCACAGGAGGGAGCTTGACCACAGAATTCACAACATACACCCTTGCAGGCCGCATAATGGTCTGTCTCTAGAAGGATGTCTCTAAAAGGATAACAGCAGAAATATGCCAGAAAAATAACCCCCTGCCATAGATGCTTCATTATTATTATTATTGCTATACTTCGTTATTGCTATCAATCTGACAATCGATCTGCTTCATCCTCATGTATGTCCACTGGCTGCAACCCCAATCCCATCGCCATCACCCAACTTTCCTGACCTTCCTCACCCTGTATCCGTCCGCTGGCTGCGACCCCAATCCCATCACCATCACCTAACTTTCCTGATTTTCCTCACCCTGTATACGTCTGCTATTCCTGGTATGTTCGCTGGCTGCAACCCCAATACCATCACCATCACCCAACTTTCCTGATCATCCTCACCCTATATCCATCTGCTATTCTGGTATGTCTGCTGGCTGCTATTACTGTATTTTTTTGCCCTGCATGTTTTCTCATTTTAATTCATTGATGCCAATACACAGTTGGCTTTATCTATCCATTTGGATCTATTTCCTCTTGCATTTTCCCTTCTGATTTCTAATTTATCCCCTCCTGTGTCTGTGACCAGTCTCCCTGCTGCTCCTCCCTCCTGATCACACCTGGCCTATTTCATGTGCACTTAGCTTGTTAAAAATTCAGAGACACAGGTCTGTCTGGACCGTGGTCTGTCTCTAGAAGGATGTCTCTAAAAGGATAACAGCATACATATGCAAGAAATGAGCCAGAAGTGGACAGAAGGTACGAATAACCACTGTTACTAAATGTACTAAACTTCTTTCTCTTTCCTCCACACTTACTCTCATCATGCTGACATATGCGCCAACAGTTTTAGCTCCATTACTCCTCACTCTCCTTCGCTATCCCCAAATCCCAGCACCCTCTGACCAAGTAAGAATCTCTCCTTCCCTCTTGCCTCCCCACCTGACATCCTCTGCTGACCTGCTCCTCAGCCTCAGATCTCTCCTAATAAAACACAAAACAAGCCACCCACTCTCCTTCTCCCACCTGCTCTGTCTCTCTCTCTGCTAATTCTCACTGCTGGTGACATATCTCCCAATCCTAGACCCCCACAGCTCATATCTCCCATTACTACTCCCTCCTATCGCTTCCAACCCAATATAAACACCCAAAATCTTGCCCACCTCAAATCTGTGCCCATGATACCCACCCCCCTGCACCCTCTTTCTGGATCACTATGGAATGCCCGCTCCATCTGCAATAAACTCCACGACCTCTTTACCTCTCGTAATCTTTTCTTTCAGGGCATCACCGAAACGTGGCTGACACCCTCTGACACAGCCTCCCCTGCTGCGCTATGTTACGGCAGCCTCCACTTCACCCACACTCCTCGCCCTGGCAGCAAACAGGGTGGAGGAGTGGGCCTTCTCCTTTCTTCCAACTGTACCTTTAACCAAATCCCATCTCTACCCTCCCTTATCCTCCCCTCTTTTGAAGTCCACTCTGTCCGCATCTACTCCCCCTACAACCTTCAAATGGCCGTCATATACTGACCTCCGGGCCCGACCACTGATTTTATTGACCAATTCTCCACCTGGCTCCTTCACTTTCTGTCTGCTGACATTCCCACCATCATCATGGGTGACTTCAACATCCTTATTGACACCCACCAGTCAGCAGCCTCCAAACTCCTGTCCCTTACTTCATCTTTTGGACTTACTCAGTGGTCCTCCTCAGCCACCCACACAGACGGACATACATTAGACCTGGTCTTCACCCGTCTCTGATCTCTACCTAACTTCACAACCTCCCCTCTCCCTCGATCTGACCACCATCTACTCACTTTCTCATCCCTGTCCCCCTTACCTGTCACCCATGTCCAACAACATGCGCACCCATGCAGGAAGCTCACACACCTTGACACCCACACACTCTCTGACTCTATCCTACCATTAGCATCCATATCCTCACTGCATGACACAGACACTGCCACTGCTTTCTACAATGCCACTCTCGCATCAGCTATTGACACAGTTGCCCCTGTCCTGCATAGCAGAGTGCGACAAATCTATAGACAACCCTGGCACAATGACATCACTTAAAAGCTTTGGCAAGTATCCAGAATTGCAGAATGGCATTGGAAGAAAACACATTCACAAGATGATCTCACTGCACTCAAACAAACAACACTCACATTCAAATCAGCTCTCACCTCTGCTAAACAGGCCTTGTATCTTCTTTATCCCACAACCCCAAACAGTTGTTCAACACTTTTAACTCCCTCCTCCGCCCACCACTGCCCCCTCTGAGTTCCCTAATTGTTGCCAAGGACTTTGTCACACAATTCAAAAACAAGATAGAAAAAAGAAGGCAAGTCTTTGTTGTCAAACCACCACAACACCTTTGTATACCAGACCAATGCCCTAACCCCATAACTTCCCTCTCCAAAATCACTGAAGGGAAGCTTGATCATCTTCTCTCTAAATCACACCTCACCACTTGTGCGCTTGACACCATCCCATCTCCTCCCCAACCTCACCACCATACTAATCCATGCCTAACCCATCTCTTCAACCTATCATTAACTTCTGGTACCTTCCCCTCTGCTTTCAAACATGCCACAATCACACCTATCCTCAAAAAGCCATCCCTTGACCCAAGCACTATGTCCAGCTATCGCCCCATATCTTTGCTCCCATTTGCTTCCAAACTCTTTGAGCGGAACGTCCATGCTGAACTTTCCTCTCACTTTGCATCTAACTCTCTCTTCAACAACCTACAATCTGGCTTCCGTCCCCACCATTCCACTGAGACTGCCCTGACCAAAATTACAAACGACTTACAGCAAAAGCTAACAGACAATTCTCTATACTCCTCCTTCTAGATCTGTCCTCTGCCTTCGACACAGTTGACCACTGCCTCCTACTACAGATCCTCTCTTCCTTTGCTGTCAAAGACCTTGCCCCATCTTGGATCTCCTCATACCTTACCAACCGCACATTTAGCGTTTCCTACTACCATACTACCTCTTCATCTCGCCCCCTCTCTGTTGGTGTCCCTCTAGGCTCTGTCCTAGGGCCCATACTCTTTTCAATCTATACACTCGGCCTGGGGCAACTCATAAGGTCCTATGGCTTCCAGTACCACCTTTATGCTGATAACACTCAGATCTACCTCTCTGGCCCAGATGTCACCTCTCTGCTCTCCAGAATCCCAGAGTGTCTATCAGTCATATCCTCCTTCTTCTCTCGCTTCCTCAAGCTCAGTGTGGACAAATCTGAACTAATTATCTTTCCTCCATCTCGCATATCTTCCCTACCTAATCTATCTATCAAAATAAATGAAATCACACTTTCCCCTGTCTCCAAAATCCGCTGCCTCGGAGTAACCCTTGACTCTGCCCTGTCCTTTAAAACTGCACATCCAAACTCTCGCCACCTCCTGTTGCCTCCAGCTCAAAAATATTTCCAGAATCCGTCCTCTCCTCAGCCCTCACTCTACCAAAATGCTTGTGCATGTCCTAATCATCTCCCGCCTCGACTACTGCAACATCCTCCTCTGTAGCCTACCTTCCAACACTCTCGCACCCCTGCAGTCCGTCCTTAACTCTGCTGACCGACTAATTAATCTCTCCTTCCTACACTCTTGCTTCCCTTCTTTGCAAATCCATTCACTGGCTCCCAATTTCCCAGTGTATCCAGTTTAAACTACTAACACTGACCTACAAAGCCATCCATAACCTTTCTCCTCGGTATATTTCAAAACTAATCTCTCAATATCTTCCCTCGCGTAATCTCCGGTCCTCCCAAGACCTCCTTCTCTTCTCCACGCTTATTCGCTCCTCACCCAATCGCCTCCAATACTTCTCCCAGATATCCCCCTTCCTCTGGAACTCTGTGCCCAACACGTCCAGTTATCCACAACATTTGGATCCTTCAAAAGAAACCTGAAAACCCACCTCTTCAAAGAAGCCTACATCCTGTAATGACCACATGGCCCCCTCAACACCATCGGACCTATTGCAACGTTCGACCTACTGTCTCCTTCCCCATAATCCTGTAGAATGTAAGCCTGCAAGGGCAGGGTCATCTTCCCTCTGTACCAGTCTGTCATTGTTAGTTTGTTTACTGTAAGTGATATTTGTATTGTGATATAACCCCTTCTCAAATACAGCACCATGGAATTAATGGTGCTATATAAATAAATAATAATAATAATGCCGGTGACTTTGCCTGGCCAGATGTTCCAGATGGGGAGAGGTTCAATGAAGGAGACCACTAGTCCACAATAAACAGTTTTTACTGAAGAGTAACTTGATGGGAGCTATGCACAATCGATAGCGGGTGCATAACTTCACAAACGTTTTGTTTACAACATGGAGCATCTTCACACAGGGTCTCTCTACTTCTTCTTGGCTTACTTGCTTCTTTCCTCAAATTTATCCACCTTCACCACAACCCAGCACAGTTCCGCAAAGGGGATCTAGTTTGCCACTATGACCATTACTTAGCTTCTCTGCCTGTTGATGCCTTGGAATTCCTGCCTGGTCAGTCTCTTCATCTCAAATTCCCTGTTCTGTCATGGCCCGTTACTTAGCTGAGTTGCAAACTCAAGGGCTGTACAGCTAAATGTCCTGTACCAACACCCGTGTCCAGTGCATCACTCTGTTTTTCTGTTGCTTTTCCTCGTCTCTACTTCGGATCTTGCTATTCATTGCCTTGGTCTACAGTCACTTCAGGGCCACACACATCATGCGGCTCTGCTGACTAGTCAGAACTTAGGTCTGCTTTACTGAAGGAGGAACCCTATATGTCTTTCTGACAAGAAATTGTCTCTGTCCCTTCACTTTAGCCCCTCCGACTCAGGGCTTGTCTCAGCTATTAACTCTAACTCTCCCTACTGTCAGGCAGAATACAACATTGTCACCAATAACGCATATCACAATATACATCACAACAATGCGTGTGTCCTCAAGAGGGAACATGGGCAACACTTCCATCTTCTTCCATCCACATAGCTCCCTCTTGTAATGCCCCCATAACCAGCCCCTTATGTCATGCCAGCTCCCCTTGGAATGTTCCTACAGGCCTTAGGCATAATAGCCTCCTTCATAAGGAAAATAATATAATAAACATTTAAAAAAGCTTATAATTACCTAATCCAGACTCTTTGTTTTAGCGCAGCTACATCTCCTTTCCATCTGGTGCAGCAGTGGGCGCTGGATAGCACTATGACATCACTGAATCACAATGTGTGACATCTAATGATGAGTGAGTATACTCGTTGCCTGAGATTTCCTGAGCATGCTCGGGGGGTCTCCGAGTATTTGTAAGTGCTCGTGCTCGGAGATTTAGTTTTTGTTGACGCAGCTGCGTGATTTACAGCTGCTAGCCAGCATGAGTACATGTGGGGTTTGCCTGGTTGCTGGGGAATCCCCACATGTAATCAAGCTGTCTAACAGATGTAAATCATTCAGCTCCGGCGATGAAAACTAAATCTCCGAGTACTTAAAAATACTCGGAGAATGCCTGAGCGTGCTCGGGAAATCTCGAGTAACGAGTATACTCGCTCATCACTAGTGACATCTTCTGCTTGCGCTGGAGTTCACTGTAAAGCAGGGAGCTGATTACAGCTGTTCTGCTCCTGTTCCGGGCAGCACCAACATCATTTGTATTTGCATCTTGGAGACACAGATACAATAGAGTGTGGGAAAGGAGCGACGGGCAGAACGGAGGCAAAGAGTGAGATAAGCAGCATCAGTTACTGACACTGATTCCCTGTGTGCATGCATCCCGGCCTTTACTGTGCTGAATGCCAGTGGCGGACAAAGGTGACGGGAAACCGCAGGCATTCAATAATGTCAAGTTTTTTTTTCGCCCCCTTGGGTAGGTAGGAGGTGGCACCCTATATACTGGTAGAATGATACTTGCAATGTTTTAAGAGGATAAAATCTTTGATGAGAGTGCTTCTTTAAAAATAAAACAGAAACATTTGCCAACTATCGCATATAAAAGTTGAAAATGTAACTTTACAGAAGCCTTGTCCAGTACATCTCTTGTCTTGTTGTTTCTGTTATTTTAAAGTCACAAAGGGCTTAATTTAGTAAAGAGCAGAAACCATGTATCTGTATATTTGAGTATCTGCTACCTGCTGGCTTCAGAGCTGTCAGTGTCATCTCCTGGGTACTTCTGATCTCTGAACTTCAGCATCTTCTCTCTTCACCTCCTTTACTAGATCACATAGTTAGTTGTGAGTTTTTATTTTTTCTTTCTCTGTGAAACTTTCTTCTTGTGCATTTTAAGTGCACGTTCACTGACAGAACTGAATCACCCCCATTCATACATATTCATCAACACAGAACTGTGCCCTTACTTATGCTGGAGCTAAATATAGGCACATGCAGCTTTTCTAATGAGGAGTTGCACTTAAGCCTCACTGCACATTGGATCAGCAGTATCTCTAAATGGAGAGGCAAACTGAGATTAAAATACCAATTTCCACATGACACCTATGCGACTCGTGAAAATGTGTTGGGATTAGCTTAATTGACAAGCTAATTATGCATTGCTTTATGAATTAAAAATTAAATGACCTACTCTTTTACTCTGAAGTGTGTCAAACAATGCATCTAACAATGTGATCATGAATACCTGTGTATCCTGGAATATCTTCATTTAACTCCTTCTCTATCTTTGACATACGGTACTTGTACGTCGAAAGTAGTGTCCCTTTCTTTGATGTGGGCCCATACAGTGAACCTGCATCTTTTTCCCCTGCACTTGATGGTTGATTTGTTTTTAATCCAAAAAATAAAAAAACTAATACAATTCCAATTGTGTTAATAATGAAGCATGAATTCACATTTTATATTTAATCCTGTTGGAACTCGTGTGTTTAATAAAAAAAACACCAAAGGCCTCTCTGTTACGTAAGAAAACCATCTCCCTATCGCCTCCACCTATATGTTTGGAAATGTGTTCTGTACCATGAACCAAACAGTCAGTTAGCTGTCTATTGTGTACTGTAATAAAGTGATTTGAAACATTTGACATGTTCCAATTGGTATGCTGGTACACATCATGGAGGTAGTCCCTGATTTTGGTTTTCAGTTTTCTTGCAGTAGAACAGACGTATTGGAGATTACAAGTACGACATTTCTTTGATGTAAATTACATATTCTGTATTAAAGATGCAAAAGATTTTTATTTTAAATGTCTTTGTCCCTTCTGAATTTGAGAATGTTTGTGTATTATTTGAACAAAGACAGGGTTTGCAGGGAGAATGGCAGCACTTTAAATAATCATTAAAGGAAAGGCAAATACCATTATTTAAAGGTGTGTCCAAACTTTTGGTCTGTGTTGTGTGTATATATATATATATATATATATATATATATATATATATATATATATATATATATATATATAATGTCCCCATCCTGGTATATATGCCCCCATCCTGATATACAGCTCTGGCAAAAATTAAGAGACCACTGGAAAATTTTCAGTTTGTCTGATTTTTCTCTTTATAGGTATATTTTTGAGTAAAATGTAAATTGTTCTTTTGTTCTATAAACTACTGACAACATGTCTCCGAAGTTCCAAGCAATACATTTTGTATTTATATTTTATTTTCTGAAAATGAGAAATGGTCAAAATAACAAAAAAATGTATGTGGTGCTCTGATTAGATATTCATCAGCATGGCTTCTGACAGGTCCCTGATCCCTCACTGACCTGCCCCCTATTTCACATAATGAATATTGAATATATATATATTGGGGGGAAAAAAACCCCTTCTGCAGTCAGGTGCCAGCCCCTGCGCTGCAGGATAATCGCAGATATAATGTGCCTATAATTAAATTTGAGGTAATCCTGAAATTCATTAAAAAAAAAAAACAGTTTGAAAATGGCACCCGCAGCACCTGCACAGTAGCAGCTATCAGTGGTGATCCAATAGCTGCTACTGCGCAGGGACCAGCGGCGCCATTTGGAGGAGGATTTTTTTTTCTCTACAAAGACGGCGCCACCTGCACTGTAGCAGCTGTCGGATCACCAATAGCTGCTACTGCACAGGCACGGACGGAGCCATTTTCAAACGGATGTTTTATTTTTTTTTTTTTAGGAATTTCAGGATAACCTTAAACAAATGAATTATATACACATCACATATGCGATCAGTCTTCAGAGCGGGGGCTACCGCTGGCGCCGATCTGACACTGTGTAAGTTACTAAGCACAATCCTGCTGACAGGTTCCCTTTAGTTATGCCATTTGCATCACACGGGACATGCTGGGGCGACATGTACACACCACACGGGACACGCTGAGGTCGATGAGTACCACCACACGGGACACGCCGAGGCCGATATGTACACACCACAAGGGACACGCTGAGGCCGATGAGTACCACCACACAGGACATGCCGGGGTAGACAAATACCCAGCACACAGGACACACCAGGGCCGACGTGTATCCACCAAACGGGGCACGCCGACGAGTATCTACCACATGGGAAACGCCAGGGCTGACTATAATCTGCCACAAGAGACACGCCGGTGTCGACGTGTACCCACTACACGGGACACGCCAGGGCCGACATGTATAAGCCGCATGGGACACGCCGAGGTTGTCGATAATCTGCCACACGTGACACGCCGGGGCCATAGTGTACCCTCCACATGGGACACGCCAGGGCCGACATGTATCTGCCACATGGGAAACGCCGGGGTTGACGATAATCTGCCACACCGGGGCTGACGTGTACCCACCACATGGGACATGCCAGGGCCGACGTTTACCCACCACACAGGATATGCTGGGGCAGATATATATACGTTACATATTTGAAAGTGAAACTATGGGTTGCCTACTCATACATATATATATGAAAACACACATGCACGTTCACCCACTCTGCAAAAAACAAGCACACATTGTAAAATACACACACATGCACACTCACACACGCATTGCAAAACACACACAGGCATGTTCAAACACATTGCAAAATACATACATAAACGCTCGCACACACTGCAAAACACACACTGCAAAAGATGCACACAAAAGCAAGCTCACACACATACAGTAGGAAAACACACATGCTGTAACCTGCAGTTCTCTCATCTTGTCCTGCTGTCCTCCTCTGCTGCTGCTCCTCCCCCTCCAGGTCCTGGCAGATCGATCACATTCAGAGATCTGCACACAGAGGAGGCGGATGCTGCCTGCGATCATGGTGTAAGTAATGCTCCCTCCTCCTCTTCTATTAGTGGTGTGTCAGGAGCTGCCCTCTCACCACTGCGTGCACATCGCTGAGGTCGGCCATGGCTCCAGCTACTGTACAAGTGCACGCTGCTCGTCCCGCCCCCTCCCCCCATCATGCTACACCACTAGGTGCCTGAAAAATTAAAGGGGCCAGCAGCCAGAAAGCGGCCCACTACAGGCACCGGCCCTTCTGGCATTTGCCAGAAGTGCCCGATGCTCACTCACGATGGCCTGTAGTACATTTTTCAAATATGCTTGATGTAGCAGCCCTAAATTCATTCATCATTTACACAGAAACTCATCCAGAATTCCATGCACGGAGGAAGGACGGGAGACGCCTACTTTTGAAGGACCTTTGTCATGAACTTGTAATGCCTCACATGATACAGCGAAGCGACATGAAAGGCTTGCTAAAGCAAACTAAAGAAGCAATGAAACAATGTGGCGTACAGTTTCAGATGATTCCAGGGCCAGGAGAAAGAAAAAGAAAGCGCTGTTTCATGTGTCCAAGAAAAATAGAAATGAAAACTGAGAGATTTTGTTCAATTTTTAAGGAAAATGTCTGCAAAAAACATTTTATTCCGAAAAAATAACTTGTCAAAATTGTTTGGAAGACTAATATAATAGAAAAGAAACATAATAGAAATGTAGCTGAAGCTAGTTTGGTATAGATTTATTTGCATTTTTGTGCGATTTTTCATATGTTTGTGTGAAATTTTGAAAAACAAAATTTTTTGGGGTGTTTTCGGTGAAAAATTATAATTAAAATTGTGTTTACTAATACTATTTTATTTAGCAGTTTTAAGATAAACTTGTAAAAGTTATATAAGTGTGTTTTTCCATATGATTTGCATGGGGGCCTAAAAGGCTCCCAATACGTTAATATAAAGATTAGGGTTAATGAGATTCTCGTGCTTTGGGGCTGTCTGTGTGGGGTGTCTTTCTTTGGGGCTCTGCTTAAATATTGTCTGTATGGGCTGTGATGCAGTGACTCGTGTTACAGCCAAGGGGCGCTGTATGTGCTCCTCAGGATACGAATGGAGGCGTATCTGTAATGGTGATAGTAAAACAGTGTCCGACATAATTGTAAATGGCCGGTATGTGTCGCAGAGGGAGTCTGCGCTGTAAGCCTGTAGTATTGTTGTTCTGGGACCTGTAGTCCCACAGGTATTTGTGATTGTTTACTTAAAGGGAGGCTTGCAGGGTTAGTTTGAGAGCTGGGTGGGTCACACTAAACACACACACCTCCCACCTATAGGAGTGGTCACAGCTACATATTGTGACCAGGGTTTTGTCACATGGTTCAGAGTGTTTGGACCTGAATGGTCTGTGTTGTAAGTCCTGACAGAGGTCAGGTCTGTGTTCGAAGTTCCGGCGAGTGGAGACTTCCTGTAGAGCATGTGGAGAGAACGTGGACCTGGATTGTCTGTGTTGAAAGCTCCTGTGAGTGGAGACTTCCTGGAAGCACCTTGTGAGACCATATACCTGCAGAGCCTGGGACGGCTTCTGTGTTGGCAATGCCAGCACTGACAAGGAGTCAGCTTGTGGAGCGGAGCTCTTGGAAGGTAACCCCAGACAAGTGGGATGTAATATATGGCAGAGAGGCTTATCTGCTGCCTGAACAGACTGGTGGTCATGATATGTTCATGGATGTAATGAAGTGGACTTTATGTTATGTGGTTTATGATGCCTAAATAAACCAAATGGACTGTTTTTGTGAGAAACTGTTCCTGTACTGTAGCATGCTCAGATCTATGATATCCATTTAATTATTTTATTTAGTGATATAAAGTTCTTCAGAAAAAACTATTTATTTCTCAAAATGGTGCCGACCGCGCCTGCGTAGTAGCATAATTCAGATTGTGATAGGTACTACTGTGCAGGTGCTGCCGGCTCCATCTTGGTGGAGACAATTTTTTTTTTTCAACTAGAAAAATGATGCTGATGGTGTCACCTGGACAATACGATCTACACACGTGGTCAAAATTGTTGGTACCACTCGTTTAATGACAGAAAAACCCACAATGGTCACAGAAATAACTTGAATCTGACAAAAGTAATAAATAAAAAATCTATGAAAATGAACAAATGAAAGCCAGACATTGCTTTTCAATCATGCTTCCACAGAATAAAAAAAAAAAAAAAAAACTCATGAAATAGGCCTGGACAGAAATTATGGTACCCTTAACTTAATATTTTATTGCACAATCTTTTGAGGCAATCACTGCAATCAAACGATTCCTGCACCTCTCGACAGGTATTTTGGCCCACTCCTCAAGAGCAAACTGTTGCAGTTGTCTCGTGTTTGAAGGTTGCTTTTTTCAGACGGCATGTTTTAGCTCTTTCCAAAGATGCTCAATAGGATTTAGGTCAGGCCTCATAGAAGGCCACTTCAGAATAGTCAGATGTTTCCCTCTTAGTCATTCTTTGGTGTTTTTAGCTGTGTTTTGGGTCATTATCCTGTTGCAAGACCCATGACCTGCGACTGAGACCAAGCTTTCTGACACTGGGCAGCACATTTCTCTCTAGAATCCCTTGATAGTTTTGATATTTCATTGTACCTTGCACAGATCCTAGACATCCTGTGCCAGATGCAGCAAAGCAGCCCCAGAATATGACAGAGCTTCCTCCATGTTTCACAGTAGGGAAGTGTTCTTTTCTTGATATGCTTCATTTTTCCGCCTGTAAACATAGAGCTGATGTGCCTTGCCAAAAAGTTCAATTTTTGTCTCATTTGTCCATAGGACATTCTCCCAGAAGCTTTGTGGCTTGTTAACATGTAGTTTGGCAAATTCCAGTCTGGCTTTTTTATGAGTTTTTTCAACAATGACATCCTCCTTGGTCGTCGCCTATGAAGTCCACTTTGGCTCATACAACGATGGATGGTGCGATCTGACACTGATATTCCTTGAGCTTGAAGTTCACCTTAATCTGTTTAAAAGTTTTTCTGTGCTCTTATGTCCATTCGTATTATCCGTCTCTTTGATTTGTCATCAATGTTCCTCCTGCGGCCACGTCCAGGGAGGTTGGCTACAGTCCCATGGATCTTAAATTTTTGAATAATATGCTTAACTGTAGTCACAGGAATACCAAGCTGCTTGGAGATGGTCTTATAACTTTTACCTTTAACATGTTTGTCTATAATATTCTTTCTAATCTCCTTAGACAACTCTTTCCTTCACTTCCTCTGGTCCATGTTGAGTGTGATACACACCATGTCACCAAACAGCACAGTGAGTATCTGTAGCCCTATATACAGGCCCACTCACTGATTCCAAGATTGTAGACACCTGTGATGCTATTTAGTGGACACTAGGGTTGAGCGAAACGGATCGTTCATTTTCAAAAGTCGCCGACTTTTGGCAAAGTCGGGTTTCATGAAACCCGACCCGATCCCTGTGTGGGGTCGGCCATGCGGTACGCGACTTTCGCGCCAAAGTCGCGTTTCGTATGACGCGCTTGGCGCCATTTTTTCAGCCAATGAAGGAGCGTGGGCAGAGTGATGACATAGGTCTTAGGGGCATGGACGCCTATCGTCATCTTGTCACTTGTGCGCTGTAGCGATTTGCAATGTGTAACACCAGCTTTTCTGCTCAGGGACGGAGGGGGGAGAGAGAGAGAGAGAGAGAAAATAAATAAATAAATAAAATAAAAAATTCCCATTGACTTTGCATTGGTTTTCGGGTTTCGGTCGATCCCCGACTTTTCGCCATAATCGGCCGATTTCACTCGACTCGACTTTAGAGATAGTCGGGTTTCGCGAAACCCGACTCGACCCTAAAAAAGTAAAAGTCGCTCAACCCTAGTGGACACACCTTGTTTTATCATGTCACTTTTGTCACATTATTTTCAGGGGTACCATCATTTCTGTCCAGGCCTATTTCATGAATTTTTTTGAAAAATTCTGTGGAAACATGGTTAAAAAGCAATGTCTGACTTTCATTTGTTCATTTTCATAGATCTTTTATTTATTATTATTTTTGTCCAATTTAAGTTATTTATGTGACCATTGTGGTATTTTTTGTCATTAAATGAGGCGTACCAACAATTTTGACCACATGTGCATCATGTTCCGCATTATGCTACTGCGCAGGCGTGGTCGGTGCCAGTATGAGAAAGAAATTTTTTAAAAGAAATTTATATCACTAAAATGATGAATGCATTTTTTTCTCAAAACATTAAGATATATAATATGTAAAATAGAGGGCAGGTCACTGAGGGATCAGTGACCTGTCATAAGCAATACAGATGAATATGTAAGCAGAGCACCATATAAAGACACCCCCCACATGCCGCCCCAAAGCACGAGAATTGAATTAACTGAAAACTACAAATAAAGATTAAACAACAACCATGAGACAGATTTCATCAACCAAGGTATCATTTTAATTAGTATAATGGCACCAAGCTGATACTGTAAGTTACTCAGCACAATCCTTCTGATAGGTTCCCTTTAAGGGCATAAAAAATAAAAGTTCGAAAATTGCAAAATTTTCAAAATTTTGGCCAAATTTCCATTTTTTTCACAAACACAAGTTGTATTGAAGAAATTTTATCACTATCATGAAGTACAATATCTAAAAAACATCTCAGAATCAGTTGGATCCATTGAAGCGTTTCAGAGTTATTACCTTGTAAAGTGATATTGGTCAAAATTGGCCTGGTCATTAACATGGAAACAGCCTTGCGGTGGAAAAGGGGTTAACATTTTTTTCATGTAAACTCCTCCAATTTCTTGTCAATTTTTAATGCTTGTTCTGTCAGGCTTTAAAGTGCAGTAAAAGTGTGACACCATTGTTCTCAGCAGCCATCTGGGAGTCTTTCACATCCTGTTTTCCTTCCATTTATCACTTTTCCATCCATTTGAACATTTTCAGTACCCCCCAAGCTCTTGTAGGGTCTCTCGGAAAACTGCTGAAATATCGCATTGAATCCCATTATATTTGTTTCACGTAGAGTTATCCATAGACCATTGAAGCAACAACTGCTGTGCTTCAATCAAACGTTGAAGATTAAAAACACTTTATGTGCTGCTGTCATCTAGTGGTTTGGAAAAGTTGATGACAATCCATGCTTTGTTCATTTTTATCAGAGTGAGACTGTTAGCACTTTCTGTTGACAGACTAATGCGCCTGTCTGTTTTGATACCCTCCCCCCCCCCCCATGGCACTAAAAGCCCGTTCAGACAAGACAATAGTGACAGGACAGCACAACACCTCCAAGGAATAGATGGACAGCTCATGCCAGGTGTCCAGCTTTGAGACCTAATAGCTGAAGGACACAGAGGAATTAGGGAGTATGCTGGTTTTGTCGGTCAGGTAATGCTTGACCATCTTTAAAAACTTTTCCCTCCTTGTCAAAATTACCCGGTCATCAGGGCCTGGACACTGTGAGGGTGTCATGAAATTGGCCCAGAACTTTCACAGTGTCCCCTGCCTCTGATGTACCTGGTGTTTGTCTCTCTCGCTTATCCTCCTTGATTGGGCAAGGAAACTTACCCCCTGCCATTAGTTTTGACTGATTTTTTCAACATATTTTCCTCAATGGTCTTCTGCTAAAGCACCATTTTAATAGAACTCTCCACCTCAGAAAGGAGAGATTCAAGAGTCTCCTTGTAGCATGGGTTTAGCAGGGTGAACAACCAGTACTCTCTTTTTGATCAAGATGAATGTAACGCGAGGAACATGGAAAAGGCAGCAGTACATAAAGTCTGCCATATGTGCCAACGTCCCTACAGCCAACACTTCCCTGTCTCCACCATGCTGACTACTCTCCATCTTCTCCTCCTCCATTTATTCCACTTCATTCCCCTTCTTAGCCCATCCACAGAGAAAAGACGGGATGTAGCCAGCTCCTGTTTCTACTCCTCGTCAGCCTCTTTGTGGCCCAATCTGTGCTGAGCAGATGAGATGAGGCTGGGCTGGGTAGTATATCCCTGTCTTATGTCTTCCTCCATCTCCACCTGGTCTGCATGCAAAGCTTCATGTGCAGCTGCAGTGCTGACAAAGCAGCAAAACAGCTGTTGCTGTTTTGCTTAAATGGGCACTGACATGAGAAGCTCTGGAAAATGTGGGTAGGTTTTCAGAAACCATTGAACTACCAAGTTGAGCATGTGGGCCAAGCATGGTACTTTTGTGAGCTTGCCAAGCTTCACAGCCGCCACTAGGTTATGGCCATTATGACATTAGCATGCCTAATTGAAGGATCATTAACAATTACTGACATTGCAGATATTCATAGATTCTATAAACCATAGACCTACTATTAATAATGAGTGCTGCTCTCAACATACAATAATCCTACAAAGAAATGGAGCAAAAATGCTCTCAATAAATGTGGTGAGACCAATCCGTTGAAAAAAATCTATAAATGTTATTTATAACTCACTCACATATAGACAAAAATGATGCAAATGCATATATGGACAAGGACACAAAGGAGAGAACTCATAATATATAGGCGTCTACCCTCCTGGATATTAATATCATAGCTATATTGCCTCTAAGCACATCAGTAACAATTGTGCATATGTGGGAAAAAGTCCACAAATTATTGCTTGCTGACATCCTTACATGTAAAGTGCAACTGCCAGTGCAAAATACAGATAGTGCAAAGGAGCTTACCCATATGGGAAATAAACTGGAGGGAAAAGGGTAATGACCCTGTGGTCAGAGACGCATATACTGTACCTGTAGCACCTGGGGCTACTTCAACTGTGAGAGACAGAATCTAAAAGTAAAAACCAGAAAATGACATTGTATGATTTTTAATTAAGTAAGTTGCATTTTGTTGCATTAAATAAGTATTCGATCACCTACCAACAGTACTGTCGCCCCGGGCCCTGTCCCGTGAAGGGGCCCAACTGGAGTCAAAGCTGCTTTTGTCATCAGGCAGCACTGAGGAAGAGCACAGAAAATTGCCTGCTCCCCTATCTTCCTGAGACTCACACTGGCTTGCACAGTGGCAGAGCCCTCCGTGAAATGTAATATGCAGCTGGAGCTCACCTGAAAGTTTCTGACAGGCTCTGCTGTCAGTGCTAAATTCAGCTCCTGATTCATGCACGCTGGATAACCCCTGGATCATAGTGCCCACATTGCAGTAACCTCACTGCCTGGGCCTAACCATATCTCATGCCCTTTGCCTGCATCACTTGGATCAGAAATTGCCAGGGCCATTGATTAACTACATGAATGCAAATGTCATCTGAGAGTGACCAGAATTTATTAGTTTTACTAAATTTAAGTATGTAATGGTCACTGTCACGATAATGTAAAAATGTCATAATGTGAGATTAGTTCTAGAAAGTACCATGGCACAGACACACACGCTGCAGTTTCGACCCCCCTTTTTCCCTCTCTGCATTCGCTCATACAAAAAACAAAGCCCTATGGCAGATACTCTGTGCAACTTGATACCAATGTGTGAGCAGTTTTATGGCTTAGCTGCAAACTACTCATTCCCTCCTCCCATCTAATACCAGCCAAAACTGGTGTGGAAGCCCTGAGTTTCTTTGTTCTATTAAAGTTATATATAGCGGCACCAATTTGGGCTAGAAAGATAAGAATTATATATTCCGGATTTCCATTGGTAGATCTCACCCACTGAAAGCATTAGCAGCTAGACCCAATGAGTGCAAAGCGTGGATTTCTCAGTAAGCAGTTCACATAATTGCTCTGTGTTCACACTTAAAGGAACGCCCCTGACTTGGGGAACATCATGAGCATGGTGTCATACTTATGCGAGGTTCACACAGCAAGTAATGCATAAAAAATAGTTTTCGTATCCTAAGTAAAAGGGAGGTGTCAGACTCTAAGTGATGTGACCACAGGGGGAGTGCCTGGACTTTGGGCTAAGAATATCTTAGTGTGACAGCATTCCAGCAGCGTCTTGTGTCCGGGGTCCAGCTGCTCTCTACACATGTGCTATGTATCTAGATGCTTTTATCCTTCTAAGCCACAGGCCAGCCAAGATGATACCATGATATAACGACCTGTAAGTGTTCTTTTCCAGTCTAATCCCATTTTATTTGTAATTTGTATTGTACACATGATTTTGTCTTCTTTATAATATCTTTTATACTTTGTAAACACTGCCTACCATTTTATGGAGTAAAATATATAGTTTACCAGCTTGTCTCTCCCTGCTCTATAAATGAACTGTCGCTTCCTCTGAAGTGAATTATGCTACTGATTTGGGTTGGCTCCGGATCCGTTAATCTTTAGGAAATCGGAACTGGTGGCAGCATACTTTGTTCTGTGCATTGGGGAATCTTTATAGAGATGGCGGCATTGATAATTATTGTTTCCACTTGAGTGGGAAAAGTTATATCACCCTCGCTGCAGCGGGCCCAATAGCCAATACATAGCAGGCAGCCTTTCTGGCTACTAATTACCCTAGGTGCAGTACCTAGTCTGAACTGAGGGTATGGGGGCACCAGAGAGCTGCAAGTTCCAAAACGGAACTGGGAAGTGGGATATAGATAAATCCCCTTCAGAAGGAACCAAGGGCAACCAAACAACCCCGGTTCGTGACACGTTGGTGTGAGTAGTGGGGGCGATAAAGGTATCCTCCCCGAGATCCCTGACATATTGTTGGGGTCCATGACAGTGTTGGCAGCAAGGTGTGAACCGTGACAGTCACTGTGGGGTGAATGTGAAAGCATGGGGGCAGGGTGGGAATTGAAGAGGTGGTGGAGGGAGGATGAGACTGGGGGCCTTATTGTTATAATTATTATTACAGTGTTTAGTGTCCTGCACTACATCACATGTAATAAGTGCTGTTTGGGGGCTGATGGGGAGGTAGGGGGCTTATTATTCTTTCTTATTATAAGCCCAGCCTGTGAATATAAGGGTATGTGCCCACGGTCAGGAATTGGCAGCGCTTTGGACGCAACACATGTCTGCTCCATCTAAAGCACTGCCAGCAGGTGATTCTGCATGTGTTCATTGAACCGTGCAGAATCACCACACCCAATACATTGTACGGGTGACATTTATCTTGCGGAGACTCGCGACTCCCCAAGATAAATAGACATGCTGTGGTCTGGAAAGACTCACCACATGTCCGTGTCCGCAGGTAAGCTGCAGGCGCAGATGCACGCATAGTGGACATGGGATTTCTTGAAATCCCATCCACTATGCTGTAACATCTGGCTGCTGGGGTTTGGAAGCTGTGGAGGTACGCAGCATCCAACCCGCAGAGTTTACTGACTGTGGGAGCATACCCGAACAAGCCCTATACATTAATTCTGGCATGAGCTGCATTATATGTAATAATGTTATAGTAGGCAACTTATTACTATTATAAAGTTATTAAAGGGAGCGTGACAGGTGATACAGGCTGCTCATGGTTTGTGCAGCCTGTATCAGGCCCCGGATGCAGTATCTCACCAGGTATGTTTATCTCTGTAAAGCTGCGGCCTTTGAGAGAAAAGCATACTTTAAATAGGTGCTGGGGAGCGAGCGGCACTGTGCGCTAGTCCTACAGACAAGTCTCCGGCAGCTTTTCTCCACCCGCTGAAAATGACTGACAAGTGTCTGCTATACGGACACATAGGAAGACACTTGTCAGTCAATGCACGACTACTACATGCATGAACCGGCACATTCGCGATCAACATGCCTTAGACTGGCAATCAAACTGCACTAAAATGTGGATTAGAGGACCCCCACTTGTTTACCCCCTACAGTTCGGGTGAATGAGAACCCGTCAGCTGTTACGGAAGTGAAGATACTGGTTGTTTTTGTTTCACCGAGCACACCGTGTCTTTTTCAATCCACCATAACATCTCTGCTTACACCTAACTCACAGTCCAGCAATTTGTCCTGTTCACCCTACTCCACCTTCTCTTAGAAGAGCAGCCTGCCCTTGGTCCCCGCAGTTGTGGACACATTAAAGAATGTTTCTTCCTACACATGACAAAACTAAGAGTTTGAATTCCACAATCTCCAATCTGTTGGCCACGGTAATGCTGCCTTCCTGCCTGGTGGATACAGACTGTTTCCGAAAGTTGATGGCCATAGCAGTCCCCCAGTACCAGTTGCCCAGTCGCCATTACTTCTCTAATAAATCTGTGCCTTTGATACACCAGGATGTCACAGACAGTATCATCCATTCCCTGAAAAAATCTATGTCTGCCAGGGTGAATTTCACCACTGACACCTGAACTATCATGGGCAGTGGTGCTACATCTTGTTGACTGGGCACTGGGTGACTCTGGTGTCTGTGGAGGCAGGCAGTCAAGGGGCTGCTTCACAAGTCTTGAAATCCCCAAACCTCTGTATCTAACTCTTCTATGGCTTCTTGCTCCTCCATCTCCTCTAGGGCCTCAGCCTACACCCTCAACCTCTCCCTTAATGAGACACGTGCTCCAACAGTGCTGAGAGAATCCCTTCGCACCATCGTACTGTTCAAGCAGGGCTCACCGCAATCAGGCAGTGTTTAAGTTAATATGGCTTCGAAATCGCAGTCTGTGCACAGCTATTCAAGCCGAGTTAGAGCTATTATGGCTGTCTCCACTGAACCTGGAGCCAGGGAAGGCCATGTACAATAATGGTGCAAACCTGGTGGTGGCCCTACAATGGGGCAACCTCACATACATGCCTTGCATTGCTCACATCCTCATCCTGGTGGTACAGCAATTTCTCCGCCTCTATCATGGCCTGTATGCGCTGCTGCAGAATGAACAGTTGCTGCATGCTCACTTCCACTGATCGCACCCTGCAGTTCAATGACTTGCATCGCTACAGATGTCTTTCGGCCTACAGGTTAACCGTTTAATTTCCAATGTGCCAACAGAATGAAATTCCATTTTGCACAGGTTGCAGTGACTGTGGCAGCAATGACAAGCCTTGTGTTATGATCAGGTGGCCTTGGAGCAGCATGAAATGACCTTCGCTGGAGCAGTGGTAACTTTACTGACCGCAAACCCTGATCCTATCATCGCAACTAGAAGTAGCCGTGGGGTGTGCCTAACCAGACCTAGACACCTCGACACAGCCTAAGGACTAAATATTCCTAAAGATGGAAATAGGAAAACTCTCTTGCCTCAGAGTAGATTCCCAAAGGATAGGTAGCCCCCGACAAATAATGACTGTGAGTAGGAGAGGAAAAGACACACGCAGACAGGAAACAGGGATAAGCAAAGGAGGCCACTTCTACCTAGATAGGAAAGGATAGTACAGGATACTATGCGGTCAGCATAAAACACTACAAAATATCCACAGCAGAAAAATACAAAAACTCCATCACCTAACTAAAAATGTGGAGAGTATATCTGCGACTCCAGCGAGTCCAACTAGACTGAGAAAAACATCAGGCACAGACTAGCAGGAACAAAAATAGAAACAAGATAAGCACAGAAAATAAACACACAGCAGTGTGTCAAAAAATGAAGCAAACACTTATCTTAGCTGAATTGGCAGCAAGCAGGAGAGGCCAGGCAGAGGACCAACACGTCCAAAGGAACATTGACTACTGGCAAAGACTAATGAGTCCTGCACAGCTAAATACCCCAGTCAGAATTGCAATTAGCAGAAACACCTGTCCAAGACTGCTGCTCAGGAATAACTGCATTACCATCAGCAACCACCGGAGGGAGCCCGAGAGCAGAATTCACAACAGTACCCCCCCCTTGAGGAGGGGTCACCAAACCCTCACCAGAGCCCCCAGGCCGGTCAGGACGAGCAAGATGAAAGGCACGAACCAAATCAGCGGCATGGACATCAGAGGCCAAAACCCAAGAATTATCCTCCTGGCCATAACCCTTCCATTTGACAAGGTACTGAAGCTTCCGCCTCGAAAAACGAGAATCCAAAATCTTCTCAACCACATATTCCAACTCCCCATCGACCAACACAGGGGCCGGAGGATCAACAGAGGGAACAACAGGCTCCACATATTTCCGCAACAAAGATCTATGGAAGACATTATGGATAGCAAAAGAGGCCGGAAGCGCCAGACGAAAAGACACCGGATTAATAATCTCAGAAATCCTATAAGGACCAATAAACCGAGGTTTAAACTTAGGAGAAGAAACCTTCATAGGAACATGACGGGAAGATAACCAAACCAGATCCCCAACCCGAAGCCGGGAACCAACACACCGACGACGGTTAGCAAAACGTTGAGCCTCCTCCTGAGACAACACCAAATTGTCCACCACCTGAGCCCAAATCTGCTGCAACCTGTCAACCACAGAATCCACACCAGGAAAGTCAGAAGACTCAACCTGCCCAGAAGAAAAACGAGGATGAAAACCAAAATTACAAAAAAAAGGCGAAACCAAAGTAGCCGAACTAGCCCGATTATTAAGGGCAAACTCGGCCAATGGCAAAAAAGCCACCCAATCATCCTGATCAGCAGACACAAAGCATCTCAAATAAGTCTCCAAAGTCTGATTAGTACGTTCGGTCTGGCCATTTGTCTGTGGATGAAATGCAGAAGACAAAGACAAATCAATACCCAGCCTAGCACAAAAGGCCCGCCAAAACCTAGAAACAAACTGGGAACCTCTGTCGGACACAATATTCTCAGGAATGCCATGCAAACGGACCACATGCTGAAAAAACAATGGAACCAAATCAGAAGAAGAAGGCAATTTAGGCAAAGGCACCAAATGAACCATCTTAGAGAATCGGTCACAAACAACCCAGATAACAGACATCCTCTGGGAAACAGGAAGATCGGAAATAAAATCCATAGAAATATGCGTCCAGGGCCTCTCAGGGACCGGCAATGGCAAAAGCAACCCACTAGCACGGGAGCAACGAGGCTTGGCCCGCATACAAGTCCCACAGGACTGCACAAAAGACCGCACATCACACGATAAAGAAGGCCACCAAAATGACCTACCAACCAAGTCTCTGGTACCAAAAATGCCAGGATGACCAGCCAACACAGAACAGTGAACCTCAGAAATCACTCTACTAGTCCATCTGTCAGGAACAAACAGCTTCCTCACAGGACAACAATCAGGTTTGTCAGCCTTAAATTTCTGAAGAACCCGTCATAAATCAGGAGAAACGGCAGAAAGGACCACCCCTTCCTTCAAAATACCGACTGGTTCCAAGACCTCAGGAGAATCAGGCAAAAAACTCCTAGAAAGGGCATCAGCCTTAATATTCTTAGAACCCGGAAGGTACGAGACCACGAAATCAAAACGAGAAAAAAACAAGGACCATCGAGCCAGTCTAGGATTCAACCGTTTGGCAGACTCGAGGTAAATCAGATTCTTATGATCGGTCAAGACCACAATACGGTGCTTAGCTACCTCAAGCCAATGTCACCACTCCTCAAACGCCCACTTCATAGCCAACAACTCCCGATTGCCGACATCATAATTGCGTTCAGCAGGCAAAAACTTACGGGAAAAGAAGGCACACGGTTTCATTAAGGAACCAACAGGATCCCTCTGAGACAAAACAGCCCTTGCCCCAATCTCAGAAGCATCAACCTCAACCTGAAACGGAGGAGAAACATCAAGTTGACGCAACACAGGAGCAGAAGTAAAACAATGCTTAAGTTTCTGAAAGGCAGAGACAGCCGCAGGGGACCAATTCGCCACATCAGCGCCCTTCTTCATCAAATCAGTCAAGGGTTTAACCACGCTGGAAAAATTAGCAATGAAACGGCGATAAAAATTAGCAAAACCCAAACATTTCTGAAGGCTCTTCACGGATGTGGGCTGAATCCAATCATAAATGGCCTGAACCTTAACCGGATCCATCTCTATAGGCGAGGGAGAAAAAATAAAGCCCAAAAAGGAAACCTTCTGCACCCCAAAAAGACACTTAGACCCTTTCACAAACAAGGCATTGTCATGAAGGATCTGAAATACCATCCTGACCTGCTGCACATGAGACTCTCAATCATCGGAAAAAATCAAAATATCGTCCAAATATACAATCAGGAATTTATCAAGATAATCCCGGAAGATATCATGCATGAAGGACTGAAAAACATATGGAGCATTAGAGAGTCCGAATGGCATCACAAGGTATTCAAAATGGCCCTCGGGCGTGTTAAACGCAGTTTTCCATTCATCACCCTACTTAATGCGAACAAGATTATAAGCCCCCCGAAGGTCAATCTTAGTAAACCAACTAGCTCCCTTAATCCTAGCAAACAAATCGGAAAGCAAGAGGCGATAATCAATACAGTTTCTTAAGGAACCATCTTTTTTAGCAACAAAAAAGAACCCCGCTCCCAACGGTGAAGAAGATGGCCGAATATGCCCTTTCTCCAAAGACTCCTTAATATAGCTCCACATGGCGGTATGTTCAGGTACAGACAGGTTGAAAAGTCGGCCCTTAGGAAACTTACAGCCTGGAATCAAGTCAATAGCACAATCGCAGTCCCTGTGTGGTGGAAGGAAACTGGACTTGGGCTCATCGAATACATCCTGAAAATCAGACAAAAACGCCGGAATTTCAGAAGAGGGAGAAGGGGCGATAGACATCAGAGGAACATCATTATGAACCCCCTGACAACCCCAAGTAGTCACAGACATGGACTTCCAATCCAAAACAGGATTATGTACTTGCAACCATGGAAAACCCAGCACGATAGCATCATGCAAATTATGCAACACCAGAAATCGACAATCTTCCTGATGGGCTGGTGCCATGCGTATGGTCACCTGTGTCCAAAACTGGGGCTTATTTTTAGCCAAGGGTGTAGCATCAATGCCCCTTAAAGGAATAGTGTTCTGCAAAGGCTGCAAGGGAAAACCACAACGCCTGGCAAACTCAATGTCCATTAAGTTCAAGGCGGCGCCTGAATCCACAAACGCCATGACAGAAAATGATGACAATGAACAGATCAAGGACACAGATAACAGAAATTTAGGTTGTACAGTACTGATGGTAAATGAACTGACGATCCTCTTGGTCCGCTTAGGGCAGACAGAAATGACATGGGAAGTGTCGCCACAATAATAACACAACCTATTCTGACATCTGAAACCTTGTCGTTCCGTTCTAGACAGAATCCTATCACATTGCATTGGCTCAGGAATTTGTTCTGAGGATAACGCCATAGCGCGCACAGATCTGCGCTCCCGCAAGAGCCGATCAATCTGAATGGCCAGAGTCATAGAATCACTCAGATTGGAGGGTGTGGGAAACCCCACCATAACATCTTTAACGGATTCAGAAAGACCCTTTATGAAAATTGCCGCCAAAGCATCATTATTCCATTTAGTCAATACAGACCATTTTCTGAATTTCTGACAATACAATTCTGCCGCCTCTTGACCCTGAGACAGGGCCAACAAGGTCTTCTCAGCTTGATCCACCAAATTAGGTTCATCATACAGTAATCCTAACGCCTGAAAGAAGGAGTCTACATTAAGCAAAGCAGGATCCCCAGATTCCAGGGAAAATGCCCAATCCTGTGGATCACCACGCAGCAGGGAAATGATGATTTTAACTTGTTGAATGGAATCACCGGAGGATCGAGGTTTCAATGCAAAAAACAGTTTACAGTTGTTTTTAAAACTCAAAAATTTGGACCTGTCACCAAAAAACAAATCAGGAGTAGGTATCTTCGGTTCTAAAGCAGGAGTCTGAACAATGTAATCAGAAATACCCTGTACTCTAGCAGCAAGTTGGTCTACACGAGAAACTAATTCCTGAACATTCATGCTAGCACAAGGCTCTTCAGCCACCCAGAGATAAAGAGGGAGGAGAAGACAAAACAGACTGGAGAAAAAAAATGGCTCAAGATCTTTCCTCCCTTCTTCTGAAATGCAATTAACTCATTGTTGGCCAGTAGTACTGTTATGATCAGGTGGCCTTGGAGCAGCATGAAATGACCTTCGCTGGAGCAGTGGTAACTTTACTGACCGCAAACCCTGATCCTATCACCGCAACAAGAAGTAGCCGTGGGGTGTGCCTAACCAGACCTAGACACCTCGACACAGCCTAAGGACTAAATATTCCTAAAGATGGAAATAGGAAAACTCTCTTCCCTCAGAGTAGATTCGCAAAGGATAGGTAGCCCCCCACAAATGATGACTGTGAGTAGGAGAGGAAAAGACACATGCAGACAGAAAACAGGGATAAGCAAAGGAGGCCACTTCTACCTAGATAGGAAAGGATAGTACAGGATACTATGCGGTCAGCATAAAACACTACAAAATATCCACGGCAGAAAAATACAAAAACTCCATCACCTAACTAAAGATGTGGAGAGTATATCTGTGACTCCAGCGAGTCCAACTAGACTGAGAAAAACATCAGGCACAGTCTAGCAGGAACAAAAATAGAAACAAAATAAGCACAGAAAATAAACACACAGCAGTGTGTCAAAAAATGAAGCAAACACTTATCTTTCTTATCTTCCTCCTGTACCAGTTATGACTTGTATTGTTTAAGATTATTGTACTTGTTTTTATTATGTATACCCCTCCTCACATGTAAAGCGCCATGGAATAAATGGCGCTATAACAATAAATAATAATAATAATCTTAGCTGAATTGGCAGCAAGCAGGAGAGGCCAGGCAGAGGACTAACACTTCCAAAGGAACATTGACTACTGGCAAGGACTAATGAGTCCTGCACAGCTAAATACCTGTTATGCTGTGCTATCAGGCAACACAGTGTGCAGTAATCAGCGCACATACAGTGATATGGCAATAACCCAAAAACAATAGAACAAGCTCTGAGACGTGGAATCTCTGCAGACTGCAATACCTGAACCTATCCTCACACAACTAAAAGCAGCAGTGGATTGCGCCTAACACTACCTATGCAACTCGGCACTGCCTGAGGAGCTGACTAGCCTGAAGATAGAAATACAAGCCTGACTTGCCTCAGGGAAATACCCCAAAGGAATAGGCAGCCCCCCACATATAATGACTGTTAGCAAGATGAAAAGACAAAACGTAGGAATGAAATAGATTCAGCAAAGTGAGGCCCGATATTCTAGACAGAGCGAGGATAGCAAAGAGAACTATGCAGTCTACAAAAAACCCTAAAGCAGAACCACGCAAAGGGGGGCAAAAAGACCCACCGTGCCGAACTAACGGCACGGCGGTGCACCCTTTGCGTCTCAGAGCTTCCAGCAAAAGAGAATAGCACAGCTGGACAGAAAAAACGGAAACAAAAACAAAGTAACACTTATCTAGCAGAGCAGCAGGCCACAGGAAAGATGCAGTAGCTCAGATCCAACACTGGAACATTGACAAGGAGCAAGGAAGACAGACTCAGGTGGAGCTAAATAGCAAGGCAGCCAACGAGCTCACCAAAACACCTGAGGGAGGAAGCCCAGAGGCTGCAATACCACTTGTGACCACAGGAGTGAATTCAGCCACAGAATTCACAACAGTACCCCCCCCCTTGAGGAGGGGTCACTGAACCCTCACCAGAACCCCCAGGCCGACCAGGATGAGCCACATGAAAGGCACGAACAAGATCTGGGGCATGGACATCAGAGGCAAAAACCCAGGAATTATCCTCCTGAGCATAACCCTTCCATTTGACCAGATACTGGAGTTTCCGTCTAGAGACACGAGAATCCAAAATTTTCTCCACAATATACTCCAATTCCCCCTCCACCAAAACAGGGGCAGGAGGCTCCACAGATGGAACCATAGGTGCCACGTATCTTCTCAACAACGACCTATGGAATACATTATGTATGGAAAAGGAGTCTGGGAGGGTCAGACGAAAAGACACCGGATTGAGAATCTCAGAAATCCTATACGGACCAATAAAACGAGGTTTAAATTTAGGAGAGGAAACCTTCATAGGAATATGACGAGAAGATAACCAAACCAGATCCCCAACACGAAGTCGGGGACCCACACGGCGTCTACGATTAGCGAAAAGCTGAGCCTTCTCCTGGGACAAGGTCAAATTGTCCACTACCTGAGTCCAGATGAGCTGCAACCTGTCCACCACAGAATCCACACCAGGACAGTCCGAAGACTCAACCTGTCCTGAAGAGAAACGAGGATGGAACCCAGAATTGCAGAAAAATGGAGAGACCAAGGTAGCCGAGCTGGCCCGATTATTAAGGGCGAACTCAGCCAACGGCAAAAATGACACCCAATCATCCTGGTCAGCAGAAACAAAACATCTCAGATATGTTTCCAAGGTCTGATTGGTTCGTTCGGTCTGGCCATTAGTCTGAGGATGGAAGGCCGAGGAAAAAGATAGGTCAATGCCCATCCTACCACAAAAGGCTCGCCAGAACCTCGAGACAAACTGGGAACCTCTGTCAGAAACAATATTCTCAGGAATGCCATGCAAACGAACCACATGCTGGAAGAACAAAGGCACCAAATCAGAGGAGGAAGGCAATTTAACCAAGGGCACCAGATGGACCATTTTAGAAAAGCGATCACAGACCACCCAAATGACCGACATCTTTTGAGAAACGGGAAGGCCAGAAATGAAATCCATCGAAATATGTGTCCAAGGCCTCTTCGGGACCGGCAAGGGCAAAAGCAACCCACTGGCACGTGAACAGCAGGGCTTAGCCCTAGCACAAATCCCACAGGACTGCACAAAAGCACGCACATCCCGTGACAGAGATGGCCACCAGAAGGATCTAGCCACTAACTCTCTGGTACCAAAGATTCCTGGATGACCAGCCAGCACCGAACAATGAAGTTCAGAGATAACTTTACTAGTCCACCTATCAGGGACGAACAGTTTCTCGGCCGGACAACGATCAGGTTTATTAGCCTGAAATTTCTGCAACACTCTCCGCAAATCAGGAGAGATGGCAGACACAATGACTCCTTCCTTGAGGATACTCGCCGGCTCAGATAACCCCGGAGAGTCGGGCACAAAACTCCTAGACAGAGCATCCGCCTTCACATTTTTAGAGCCCGGAAGGTACGAAATCACAAAATCAAAACGAGCAAAAAATAACGACCAACGGGCCTGTCTAGGATTCAAGCGCTTGGCAGACTTGAGATAAGTAAGATTCTTATGATCAGTCAATACCACCACGCGATGCTTAGCTCCCTCAAGCCAATGACGCCACTCCTCGAATGCCCACTTCATGGCCAGCAACTCTCGGTTGCCCACATCATAATTACGCTCAGCAGCAGAAAATTTCCTGGAAAAGAAAGCACATGGTTTCAACACTGAGCAACCAGAACCTCTCTGTGACAAAACCGCCCCTGCTCCAATCTCAGAAGCATCAACCTCGACCTGGAACGGAAGAGAAACATCTGGTTGACACAACACAGGGGCACAGCAAAAACGACGCTTCAACTCCTGAAAAGCTTCCACGGCAGCAGAAGACCAATTAACCAAATCAGCACCCTTCTTGGTCAAATCGGTCAATGGTCTGGCAATGCTAGAAAAATTACAGATGAAGCGACGATAAAAATTAGCAAAGCCCAGGAATTTCTGCAGACTTTTCAGAGATGTAGGCTGAGTCCAATCCTGGATGGCCTGGACCTTAACCGGATCCATCTCGATAGTAGAAGGGGAAAAGATGAACCCCAAAAATGAAACTTTCTGCACACCGAAGAGACACTTTGATCCCTTCACGAACAAGGAATTAGCACGCAGTACCTGGAAAACCATTCTGACTTGCTTCACATGAGACTCCCAATCATCAGAGAAGATCAAAATGTCATCCAAGTAAACAATCAGGAATTTATCCAGATACTCACGGAAAATGTCATGCATAAAAGACTGAAAAACAGATGGAGCATTGGCAAGTCCGAACGGCATCACCAGATACTCAAAATGACCCTCGGGCGTATTAAATGCCGTTTTCCATTCATCTCCCTGCCTGATTCTCACCAGATTATACGCACCACGAAGATCAATCTTAGTAAACCAACTAGCCCCCTTAATCCGAGCAAACAAGTCAGATATCAATGGCAAGGGATACTGAAACTTAACAGTGATCTTATTAAGAAGGCGGTAATCAATACACGGTCTTAGCGAACCATCCTTTTTGGCTACAAAAAAGAACCCTGCTCCCAATGGTGATGACGATGGGCGAATATGTCCCTTCTCCAGGGATTCTTTCACATAACTGCGCATAGCGGTGTGTTCAGGCACGGACAAATTAAATAAACGACCCTTAGGGAATTTACTACCAGGAATCAAATTGATAGCACAATCATAATTCCTATGCGGAGGTAGGGCATCAGACTTGGGCTCTTCAAATACATCCTGATAATCAGACAAGAACTCTGGGACCTCAGAAGGGGTGGATGACGAAATAGACAAAAATGGAACATCACCATGTACTCCCTGACAACCCCAGCTGGTTACCGACATAGAGTTCCAATCTAATACTGGATTATGGGTTTGTAGCCATGGCAACCCCAACACGACCACATCATGCAGATTATGCAGTACCAGAAAGCGAATAACTTCCTGATGTGCAGGAGCCATGCACATGGTCAGCTGGGCCCAGTACTGAGGCTTATTCTTGGCCAAAGGTGTAGCATCAATTCCTCTCAATGGAATAGGACACCGCAAAGGCTCCAAGAAAAATCCACAACGTTTAGCATAATCCAAATCCATCAGATTCAGGGCAGCGCCTGAATCCACAAACGCCATGACAGAATACGATGACAAAGAGCATATCAAGGTAATGGACAGAAGGAATTTGGACTGTACAGTACCAATGACGGCAGAGCTATCGAACCGCCTAGTGCGCTTAGGACAATTAGAAATAGCATGAGTGGAATCACCACAGTAGAAACACAGCCTGTTCAGACGTCTGTGTTCTTGCCGTTCAACTTTAGTCATAGTCCTGTCGCACTGCATAGGCTCAGGTTTACTCTCAGACAATACCGCCAGATGGTGCACAGATTTACGCTCGCGCAAGCGACGACCGATCTGAATGGCCAAGGACATAGACTCATTCAAACCAGCAGGCATAGGAAATCCCACCATGACATCCTTAAGAGCTTCAGAGAGACCCTTTCTGAACCAAGCCGCCAGTGCAGATTCATTCCACAGAGTGAGTACTGACCACTTCCTAAATTTCTGACAATATACTTCTACATCATCCTGACCCTGGCATAAAGCCAGCAAATTTTTCTCAGCCTGATCCACTGCCTGAGGAGCTGACTAGCCTGAAGATAGAAATATAAGCCTGACTTGCCTCAGAGAAATACCCCAAAGGAATAGGCAGCCCCCCACATATAATGACTGTTAGCAAGATGAAAAGACAAAACGTAGGAATGAAATAGATTCAGCAAAGTGAGGCCCGATATTCTAGACAGAGCGAGGATAGCAAAGAGAACTATGCAGTCTACAAAAAACCCTAAAGCAGAACCACGCAAAGGGGGGCAAAAAGACCCACCGTGCCGAACTAACGGCACGGCGGTGCACCCTTTGCGTCTCAGAGCTTCCAGCAAAAGAGAATAGCACAGCTGGACAGAAAAAACGGAAACAAAAACAAAGTAACACTTATCTAGCAGAGCAGCAGGCCACAGGAAAGATGCAGTAGCTCAGATCCAACACTGGAACATTGACAAGGAGCAAGGAAGACAGACTCAGGTGGAGTTAAATAGCAAGGCAGCCAACGAGCTCACCAAAACACCTGAGGGAGGAAGCCCAGAGGCTGCAATACCACTTGTGACCACAGGAGTGAATTCAGCCACAGAATTCACAACAAATACCCCAATCAGAATTGCAATTAGCAGAAACACCTGTCCAAGACTGCTGCTCAGGAATAACTGCATTACCATCAACAACTACCGGAGGGAGCCCAAGAGCAGAATTCACAACAGCCTTGGTGCCGAATGTCCTTTTGCATAGCCTGGGCCAATGCAGTATGGACATGGTGCAAATCATGCTTGGAGAGTGGGCACAGACGAGAGACCTGTGCACCCTTTTGCACAGTTTCAAAATGGCTACTAAGATAGTTAGCGCTGATGATGCTATCATTGGCTTGACTATTCTACTACTCACATGTTGGAGCACACTTTGAATAGTCTGTGGGGGGAGGTGGTGGTCCCAGAGGAAGAGGTGGAAACAGAGGATGATGCAGAAGGGATAGCAATATTTCTAATTCTGGTCTGTCGTTGCACAGGCAGGTGCCCTAGGACGGTGGATTACAGCAATCAAGAAGGGTCTCATGGCACAAGACAAGCTGTTAGTGAAGGTGCAAGAGCCGAGAATCAAATGAAAGAGGACGAGGAGGAAGAGGTGATGGGCGCACAACAGTCAGGAGATGAAGGGGATAATGATCCCCTCTCTGTTGTCAGTGGTTGGCGGGAGGGGATGGAGGAAGCAAACTTGAGTATTACCCTGAGAGCAACACAGCATGGACTTGGACCTAATGGAAGTACCTGACACATGAGTACCTTCTTGCTGCACTATCTTCAACATGATGCCTGCATTATTAGGGATAGAAATATTGATGACTGCTGGGTTGTCACTCTGTTAGAGCCACTGTACAAGAGTGTATTTAGCCAGATGCTTCCCTCCTGTAAAGGGACGCACACATGCTGGAGTATTGAAACACGCTTGTAGACAATCTTAATAGTGGTTTTCCTCAAGACAGCAGTGTGGCATACAGTATGCATCGCAGTTCTAGACTTCCTGGGAATGTCAGGGTGTCACTGCAAAAACATAAGCAGAAGCAGTGTAAGTGGCATAAGAAATTTCTGTGAGTCATTTCACACATTTTTTAGACCAACCCGTGCACCAGCAGAACAGTGTACATGTCTGACACATTGTGAACGACTGGAGTGGGTGGTGCAGGAGTATCTTGAGCTCAATATCAATACCATCAGAGGGAATTTGGAACCGTTTGCATTTTGGTCTTCTAAAATGGAAGAGTGGCCAGAGCTTGCCTGTCATGCCTTGGAGGTTTTATTATGCCTGACAGCCAGCGTTCTCTCAGAATGAGTCTTCAGCGTTGCTGGTGGTGTCTTGAGAGATAAGCACATCCGGCTGTCCCTTAACATTGTAGACAGCCTAACTTTCATAAAAATTAAAAAGTCATGGATCTCCAATGACTTTTGCATCCCAGTTGCAGATTAGGTGATGGTGTAGTTTTTAGTATCATGCATTGATCTCACATAATTGTGTAAGGAGGGAGGCAGGGCTGCAGGTGCCTGCATCATGCTCGGCAACTGCTGAGATAAGGACCGCAGAGCACAGATCCAGGATGGCTATGTGGGAGACTTACTGCGTGAGAGACATTCTGGTATCGGGGAATGTGCAGAGTAGCATGCAGCCAGGTGAGCAGTGTGATCCGTCCTCTGAGCATCAGTGCCGTGATGTGCTGCGTTGTTTTGCTCCCCATCGCTTCCAGCGAGACCACTGCAGAGAGAAGTGCCGTGCGCTCAGTAGCTGCCAGAGACCGAAGTGCCGTGTGCCCAGTGACTGTGAGTATTGCACATGTGCAGAGGAGAGAAAGCCGAGTACCAGACAGGCTTTTGTTGCCTAACCTGCCACTTGCTTACCTCCCATTTATGTTTGACTATGAGAGTGCCTTGTTTGATTCGGCCGCATGTGCTTATGGACTAGGGGCTCAGCAGAAGGTACCGGAGACCGACCACTACCGACAGAAGACGGACCATCGCTTCAAGTGCCCCATCTGGGGACATTGCCTGGTCATTGCCAGTTCTACAACCCTTTGCGGGATCATCTGCTACAGAGGAACATGCAGGACACGATAAGTTCTTTCATTGGACTGCTATTGTTTTACAGTGATCACCCCTATTATCTCTGCTTTAACCATTAACCTCCCTGCGAGGAGTGAATACCTTGTTCCATTAAATTGTTATACTTTGTTAACCCTTGCTCTACCTCCTGCCTGTCACTGCATCCCGCAACCTGCTTACAATTGCAGTCTGTGACACCTTTGTCAAGGCTTCTGTGCCTGCTGTTGCTGATGTTTCAAACAATTTATTTGAAATGTGGAGACTCCAATTTGGGTCTCCATCTGTTGGAAAATGATACCACTTTAGTGGTGTGTGACAATAATTTTTTTAAATGTGGAGAATCCAAGTTGGGTCTCCTTCATGTGGGTTGACTGTAGAAGCATGGCTCCCAGACCGGCAGGCCTGCACTTACTTTGTCAACCACCTATGTTACTATCCTTACATATTGCTAACATTAATGCTCTACCAAGCTGATATTTGGGCCACCTGACTGTGGCTGGGAAAAAACTCAGTTTCAGCTGTTGCATAGGTATTAGGCTTACACCATTCCCTTACCCACCTTATCTTAATTGAAACTTTAATTCCAAGCTGTAAGTACTAGCCCAGACCCTGATAACTCATGCATGGCCCATGGCTGACTGCTGCTGTGCCATTATCAAATTTTTACTGTGGGTCACTTGATGCCTCTTTAGGCATGGGCTTCGCTGCAACTTTTTGTAGCGCTACAGTTGAAGTACAAAGAAATACATTGAGTTGTATAAAATGGTGCGGGCTGCATCTGACACTAAATAGCTAACCCCTTCACCTCGTGCGAGTTTCTGCTTTTCATTTTCGTCTTCTCCTCCCTTTCTTCCAAGAGCCTTAACTTTTTTATTTTTCCGTCAATATAGTCATATGAGGGCTTGTTTTTCGTAGGACGAGTTTCCGAGATCCATAGTGTTTATATTTTTCAGGATCTGAGGCTGAGTGATTAAAATCAATATGCGTCGCTACAAAAAGTCGCAAATAAAGGGCAAAAGGACTAATTCATGACAAATTCAATCCTACATTTTGAAATATAATTTAGGTGTCAATTGTTTTTCACTTGAAATCCTTGGGGACTATACCCTGTGTCTTCTGTATCCTTTAAACCAGGAGTGGGGAACCTTAGACCCCAAGGCCATTTACGGCCCTCGATGACCTTTTATCAGGCTCCCTGAACAGATTCTCAGGGACCGCATTCTTGTGCAGGGAGGAGTATTTTCATAACAAACAGCTCATTAATTTCTTCTTGCTCTGTTAGCACACACACGCAGTGTTCACTGCTGAACACTGAAGGGCATGCAATGAAAGATCACGTCCTGAAACCAGTGCCAGATTCAGGATGTACTTTGTGGGTGGAGTTTGTACGGCCCCCGAAGGATGGTATAAATATCCAAATGGCCCTTCTCAGAAAAAAGATTTCCCACCCCTGCTTTAAACCCTGAATGCTTTTGAAATGTCAATATAGAAAGTAATTGCGCAGTATTAAGAAAATTTATTTTCTTCTACTGTAAGTATTAAAGCTCTTTTGATTGAACCCCCAATTATTTCTTGTATTTCATCTCTATTGCCTGCAGGATAGCAGTGCATGAAAAGGCAAGAAATGTTTCCATTAATAAAATATATATTTAGTTTTACAGCAGATTATTTTTCTTACTACTGTATGGTATGAGAATGATACAAAAACACTTCTATCACACTTTAATTAATTAATTAGTAAGCTATAAAATATTGATACAATACGAGGAAAACATTTTAAGTTTTAATATCTGCCATGTCTATGCAGCTCATACCCTTTGGTGATACCGCTGGCAAGTGCATAGAACTTCATAAAACTGAAAATGGGGCAAAGCAGCCTTCCATGCATACACGATGAGATGGAACACAATGGCTAATGCAGAATTGCTGTTTTTAACTATTGCTCTCAAATTATGTTGGCAGATCAAATGCTTCTACGTCTTCCAAAGGATTACACATTAATGTAATGATAGAAATTTGGTAATTATTAATTTCATACTGCAACATGATACATAGTTCAATATACAGTCCCATCAGACAGTAATTCAAACGGGATCTGTCACCAGGTTTTTGCTACCCCAACCGAGAACAGCATAATGTAGGAGTAGAGACCATAATTCCACTGTATCACATTATTAGTTTTGATAATATCAGTTTTGATCTATCAGTTCCCTGTCTCTTACATTACAGTGATGAATATGCGGCTCCACCTCCCATAGGGGTGGAGCCGCATATTCATTACTGTAATAAGCGGCACCACGTGACCGCTCAGTACAGGAGAAGCTGCGGCGAGGAGAGGATGCAAGCGCCGAGGGAGCTGGGTAAGTATTTTAATGCCAGCGGGCGGGCGCACAGAGGGTGGGAGGGGGAAGATTACCGGCAACTTTATTTTAAAAACAAAAATAAATAAAAAAAAAAGATTATTCATTCCTTCTTTCCAGTGAACGCTGCTGGAGAGAAGAAATGAATGGGGCTTCAGCACCAGATGCAGGGGACAGCGCTTAACTGTAGCGCTGTCTCCTGCACGGTGCGTGTAGTACCCAGTCGGCACACGGGCGGCACATGGATGCCGCACATGTGCCACACTGATGTGCCACTTGAGCACACGGACACACGGACATGGATAATTCCGGTACCAATTTTTCCGGTACCGGAATTATCTGGACGTGTGAGACTGGCCTAAAGGGAATCTGTCACCAAGTTTTTGCTGCCTCATCTAAGAGCAGCATAATGTAGGAAAAGAAGCCCTGATTCCAACAATGTATCATTTAGTTTACTGGGTTTAGCAGTTCTTTCAGAGTCAGAGTTTTTATATGTAGCAGAGCTCAAAAAGCTAGTCCCGCCCACACTACAGCTTTCTGAGTGCATTGTCTATTGACAGTAAGCTTCTAATCAAAGTTGAAGGCATGGTTGGACTAGCAGGCATGTGAGCTGTAGTGATAATTTCCTGGTGATAAAACATGCATTGTATATAAACAACAGCTCACAGCCTAATAAGTGACACACCCATGAATTCAGTGTCTCAGCCCCTAAAATCATGCTATCCTCAGATTACATAGCAACAACCTGCTGACAGATTCTCTTTAATTCTGAGCTCTGTATAACCTGCCCACACCAGTGATTAGCTGCTTTTTGTGTGCATTGTGCATTGGTAGAAATCTGCCAATCAGTCTTGGGGGTGTAGTTACACAGAACTCATGAAAATAGCGGATTACATGGCAGCAGGTTTACTAGTTTTCTAGTGATAATCTCTTGCTGATAACAGTAGTTTTATTCAAACTACAGCAAGCAGCCCAACAAGTGTCACATCGTTGGAATCAGGAACTCTGTCTCTACATTATGCTGCTCTCAAGAAGTTAGGCGGCAAAAACGAGGTGACAGATTCTTTTTAATATTAGACCAGTGGCACAGATGCAGAAACTGTATATAGGATGTTGGGAGTGAATTGTGACCGGTAGACAATAAAAATAATTGTATTTCAGATTAGACAATGTAAAGTAATTTATTCTTACTCTTGCATAATCAGCTAATCAGTCGATAACCTTTGTCTGTATTTACCAAGATAATGATCCAGCTTCATATTCACTTGCATAATAAAATAGTCCCAAGGCTAAATTATAATTAGGGATTTAGAATCCTGCCAATAGGAACTTGGGGAATTAGGGAACATGCTTCCTTCTAGAAATGCTGTAAAAAGTCTCTCATTTATGCCTTGACTGATGTAGATATTTTAAGTTTAAATATTTTATATTAATTGTTAAGTCGAATTTCTTGTGTTTGTCTTAAGGCTTTTTAGGGTTATTTATTATTATTTGGATATTTGAGACTGGTTGATTGTGGATTCTCTAGAGGTTTATTCAGGCTTGTTTTTTCCCACTTTTGTCCTTTTGAATTTGTAATTGTGCGCGCCTTCTTGAATTTATATATCACATTTTATTTAGCATGATATTTCCTTATTGGACTTTTGTATCACTGATCTTTTTGCATTTATCATGTGCTTTTCCAAGAGCTGTCCAGTTGCTTTTAACTACTTCTGTAATTATAAACCAAAAGCCTGATTCTGCAAGATGGAATTACCAGTTTTCTGATGTAAAATACCTTTAAGTGAACCCAATTCTTTTTACAAAAAGAAATTGTTGTGACTTTTGGCATTTTTGTGCCAATCCTGGACAGCTCTGTTAAAATGGGCCAGGCTTGGGTAGGATGGCGTTTGACCGCAAATTCATTCAAATTAACACCACTATAGTGGCTTAAATTGTGCCAGAAGTATACTCCTGTAGCAGTAATTCTGTAGGAGGCACAGGGACAGTTGTAATATGCGCCTAATCATTAAAGGGGCTCTGTCACCTGAATTTGGATGGAACAATCTTCATCCATAGGGGCGGGGTTTTCGGGTGTTTGATTCACCCTTTCCTTACCCGCTGGCTGCATGCTGGCTGCAATATTGGATTGAAGTTCATTCTCTGTCCTTCATAGTACACGCCTGCGCAAGGCAAGATTGACTTGTGCAGGCATGTACTACGGAGGTATACTGCCATAGAAAAAAGACGATCAAACACCCAGAAACTATATAATGGAAAAATGTTGCTTTATTAAATATACATAAAACAGGGTATTCAGGAAAGAACCAGGGGGGAAGAATGAAAACACTCAGATCACATATGCAGCAAGAAACGGCCAGGGGTACAGGCATGTGGACCAAATAGAACTTATCAATAACTAGGTTCCAAATAAGGAGTCCTAAGAATCGCCATGGCAGGAATCAAAAAATCACAAAATACATCAAAGATGACAAATAATTACCTGCGTAGGCACAGAATATAACCACGGACCACAGCGTGTACCCACCCCAACGCACGTTTCGGCGTAATGAGGACAGAGAATGAGCTTCAATCCAATATTGCAGCCAGCATGCAGCCAGCAGGTAAGGAAAGGGTGAATCAAACACCCGAAAACCCCGCCTCTATGGCTGAAGATTGTTCCCTCCAAATTCAGGTGACAGAGTCCCTTTAAGATGTGTGTGCCTTTCCATTGATGCCCTCATAGATTGGTGTGCATAACAGCAGTTTTAGGCTACTTTCACACTTGCGTCGGTACGGGGCCGTCGCGCTGCGTCGGCCCGACGTACCGACGCATACTGTGCAAGCGCTGCACAACGGGGGCAGCGGATGCATTTTTTCAGCGCATCCGCTGCCCCATTGTGAGTTGTGGGGAGGTGGGGCCGGAGTTCCAGCCGCGCATGCGCGGTCGGAAATGGCGGAGACAACGCAGCAAAAAACGTTACATGTAACGTTTTTTGCTGCTGACGGTCCGCCACAACACAACGCAACCGTCGCACGACGGTTGCGACGTGTGGCAAAGCGTCGCAATGCGTCGCTAATGTTAGTCAATGGAGAAAAAACGCATCCTGCAAGCAATTTTGCAGGATGCGTTTTTTCTCCTAAGCGACGCATTGCGATGTGCAGTGCACAACGCTAGTGTGAAAGTAGCCTTAATTAATCGAGTCCTAAGTTTTTACCATTGTTATCTGTATAAGGCCGGTTTCACAAGTCCATATATTTCCGGTACTGGAGATATCTGTGTCCGTGTGTCTGTGTGTGTACAATGTGTAGCACACATGTGGCATCCGTGTGCCACCCATATGCCGCATCAGTACCACACGGACAGCCACCAGGGAAGAAGGGCTATAGCAAGCGCTGTTCCCTGGCGGCTGGTGCTGAAGCTGGCTGTCATCAATCTCCCCTGCTCTGCCGGCGAGCTTAGGACAATGATGAGCGTTATATTAAAATCTGGACAGCAGATGGTGGCTTTTGGGACTGTTACCCCATCATCTGACACCTGCTGTCACTAATAACAGTAACAGTATGACAGTAGGTGTGGAGGATGGGGGTATTCCACAGCCGCCGGCTGTGATCATCTGGAAATAAATGAATGAAAAACCCAACATGGGTTCCCCTCTATTTTATAAACCAACCAGACAAAACTCACATCTGGGGGTTGTAAGCCCCAGCTGTCAGCTTCTGCAAAGTTGGTTATCAAGAATAAAGGGGTCCCCATGCTGTCTTTTTAATTATTTAAATAAATAATTTAAAAAATGGCGTGGGTTCCCACCACTGTAACCGCGTCTCCAGAACTGACTGACATTAACTTTACATTGAGGTCGGTTGTTAGTCAGGGCCGGAGGCATGGTTACAATGGCCGCTCTGTATACTCAGAGCGGTGACTGA
Organism: Ranitomeya imitator; assembly: GCF_032444005.1. Classification (NCBI taxonomy): domain Eukaryota; kingdom Metazoa; phylum Chordata; class Amphibia; order Anura; family Dendrobatidae; genus Ranitomeya; species Ranitomeya imitator. Next base: position 660,829,159 of record NC_091284.1, on the reverse strand, counting down.
ACCGGCGCCTCCCCCGCCTCCATGACTGAATACCAAATGCTGGCTGGGAGAATAATGTTCATTTTCTCCCCGATGCATTCGGCTATGTGCAGGTGCTGGGCAGCATGATAACACTGGTAACCTGTAGATCAACGGCATATCTGCAGGTTTAGGCTACGTTCAGACTAGCGTTGTGCGCCGCTGCGTCGGTGACGCAACGCACAACGCACGCAAAAACGCGGCAAAACGCACGCAAAAACGCAGCGTTTTGCGACGCGTGCGTCGTTTTTTGCCGAAAGTCGGACGCAAGAAAAATGCAACTTGTTGCGTTTTCTTGGTCCGACGCTTGCGGCAAAAAAGACGCATGCGTCGCAAAACGCAACAAACAAAAACGCATGCGTCCCCCATGTTAAACATAGGGGCGCATGACGCGTGCGTCGCCGCTGCGTCACCCGACGCTAACCCGACGCACACTAGCACAACGCTAGTCTGAACGTAGGCTAAGAGCATTATTTCTGGTGGCAGGTTTCTAACAGGCCTTCCTGATCTGATCTCTCATACCACCACCATGCCACAGAACTAACTAGATTAAGGGTGAGCACCCTGTAGCAGCCAATCTTTTGATACAGGGTGCTCACCAGTCACACCTGGCGTGATGAAATACTGCCAGCTATGCATATAAAATGAACTCAAAACCAAAGGTGGAGACTTTTCCAACACCAATTCAGAGACAGCTCGCACAGATCCACGAGTTGCTTTCTTCTGTGGCTAGGCTACTATAGTAAGCTACTCACAAGGAACAGTGAGTATTGATGAACAGTCATCATCTGCCCAGCAAGACCTTGCTCTGTGGAAAAAAAAAATGTTTCCATTAATCAAACATACTCAGTCCACACTGCTGTTGTTCCCAAGAGTCCCCACAGACTGCACAAATTGAACTCTTCCATTACTAGACAAGTCTGACTCTAGTGAATTGCCAAGTTGGCTCACTATCTGATGACGTTGACAGTCTTTCACACCTTTTTTCATATATAGGGTGTAATAAACAAGTGCAGGGTATAATGATTGACAATGTTAATAAATAGATATGCATTACATCAACATCACATATACAAGGTATAGTTAAATCAAAGAAAGAGGAATACATTTGATATCTCAAACAGTACCCATGACTGGACCTATACAGATTAGAAATAAGTGATGGTCAGAGCACAATGCTGAACTTGCCTATGGCGTCTATGGTGAGAGATCCTCACACTGCCCCGATGCGCGTTTCACCTTGTTGCTTTCTCAAGGGAAAAAGTAACAAGGCAAAACGTGCGTCAGGGCAGTGTGGGGACCTCTCATCATACACACCATGGGCAAGTTCAGTATTGTGCCCTGATCATCACTTATTTCTAATCAGTATAGGTCCGGTCATGGGTATTATTTGAGACATCATATGTATTCCTCTTTCTTTGACATTTGGTTTTACTATACCTTGTATAATATGTGATGTTGAGGTGATACATACTATTTATTAACATTGTCATTCATTATACCCTGTACTTGTTTATTATACCCTATATACGCTTTTTTCATATATGGGCCAAACTGATAAATGTTCCCATGGGTGACATTCAATATGGATAGGTCTCCCCTTTTTTTTGTTCCTTCTGTTATAGGTATCATTGATATGTCATGTAATGTTTAATGTGCCTTAATAAAAAATATGGCTTTTATTCTATTTTGTGATGTATGCTTACTCCATTTTTCCTCTTTTGCTTTTATACTTACTGATTGCAGTCTTCCCTGGTTTCTAGCGCTGTCATGGTTCTCTTCTAAGTCACGTGACAGCTATTTGAACTAACTGGATCCCTCTGAACTTGATAAGTGAGCCGGAAGTCTTTATTACAATGTAAGGGCAGTCTCACACGTCCAGATATTTCCGGTACCGGAAAAATCGGTACCGGAATTATCCGTGTCCGTGTGCCGGTGCGTTTCTGTGGCACATCAGTGCCCACTGGGTACCACACGCACCGTGCCGGAGACAGCGCTAAAGTTTAGCGCTGTCCCTGGCATTGTGCTGAAGCCCCATTCATATCTTCCCTGCAGCAGCGTTTGCTGTAGAGAAGATATGAATATTAGTGTGTAAAATCAATATCCAGGTCCCCAACCCCCTCCCACCTCCTGTGCGCCCCCCCCCCCCCCCGCTGTGATTAAAATACTCACCTAGCTTCCGGATCCCTCGCAGCATCCTGTCCTGGCCGCACCTTGTACTGTATGAGCGGTCATGTGGGGCCGCTCATTTACAGTAATGAATATGCGGCTCCACCCCTTTGGGAGGTGGAGCCGCATATTCATGATTGTAATCGGCGGCCAGGGGGTGGGAGGGGGGTGGGGACCTGGATATTGATTTTACACACTAATATTCATATCTTCTCTACAGCAAACGCTGCTGCAGGGAAGATATGAATGGGGCTTCAGAACCATGCTGGGGGGACAGCGCTTAATGTAGCGCTGTCTCCTGCACGGCACACGGACTGCACACGGACAACGTCCGTGTGCGGTACGTGTTTTACACGGACCCATTGACTTTTATGGGTCCGTGTAATCCGTACGTTCCCATGAACACTGACATGTCTCCGTGTTTGGCACACGGAGACACGGTCCACAAAAAATCAATGACATCTGAAAAGATGCATTGATTTTAATGTATCTACGTGTGTCAGTGGCTCCGGTACGTGAGGAAACTGTCACCTCACGTACCGGAGCCACTGACGTGTGAAACCGGCCTAAGTCTAAGGATCCTTGTTCTGATGCTGCATAGTCTTACACTGTGAAAGCAGCATGAATCTGACACTGCCTACGTCATTGCAACCAATTATGTTTTACTCTGAAATGTTACAGCGTTTGAGAGAAAAACATCATCTGAAAATTTGCTCTGGGGCTATACGGTGGGATCTTACTAGTCTGATGCAGTTCCTGGATGGCTCTCCCTGCCTACAGTTGATTGACAGGTCTCCCCCATTGACACACATGGGACTTCAATATCCCTTCATGTGCACGGCTTCAGGCTCTCTCCACCGAACATTTCACAACAGTCGCTATTTTTATTATGCAAAAAATCAATATACATTCAAAGCAAACAAAATTAATTTCAATTTAGTGCAAATATGGTTCTCAAGTACACCGTTATTCTCTTTGTGTAATTGAAAGTCCAATTTAATGTCTGCTCCTCTGTGAAATGAAATGGAAAAATCTGAATCAGACACCTCACGTTCTAATAATAAATAATCTGTAAATGAGTCTGATGGCGGCCAGCAAGTTACTATAAGAAAACGTAGGTGCTGCTGCTGTCACAGCATGAAGTATTCGTTTGATAAGAAGATTAATAGTGCATTATAGATTCAAGTCTGATTCTCCTCACTCCTATAAAATGCTTGTGAACGGTGAAGACGCTGTCAGGATTAAATTTATGTACTCCCAATGTGATAAATCTGATATGTGGTGGAAAGTATATTTCTCGTCTGACACTTGATGATAGAAATTGGATTTCCACATTACCTTTCAAGAAACTGCTCACTGCATTTTCTATTGTGAAGATTATTTCCTAAAATATAGAGCAGCCAAAAGCCTTGACACATCTTCTTTAGTATCTGTACATATGCTCGGGGTTTGCTGAGAAGCTGTTCCTAACACAAGCCACGAGGTGCCGTGTATTGAAGTGTTCCAACATATGCGTCTCTTTCATAAAGATGAAACCAGTTATTACCCTGTCTGACCTATTGTACAAGCACTTTCTTGAGAACATAACTGGAAGCTCCTCCAAATTACCTCATCACTAATGCTGCGCTAATGAATTCCCATGGTGGAAGTCATTTACTAATCTGAGCAGAGGATAATTTTACTTTCTGAAATGATTCTGCTCATTTTGCACAAGGCCATCAATGCAAATCAAAATGTTGGAAGTAAAACTTTATAAAAATGCACTGCCATTGTCAAGTGACATGTGTATTGTGGCCGACAGCGCTGCTGCCTTAGTGCATCCATTGCTTCCCTGCTTGCACTTATTGATACAGTAAAAGAACATGTGTGGAGCTGTTAAGTATTAGCCTCAGTTTATACATGAACAATCAGTAGAAGCTGTAGGTGTAGGGGACATATCACATGAACAGAACTTCCATTCCATTATTCATTCTCGTCTGGACTATTGTAACTCTCTACTAATTGGCCTCCCTCTTACCAAACTCTCCCTGCTCCAATCTGTCCTGAATGCTGCAGCCAGGATTAGGGTTGAGCGAAACGGATCGTTCATTTTCAAAAGTCGCCGACTTTTGGCAAAGTCGGGTTTCATGAAACCCGACCCGATCCCTGTGTGGGGTCGGCCATGCGGTACGCGACTTTCGCGCCAAAGTCGCGTTTCGTATGACGCGCTTGGCGCCATTTTTTTCAGCCAATGAAGGGGTGTGGGCGGAGTGATGACATAGGTCTTAGGGGCGTGGACGCCTATCGCCATGTTGTCGCTTGTGCGCTGTAGCGATTTGCACTGTGTAACACCAGCTTTTCAGTTCAGGGACGGACGGAGGAGAGAGAGAGAGAGAAAAAAAAAAAAAATTCCCATTGGCTTTGCATTGGGTTTCGTGTTTCGGTCGATCCTCGACTTTTCGCCATAATCGGCCGATTTCACTCGACTCGACTTTTGAGATAGTCGGGTTTCGCGAAACCCGGCTCGACCCTAAAAAAGTCAAGGTCGCTCAACCCTAGCCAGGATCATATTCCTCACCAACCGTTACACCGATGCCTCTACCTTGTGCCAGTCATTACACTGGTTACCCATCCACTGAAGAATCCAGTACAAAACTACTACCCTCATCCACAAAGCACTCCATGGCTCAGCACCACCCTACATCTCATCCTTGGTCTCAGTCTACCACCCTACCTGTGCCCTCCGCTCCGCTAATGACCTCAGGTTAGCATCCCCAGTAATCAGAACCTCCCACTCCCATCTCCAAGACTTTACACGTGCTGCGCCGATTATTTGGAATGCACTAACTAGGTTAATACGATTAATCCCCAATCCCCACAGTTTTAAGCATGCCCTAAAACTCATTTGTTCAGACTGGCCTACCACCTCAACGCATTAACCTAACTATCCCTGTGTGGCCCATTCAAAAAAAGAATAACATAATCAGGTTCCTCGCATCATGTTCTCATACACTTTATGCAGTTAATAGCCCCCTGTGTCTGTACTGCTACATATTTAGGCTGTCAACTGGTTCATGCAGCTTTACATGAACACCCGAGCCTTACACTATGGCTGGTCCGAAAAACTAAAGCAATTGTTACCATCGACCTCTCGTGTCTCCCCTTTTCCTCATAGTTTGTAAGCTTGCGAGCAGGGCCCTCATTCCTCTTGGTATCTATTTTGAACTGTGTTTTTGTTATGCTGTAATGTCTATTGTCTGTACAAGTCCCCTCTATAATTTGTAAAGCGCAGTGGAATATGTTGGCGCTATATAAATAAAATTATTATTATTAAGGGGAATCTGGCACCGGATTTTTCATCTGACAGCAGCATAATGTAGAAAAAGAGGCCCCAATTACAGCGATGTATCACTTAATTTAGTGGGTGCATCAGTTGTGATACAATCAGAGTTTTTAGATGTAGCAGAAAACTAACCCCACCTACACTACAGCTTTCTGTGTACATTGTCTATTAACAGTAAGCTGCTAATCAGTAGTGGGGCAGGGTTGGACCAGGATGCCGGGAAGCTGTAATCCTATAGTGTTAATCTCCTGCTGATTGTTCTCAGTGGAAAAAAACAAATAATAATCTTGAAGTTATGATGTTACAAAGCAAGCTTTATTATACGTGGTATAACAAATTTTCTGAGGAAACACAAATATACACACAAAAAGAGCAGAGACATGGCATATTAAATGGATAATTAAACAAAAAAACTGAGATTAGAGAGTGAATCATTAATTAGATTAGATTTGTGGTGATCAAGCTTTAGTCCCAATATCCATGGGTGATCAGAGACCTAGTGCCTTCACTGTCTCAGGAGTGATTCCTTAGATTTTGAAGTACCTGTAAGTCTTAAATCCTCCTGTCAGATTTAGTCCTGTGTGGAGGGAATCAAAGACTGTAATAAGTTTGTATTACCAGACCCTTCAATGTTTCTGTGATTTGAAGTTGCCTTTTAATATGACAACTTTTTGTTTATACTGTGTCCTGGACCACATAAATGTTTGGCCACAGGTAAACATTTTCTTTTGTCTGTAATCATGAGGCGATGAGACTTCATCCTTGCTCTCAGTTTCTGCCCTTTTTCTCTAATATAGAGATCACCAATCGGATATATAATGAATAGAATTCAATACACCACATTGCAGGAGGAACATGTGAATGTACCAGGAATATTATAGTCCTGCTGTGTTGGGGATCTGTATTGTGATGCTGAGTCACTACTGATGGGCAAGCCATGAGAAAGGTAGTCAGGAGGTCCGAGATCAGATACCAGAAGGTCTCGTTGTACAGAGGGGTAAGTCAAAGGCGTTGCCAGGAAATAGTAGGGAGTACAAGAAATGGATAGTCAGAGGCCAAGTCCGGGGTCAGATACCTGAGGTCAGAGAGCATTAAAAGCAGAAAGAATAATTGATGAGATTTGTAACAACAGATCCAAGGTCAAAAACAAGATCAGAAGTCAGACCCGGAGCTAAGCACACACCTATACTTACAGCAAAGCTGCAGCTGACAATCTGCTGCTCACAGCAAGCCAGCTAAATACCTAGCAAATCATCTCAGGATAGGAGGAACCTGGCAAAATGAATGAAAACCAGACCAGATTGAGCAGCAGGACTGTCAATCAAAATGCTGACAGACCAGCACGCACCAAAAAAAAAATTGGATGACTCATAAAAAACCGACAGTCCAGCACACTCCGGATTCCATAAGGTGGCTGAGCTGCCACTCACAGCATCCCCAGGCTACAGTCAGTTATAAAACTGTGACAGTACCCCCTAGTGTTGGGGGGGCCACTGGACCCTAAGGGAATTTCGGACTCTCCAGGAATCAACAACCCTTTGCACCTCGCACTCTAGACTGTCATCAACAGCAAAAGGAGGCGGGGACCAGGGTGACACCACTGAGGGAACAAATTCCTTCAACAGTAATTTATGGAAGACATTAGGATGTGGAGAGATGGAAGCTTTAACCTAAATGCCACTGGACTAACCACTTCCAGGACCTCATAGAGACCGATGAATTTTAGACCTAGCTTCGCCGATGGTAGCTTAAGTTTAATGTTTCTGGATGATAGAGAGACCCTATCGCTCATCTTAAAAATAGGAACCGCCGAAGGTCTTCTATTAGCCTTCCATTATTGGTGAACTTTAGCAACCACGAATATTCTTTTCAAACTCTTTCCAAATATCCCCACATTTCTGTATAGTGACCTCCCACCCCAGACACTCAGAGCTTATCCTGGAAAACTCAAAATGGGAATGAAAACTATAATTACAGAAAACTGATGAGGCTCCAGTGGATTGATTGGCCAAACTATTAAAGGTTAACTCTGGTAGGAAAGAGGACCAGTTCTCCTGCTGAGTCTGTCACGGCACAGCTGTCGGGTGACCCGAGACCAGAGGTTTCTTTCCTGTCCCTAACACTAGGGGGAACCCTAGCTTGCCCTGCTTCCCAGGCTACTTCAGATGGTGAAGATGCCGAGGTCCCCGCTATTGCCTTATCTCCTAAGTTAGCCCTCCATCTGTTCTCTTTCCCCACCTCGGGAAGAGGGGGTGCTAATGTGCACCGCAGTACACCAACCCAATAAACAAGGTAACAGACAAGGGTTAACAGAAAACTCCAGACATGCAAAATGTTCACTCACATATAACAGAGGAATCCACCAGGGTGTGCAAGAAAGGGAAAAAACAAAATAGAGAAGGATAAGGAATTACCACGCATACAAACCAAGTAACAGTCACTAATAACTCTTCCAACTCTCCTCATACCAACTCAATAAAGCTAGTTCTGATGAGCACAGCTGAGCACAGGGATTTCCAACATGGCCAATTAACCCCTGTTCTGCCAGAAGAAATTTAATATGATGGAGAAGTGCTTCTTCTTTTTAGTGCCGGAATAGGAGCAATCAGATGGTTCACTTTTCTGGCTCCACACTGTCGCAGTAACCTCGTGACAGAGCCACAACAAAACTCCTCAAAATTTGCTCCAAAGATTGATTAGTCTTATCTGTCTGACTGTTGGTAAGCAGAGGAAAAAGACAAGTAAATTCCCAATTTATTACAAAAAGCTTTCCAGAACTTGGAGACAAATTGCACTCCCCTATCAGACACAATGTTAAAAAGAATTCCATGCAACCTCTCCACATGAAGAATAAATAACATGGCAAGTGTTTCTGTATTAGGTAACCCTAACAATGGAGCAAAATGAGCCTTACTGAAACGGTCAACAACCACCCAGATAATAGTTTTCCCATCAGAAAGAGGCAAATCAGTGATGAAATCCATGGACAGATGAGTCCATTGTCTTTCCGGAATTGGCAAAGGAACCAATTCCCCGGCTGACCAGTTATGATAAACTTTAGCGTGTGCACAGACTACACAGGTGGATAGAAAATCTTTAACATTGTTACTCATAGATGGCCAATAAAAAGAGTATGGAAATAGCGTTCTGTGCAGCTGTGACACCACGATGACAACTCAAGATGGAGTCATGAAACTTCTGTAACAGGCATAATCTTAAGTATACTCTTACAATGCCTTTGATTGGCGGTAAGATCATGACAGCATGAGCCAGCAGCTGTGACCAGAGGTAAAAAGTTTTCCTCCTGTCGCAAAGGTGTCGACTGATGAGAGTGTACTGCTCCCATCAGCGTACGCCTGCTGCTGCTAATAATTCCGAGTGCAGGTGCGGCTGATGGAAATATTCATCAGCCGGTGCCTGGCCTATAAATAAATAAATTAAAAAAATGACATAGGATCTTTCTATTTTTGATAACCAGCATGACAAAACTGACAGCTGCGAGCCGAAATAGATCATTTTAAAAAACGGTGTGCGGTCCCTCCAATTTTTGACAACCAACTAATCTAAAGCAGACAATTGGGGCTGGTATTCTCATGCTGATAAGGGGACATGGATATTGGTGCCTCAGGATAAAAATAACAACCCACAATCAATCAAGAAAAGGCGAATATATTAAATATGTCAATTTTGGCGCTTTGCCTGCTTCTTCCCACTTGCCCTGTGGTGATAGCAAGTAGGGTTCATATTTGTGGGGTTGATGTTGCCTTTGTATTCTCATGTGACATTAAGCCCAGCAACTAGTAATGGAAAGGCAGTCTTACGGTGCAGCTCTGAGTTCAGTGAGTTCACCACAGTTCATCGTGAGAAATTTCTTTAATACTACCATTAGCTGTCGCCTCTCGCTGTTATTATTGGCAGCAAGCATAGGCTGGTGGAAGTAGTACTCCATCAGTCGACACCACTGTGATTGGAGGTAAACCTTTTACAGAGAGTCACAGCTGCTGGCTCTGACTGACGTTAATAATCTTACCGCTGATCAGAGCCTGCATTGTTTCTCTTGCTGTCATGTACTGAAAATTACCGCACACTCAGAACCGGTATGATGCAAAAGTATTTCACAGGTTTATTGTGCTCACAAGCAAAGTTGCCACAAAAGAAAACGTGCAGATAGAAACCCAACGTTTCGACCCTCCCGGGTCTTATTCATGGGGTTACTACGGAAATAAAGAGATAATATAAGATTTTAACCTAGCAACATCGACAGAGGCAAAGAAAATAATGCATTGTGAGAATAAACTAAACAATAATATATACACACCAATGGATAAAAAATAGACAAGCAAACATAAATGATATCTACAAATATATACAAAAAGAAGAGCCAGAGATGGTCAGAGACTACCAGTAAAGAGCAACAATGTTTCATTCAAAATACCTAAAACATTGATTGGAATAGGGGATGTTGGAGATAACAGATGTAATATAAGCTGGTTACCTTGGTTTACGATTAAACACATATAAGAGTGGCAGACATAGGGCAGGAGGATAGATCCCTTGGCATATAAACCGTCGCTGTGATGGATGATAGAATAACAAAGTTATATAGAGATGAAGGCGAGTAAAATATGTAAGGCATCTAGATGTAGTACGTATCCAAGGGCCCCATAACACCCTGAATGTAAATGGTCATGCTAGGGGGGCATAGTAGGAAAGGCATGGGATGTAGGGTAAGGTACCGATTACCATTAATGTTATGATAACGGTGCAATTGGATGGTTAGCACTATTTGGTTACCTTAACAAGGAGCGAGATGGGGACATATAGATCCTCAGTAAGAAGTGATTGTCCAATAGAGAGGCCGTCACGTCTGTGGTGGGCCTGTGGAAGATATTCATGTACTTTAAGAGAGTCTGACGAGGCAGTGGTGGTGCAGCGTAATGGGCGAGAGGAGAGCAGATAAGGTACCTGTAATATCTTGGATGTCCTGTGTAAGCGGCGCTCCCGCACCCTGCTAGATGTGGCATGTGAGAATGAGGGAAGTTGTGGGTTTAAGTGCCACCGCGGGCACCGCCGCACCGAAAGTACGGCCCCTCTGACTGGAAATGATGCGGCGCTCTGCACTAGAGATACCACGCATGCGCAATTGGAGCTGTGTGCATGTGAGGGCACCAGGATGCCAGGAGTTAGGTGTGCCTAGCTGCGGTCACATGTGATGTTCGTCCTTCGTTTTCGAAGATGACCATGACTTCAGGGTTAGAAGAGAATTAGTAGTTATGGGTTCGGAGGTGGCTGATGAGTCCAATCCGGGCCCTGAAGGTTCGCCCACATACTTGACATAAGGAAGCAGATGTGGTCAGTACACCAGATTCTACTTGTGCCTTGCATACAGCGCGCTTTTTTTTGCGTCAAAGATTTTCCTATCTTCAGCTGCACATGCTCCTAAGGTGATCCTGCCCCGCCAACCTGGACGATCCAAGGAAAACTCTTCCCATTCATTGGTGTTGACTACCAGGTTTTTGAGAGACACCTTAAGGCAGTCTTTATAGCGCTTCTCCTGCCCAACTGCTCGCTTTCCTTGGCACAGTTCTCCGTACAGCAGTTGTTTCGGTAGTCGGCTGTCAGGCATTCTGACCACATGTCCAGCCCACCTGGCTTGGACTTTCAGCAGGAGAGTGTAAACGCTGTAGAGCCCAGTTTGTTCCAGAGTTGCCGTGTCCAGGACATTGTCTTGCCACCTGATGTGGAGGAGTCTGCAGAGGCAACTCATGTGGAAATGATTAAGCTGTTTAGCATGCCGGCTGTACACTGTCCAGGTCTCCCTAGCATAGAGAAGTGTGGTGAGGACCACCGCACAGTAGACCTTCAGCTTGGTGGTAAGGCTGAGTCCCCTTCGTTCCCAGACATTCTTACACAGTCTCCCGAAGGCGGCACTGGCTTTGGCGATTCTGTTATTAACCTCAGCGTCTATGGTTACTTCACAGGAAAGTGTGCTGCCTAAGTAGGTGAAGTTATCGACTGCTTTGAGGTTTTGCTCCTTCACCGTGATACGTGGAACCGGTTGATACATGACTTCGGTTTTTCTAATGTTGATCTCGAGACCAAAACTGTCGCTAGCTTGCGATAAACAGTCCATTTCATGCTGCATCTGCGGTTCCGTACTAGCGTTAAGTGCACAGTCATCAGCAAATAATAATTCACGGATAACAGTCTCATGCACTTTCGTAACCGCCTTCAGGCATTTTGGGTTGAATAGCTTGCCATCAGTCCTGTACCTAACCTGGATTCCATCTTCACAGTTGTTAAAGGCATCACTTAACATTGCAGAGAAAAGCATACTGAAGAGGGTTGGAGCAAGCACACAGCCTTGTTTTACGCTGTTTGTTACTGAGAAAGCCTCAGATACGTCTCCATCGTTCAGAACCTTCACCATCATGCCATCATGGAACTGGCGGATGACTGAGATGAACTTGCTCGGGCAGTCGAATTTTGCCATGATCTTCCACAGGCTGTCTCTACTGACTGTGTCGAAAGCCTTGGTCAAATCAACAAAAGTTACATAAAGGTCACGGTGTTGCTCCTGGCACTTTTCCTGAAGTTGACATGCTGAAAAAACCATATCTACTGTTCAACATTTAGCACGGAAACCACACTGGCTTTCTGGTAATAGTCTTTGCTCAAGGTGATGTAAAAGGCGGTTGAGCAAGAGACGAGCCAATATCTTGCCTGCAGTGGACAGAAGGGAAATGCCTCGATGGTTGTCACAAGATTGGCGATTACCTTTCCTCTTGTATATGTGAATTATGCCGGCATCTTTCCTCTGTTGTGGAACCTGTTCCTTTTTCCACATATATTGGAATAGTTTGGTCACCGTTTGCATCAGAACAGGGCCGCCAGCTTTATATACCTCAGCAGGTATAGCATCATTTCCGGGTGCTTTTCCACAAAAAAGTTGTTTTACTGCTTTCCTGACTTCATCTCCACTTGGAAGAACATCAAGATCCTTGTTGATTTCTACCTGGGGCAGGCGAGCAATAGCCTCATCATTGATATTGGCAGGGCGATTTAGAATATTATTAAAGTGCTCAGCCCACCATTCCAGAATTTGTTTCTTTTCTGTCAGCAGCTTAGTTCCATTTGCGTTAAGCAGAGATGAGGAGCTTGATGACTAGGGTCCATATACAACTTTGAGCGCATCGTAGAAGCATTTCTGGTCATGGGTATCTGCATAGCCCTGAATTTCGTCAGCCTTCTTGCTAAACCAGATATCCTTCATCTCGCGTAGCTTGATTTGTACCTTTCTTTTTATGTTGGTAAAGGCACCTTTCTTAGCTAACGACGTGGGGTCATTTTGATACACCTTATACCGCTGATGTTTCTCTTCTAGGAGTGTCTTTATTTCCTCGTTTTCATCGAACCAGTCTTGATTATTTCTGACTGCTGATCCGAGATGCTCCAGAGCAGTATTATAACAGCATCTCTCAGAATTGTCCACTGTTCCTCAAAACCAATCTCATCTGCCTGTAGTGTATTCAACAGTCTGCCATCAAGGTCATTGGCAAATTCCCTTGCAATTCTTTTATTTTGCAGCTTATAGATATTCAGCATCTTTGTCGCTTTCTGCCCTTGGGGTCTCCTCGCAGGCAGGATGCGGAGCCTGCACTTAAACACAATGGGGCAATGGTCAGTCCAGCAGACTACACCGCACATGGCCCTCGTCACTCTAAAGTCCATCTCATCCTTTTCCTGGCAATTATGTAATCAATGAAATGCCAATGCCTCGAGCATGGGTGCATCCATGATGTCTTCTTGCGTGTGGGTAAGCAGAATAAAGTGTTGGTGATGACAAGGTCATGTGTGGCACACATCTTGAGGAGCAGAAGGCCATTAGTGTTACACTTGCCAGTGCCGTGTCTCCCAATGATCCCAGTTTTGATGGTCTGTTCCCACTCTGGCATTAAAGTCTCCAAGTATAATGAGCTTGTCTGCCTGTGGGATTGCTGAAATAAGTGTGTCACGTTCTTCGTAGAACTTATCTTTAATGTCATCCGGATTAGTCATCGTGGGAGCATAGGCACTGATCAGAGTCGTGTGTTTCTTGTTTGTAAGTGGGAGCTGAAATGTCATCAGACGGTCATTGATGCCCTCCTCAAGCCAGGTAAGTTTACGAGCAAGATGAGTTTTGATAGCAAATCCCACGCCTGCTTCTTGTTTTTCAGTCACATGTATAGCTGCACCAATAGGATTGCTTTAGGTGCCTGTGTATGCCTCTATATATGCACCCGAGAGCGTGATTTATATGTCTATAAGTAAGCTGATTATGCCAGGAGTACTAATGGGCACATATAAGTAGGACCGTTATATGCCAGGGTTACAAAGCGTGGCAGAGCTGTATATAAAAGGGATGTAGTGGAATGTATCTTATGCAGATAATGAATTTTAATAGAATGGAGGAGAAAACTATTAGAAAAAACTATTAGAAAAAAATAGTGGTGGGAAACTCACCTAGTGGACCGTAGGCTCAACGCGTCTGGAAGATAAAGCGAAGAATTAGGGGAGCATCACAGCAGCCAGTCCATTTCCCTGTTGAGGCCCTTGGGGGTTAGGGTCTCCAATTTGTGGATCCAGAATGTTTCCCTCAATTTAAGTAGCTTGATATGATTGCCCCCCCTCCTTGGTCTGGGTACCTGTTTGATTACTTGGTATTTCAATTGTGCTACCGTATGTCTAAATTTAATGAAATGCTCAGGGATGGGTAACCATGTTTTGCCACAGCAGATGGTAGATTTGTGGCTCGCTATATGGTCCTTGACATGTTGTGTCGTTTCCCCCACGTAAAGAAGGCCACAGGGACATTTTATGACATAGACCACAAAGTTGGAGTCACATGTATGATAGCCGCGGATGGGGTACGATTTGCCTATTCTAGGGTGTGTGACACTATCCGACTTTATGATGTTAGAACAGGAGGCACAACTGAGGCAGGGGAACGTACCGTGGCGGCGTGTTGTTAATACACTTTGGCTGGTGGTTGGGCGTGAGCTGCCCATGTCTACCCTGTTATGACCTGGTGGTCAGGACAATAATGGACCTGGTGGTTAAGAGCACACGGAATGACCTGATAGTTACTGATAATAAAGGACGAGCTCTGGGACGTGGAAACTCTGCTGACCGCAATCCCTAATCCTATAAAACACACTAGAAATAGCCGTGGATTGCGCCTAACGCTCCCTATGCAACTTGGCACAGACTAAGGAACTAGCTAGCCCTGAAGATAGAAAAATAAAGCCTACCTTGCCTCAGAGAAATTCCCCAAAGGAAAAGGCAGCCCCCCACATATAATGACTGTGAGTAAAGATGAAAATACAAACACAGAGATGAAATAAATTTAGCAAAGTGAGGCCCGACTTACTGAACAGACCGAGGATAGGAAAGGTTACTTTGCGGTCAGCACAAAAACCTACAAAAAGACCATGCAGAGGGCGCAAAAAGACCCTCCGCACCGACTCACGGTGCGGAGGCGCTCCCTCTGCGTCCCAGAGCTTCCAGCAAGCAAGACAACAATAAAAATAGCAAGCTGGACAGAAAAATAGCAAACCAAAGAAATACAAGCTGGAACTTAGCTTCTGCTGGGAAGACAGGTCACAAGAACGATCCAGGAGTGAACTAGACCAATACTGGAACATTGACAGGTGGCAAGGAGCAAAGATCTAAGTGGAGTTAAATAGAGCAGCCAGCTAACGAATTAACCTCGTCACCTGTGGAAGGAAAGTCAGAAACACCCACCAGAGGAAGTCCATGGACAGAACCAGCCGAAGTACCATTCATGACCACAGGAGGGAGCCCGACAACAGAATTCACAACAGTACCCCCCCTTGAGGAGGGGTCACCGAACCCTCACCAGAGCCCCCAGGCCGACCAGGATGAGCCAAATGAAAGGCACGAACCAGATCGGCAGCATGAACATCAGAGGCAAAAACCCAGGAATTATCTTCCTGACCATAACCCTTCCACTTGACCAGGTACTGGAGTTTCCGTCTCAAAACACGAGAATCCAAAATCTTCTCTACCACATACTCCAACTCCCCCTCAACCAACACCGGGGCAGGAGGATCAATGGATGGAACCACAGGCGCCACGTATCTCCGCAATAACGACCTATGGAACACATTATGGATGGCAAAAGAAGCAGGAAGGGCCAAACGAAATGACACAGGATTGATAACCTCAGAAATCTTATACGGACCAATGAAACGAGGCTTAAACTTAGGAGAGGAAACCTTCATAGGAACATAACGAGACGACAACCAAACCAAATCCCCAACACGAAGTCGGGGACCCACACAACGCCGGCGGTTAGCGAAACGTTGAGCCTTCTCCTGGGACAATGTCAAATTGTTCACCACATGAGTCCAAATCTGCTGCAACCTATCCACCACAGTATCTACACCAGGACAGTCCGAAGACTCAACCTGCCCTGAAGAGAAACGAGGATGGAAACCAGAATTGCAGAAAAACGGCGAAACCAAAGTAGCCGAGCTGGCCCGATTATTAAGGGCGAACTCAGCCAACGGCAAAAAGGACACCCAATCATCCTGATCAGCAGAAACAAAGCATCTCAGATATGTTTCCAAAGTTTGATTAGTTCGTTCGGTTTGGCCATTTGTCTGAGGATGGAAAGCCGAGGAAAAAGACAAATCAATGCCCATCCTTGCACAAAAGGATCGCCAAAACCTCGAAACAAACTGGGAACCTCTGTCAGAAACGATGTTCTCTGGGATACCATGTAAACGAACCACATGCTGGAAAAATAATGGCACCAAATCAGAGGAGGAAGGCAATTTAGACAAAGTTACCAAATGGACCATCTTAGAAAAGCGATCACAAACCACCCAAATGACCGACATGTTTTAAGAGACGGGGAGATCCGAAATAAAATCCATAGAAATATGCGTCCAGGGCCTCTTCGGGACCGGCAAGGGCAAAAGCAACCCACTGGCACGAGAACAGCAGGGCTTAGCCCGAGCACAAGTCCCACAGGACTGCACAAAAGAACGCACATCCCGTGACAAAGACGGCCACCAAAAGGATCTAGCCACCAAATCTCTGGTACCAAAGATTCCAGGATGCCCAGCCAACACTGAACAGCGAATCTCAGATATAACTCTACTAGTCCATCTATCAGGGACAAACAGTTTCTCCGCTGGGCAACGGTCAGGTCTATCAGCCTGAAATTTTTGCAGCACCCGCCGCAAATCAGGGGAGATGGCAGACAAAATTACCCCCTCTTTGAGAATACCCGCCGGCTCAGGAACACCCGGAGAGTCAGGCACAAAACTCCTTGACAGGGCATCAGCCTTCACATTCTTAGAGCCCGTAGAGCCAGGAAGGTACGAAACCACAAAATCAAAACGGGAGAAAAATAACGACCATCGAGCCTGTCTCGGATTCAACCGTTTGGCAGACTCAAGATAAGTCAAATTCTTGTGATCTGTCAAGACCACCACGCGATGCTTGGCTCCTTCAAGCCAATGACGCCACTCCTCGAATGCCCACTTCATGGCCAACAACTCACGATTACCAACATCATAATTACGCTCAGCAGGCGAAAACTTTCTAGAAAAGAAATGGCTTCATCACCGAGCCATCAGAACTTCTTTGCGACAAAACAGCCCCTGCTCCAATCTCAGAAGCATCAACCTCAACCTGAAACAGGAGCGAAACATCTGGCTGGCACAACACAGGGGCAGAAGAAAAATGACGCTTCAACTCCTGAAAAGCCTCTACAGCTGCAGAAGACCAATTGACCACATCAGCACCCTTCTTGGTGAAATCAGTCAATGGTTTAGCAACAGTAGAAAAATTAGCGATGAAGCGCCGATAAAAATTAGCAAAGCCCAGGAACTTTTGCAGGCTCTTCACAGATGTTGGCTGAGTCCAATCGTAAATGGCCTGGACTTTAACAGGGTCCATCTCGATAGTAGAAGGGGAAAAAATGAACCCCAAAAATGAAACCTTCTGAACTCCAAAGAGACACTTTGACCCCTTCACAAACAAGGAATTCGCACGAAGGACCTGGAACACCATTCTGACCTGCTTCAAATGAGACTCCCAATCATCCGAAAAGACCAAAATATCATCCAAATACACAATCAGGAATTTATCCAGGTACTCTCGGAAGATGTCATGCATAAAGGACTGAAATACTGATGGAGCATTGGAAAGCCTGAATGGCATAACCAGGTACTCAAAATGGCCCTCGGGCGTATTAAATGCTGTTTTCCATTCATCGCCTTGTTTAATACGCACAAGATTATAAGCCCCTCGAAGATCTATCTTGGTGAACCAACTAGCCCCTTTAATACGAGCAAACAAATCAGACAGCAACGGCAAAGGATACTGAAATTTGACTGTAATTTCATTAAGAAGGCGGTAATCAATACAAGGTCTCAAAGAACCATCCTTCTTGGCCACAAAAAAGAACCCTGCTCCTAACGGTGATGACGACGGGCGAATATGGCCTTTCTCCAAGGATTCCTTTATATAACTCCGCATAGCGGCGTGTTCTGGCACAGATAAATTGAACAATCGGCCCTTAGGAAACTTACTACCAGGAATCAAATTAATTGCACAATCGCAATCCCTATGAGGAGGTAGGGCACTGGCTTTGGGCTCATCAAATACATCCCGATAATCCGACAAAAACTCTGGAACTTCAGAAGGAGTGGAAGACGAAATAGACAAAAATGGAACATCACCATGTACCCCCTGGCAACCCCAGCTGGACACAGACATAGATTTCCAGTCCAATACTGGATTATGAACCTGTAGCCATGGCAACCCCAAAACGACCACATCATGCAGATTATGCAACACCAGAAAGCGGATATCCTCCTGATGTGCAGGAGCCATGCACATGGTCAATTGAGTCCAGTACTGAGGCTTATTCTTGGCCAAAGGCGTAGCATCAATTCCTCTCAATGGAATAGGATACTGCAAGGGCTCCAAGAAAAAACCACAGCGCCTAGCATACTCCAAGTCCATCAAATTCAGGGCAGCGCCTGAATCCACAAATGCCATAACAGAATAGGATGACAAAGAGCAAATCAGAGTAACGGACAATAGAAATTTAGACTGTACCGTACCAATGGTGGCAGATCTAGCGAACCGCTTAGTGCGCTTAGGACAATCGGAGATAGCATGAGTGGAATCACCACAGTAAAAACATAGCCCATTCCGACGTCTGTGTTCTTGCCGTTCAGCTCTGGTCAAAGTCCTATCACATTGCATAGGCTCAGGCCCATGCTCAGATAGTACCACCAAATGGTGCACAGCTTTACGCTCACGCAAGCGTCGATCGATCTGAATGGCCAAGGACATAGACTCATTCAGACCAGCAGGCATGGGAAATCCCACCATGACATCCTTAAGGGCTTAAGAGAGACCCTTTCTGAAGATTGCTGCCAGGTCACATTCATTCCACTGAGTGAGCACAGACCACTTTCTAAACTTCTGACAATATATCTCCGCTTCATCCTGACCCTGACACAGAGCCAGCAAGATTTTCTCTGCCTGATCCACTGAATTAGGTTCGTCATAAAGCAATCCAAGCGCCAGGAAAAACGCATCAACATCACGCAATGCCGGATCTCCTGGCGCAAGGAAAATGCCCAGTCTTGAGGGTCACCACGTAACAAAGAAATTATGATCTTTACTTGTTGAACAGGGTCACCTGAGGAGCGAGGTTTCAAGGCAAGAAACAATTTACAATTATTTTTGAAATTCAAGAACTTAGATCTATCACCAAAAAACAAATCAGGAATTGGAATCCTAGGCTCTGACATCGGATTCTGAACCACAAAATCTTGAATGTTTTGTACCCTTGTAGTGAGATTATCCATCCAAGAGGACAGACCTTGAATGTCCATGTTTACACCTGTGTCCTGAACCACCCAGAGGTAAAGGGGAAAAGAGAGACAAAACACACTGCAAAGAAAAAAAAATGGTCCCAGAACTTCTCTTATCCCTCTATTGAGATGCATTAGTACTTTAGGCCACCTGTACTGTTATGACCTGGTGGTCAGGACAATAATGGACCTGGTGGTTAAGAGCACACGGAATGACCTGATAGTTACTGATAATAAAGGACGAGCTCTGGGACGTGGAACCTCTGCTGACCGCAATCCCTAATCCTATAAAACACACTAGAAATAGCCGTGGATTGCGCCTAACGCTCCCTATGCAACTCGGCACAGACTAAGGAACTAGCTAGCCCTGAAGATAGAAAAATAAAGCCTATCTTGCCTCAGAGAAATTCCCCAAAGGAAAAGGCAGCCCCCCATATATAATGACTGTGAGTAAAGATGAAAATACAAACACAGAGATGAAATAGATTTAGCAAAGTGAGGCCCGACTTACTGAACAGACCGAGGATAGGAAAGGTTACTTTGCGGTCAGCACAAAAACCTACAAAAAGACCACGCAGAGGGCGCAAAAAGACCCTCCGCACCGACTCACGGTGCGGAGGCGCTCCCTCTGCGTCCCAGAGCTTCCAGCAAGCAAGACAACAATAAAAATAGCAAGCTGGACAGAAAAATAGCAAACCAAAGAAATACAAGCTGGAACTTAGCTTCTGCTGGGAAGACAGGTCACAAGAACGATCCAGGAGTGAACTAGACCAATACTGGAACATTGACAGGTGGCATGGAGCAAAGATCTAAGTGGAGTTAAATAGAGCAGCCAGCTAACGAATTAGTCTCGTCACCTGTGGAAGGAAACTCAGAAACACCCACCAGAGGAAGTCCATGGACAGAACCAGCCGAAGTACCATTCATGACCACAGGAGGGAGCCCGACAACAGAATTCACAACACTGCCCGGACCAATCTGTCCTTGATATTGGGGGCTCTTCTATTGCATATACGGGCTGGTACTAAAAAGCTTGAGATATTAGGATAAGCCTTTGGCAGTAATAGCCAGTGTTTTTTGATGACAGACTCTATTTTGCGCATGAAGGAATGAAAGGTGTGGACAAAAGGTATCCTGTCCCTGTTGGTTTGTTTCTCTCACTGTCATGCAGATGACAGTGTGGCTTACATCTGATGTTCGGGGTGCCGAGCCTGAACAATTACGTGGAGTTCCTGGAGAAGGTGTTCGGTACAGACTCTGAACTTTACTGTTCGGGTTGTCAATCACTACTCCTCAGGCATAGTATCCAGGTATACTACAAATAAGGGGATGTTACATTTTGTGAATTGTAAGTTTTTTTGATACATAAGTTGCTTTTTTTTTACAATGAAGGTAGATATATAGAATTGTTAAAGAAATTATAGCAGTTCTGTTACAGAAAGGGTTAATCTTCATTTTGTTAAATATCAGAAAATAGCTGAAAAACAAGTCTTACATAAAGTCTTGCACAACATTATCATCTGAGTCTAATTTAGGGCCATTTCCCGGATATCTTACATAACCATGGTCAAGAATTCCCAGAAAATGTCAAAAACGCCCAAAGATGTTGAATGTTCAGCCAGAATTTCATAAAACCGCAGATATGCACAACAACTCCCCGCATTCTTTCACCTCATCCATCTTATATCCCGGGATGTTTTTTTCAACGTATTGTATAAGACATTCATTTGTGCCAATTTATTATGTAACTCTACATTTCCTTTTGATCTTGGGCCTTTATAAGCCCAGCCCTAAAAATAAAAGACGAGAGAGACTATTTGGACAGACAACGAGCGTGTGTCTCTCTGATTATTGCTTCATTGCGTAGGTACCTAATAAACAGAACACCTGAGTAGGTTGGAAATCCCTTCTCTAACAGTATTTATTCAAAGATAAGCACCTATAGATTATGCAGTATAACATATTACATTTGGTTAGGTCTTCCATTAATACCTTTTAATTTTTTTTGAGAAAAAAAGTTTTTAATAATTTTCAAAATGTGGTGGTTTGCGAGGAGGTTTACTACGTAACTTGCATGAAGTGTTCATAGTTTTTGTCAGTACAGTGTTTGCTGTTTGATAAATATGTTAGTTCTATGAGAACAGCATGCAATTTCTATTCTAGGCACTTCTTTTTCCAACTCTACAGTCTACTGTTACCATATGTATATAGTTTTTTTTAACCAAATCTACATAATTACCTTTGTTTATTTACCATAACTAAGAAGTAAGCTTGATTTGGCTACTGTATCTACTGTATATATTAAACTTCATTTGATTACTGTATCTATGTAGTAAGTACTTTGTTTACCGTTTCTATGTAATAAACTTTGTTTGGTTACCATATCTATATAGCTATAACTGGTTTAGCAAGCGGCTAAAAACATACTTACATACTAAAGGTACCTTCACACTGAGCAACTTTACAACGAGAACGACAACGATCCGTGACGTTGCAGCGTCCTGGATAGCGATCTCGTTGTGTTTGACATGCAGCAGCAATCAGGATCCTGCTGTGACATTGCTGGTCGTAGCTGAAAGTCCAGAACTTTATTTGGTCGTCAGGTCGGCGTGATTCGTCATGTTTGACAGCAAAACCAACGATGCCTGCAATGTTTTTTCACAGAGCTAACAACCAGCGAGAACGATAAGTACGTCACTGGATCGCTCCTGCATGTTTCTGGAGTTGCCGTGTTTGACATCTCTACAGCGACGTAACAGCGACGGTCCAGCGATCTAGTTTAGGTCGGATCGTTGTCTATATCGCTGGAGCGTTGCTTAATGTGACGGTACATTAAGCTTGGTTTGGGTACCATAGCTATGTAGTAAGCTTGGTTTAGTTATTGTACTTATTGAGTAAACTTGGTTTGGTTACCGTATGTACATAGTAATAAATATCGCTTTTATTTATATAGGGCCAAAAATTTTGCACCACTTAACATTTAAGCGGGGACATGTACAGATAATAAAAGCAATACAAAGTAACAGATAGTTCAACAGTTAAGCTTTAGTCACACTAAACAACTTACCAACGATCACGACCAGCGATACGACCTGGCCATGATCATAGGTAAGTCGTTGTGTGGTCGCTGGGGAGCTGTCACAGAGACAGCTCTCTCCAGCGACCAACGATCAGGGGAACGACTTCGGCATAGTTGAAACTGTCTTCAGGGCCGCGCTTAGCAACCCGATATTTACCCTGGTTACCATTGTAAAAGTAAAAAAAAAAACACTACATACTCACATTCTGATGTCTGTCACGTCCCCGGCCGGCATCCACAGGGTTAAAACCGCTTTCGGCAAGAGCGCTGCTAATGCACGCGCTGCTGCCGAGAGCTTCCCTGCACTGACTGTGTCAGCGCCGGCAGTAACAGCGTGTGCTCTGCTTTACGGCCGGCGCTGACACAGTCAGTGCAGGAAAGCTCTCGGCCGGAGCGCGTGCATTAGCAGTGCTCCTGCCGAAAGCAGTTTTAACCCTGTGGACGCCAGGGGACGTGACAGACATCAGAATGAGAGTATGTACTGTTTTTTTTTTTTTACTTTTACAATGGTAACCAGGGTAAATATCGGGTTACTAAGCGCGGCCCTGCACTTAGTAACCCGATATTTACCCTGGTTACAAGTGAACACATCGCTGGATTGGCGTCACACACGCCGATCCAGCGATGACAGCGGGTGGTCACCGACCAAAAAATGGTCCTGATCATTCCCCAACGACCAACGATCTCCCAGCAGGGGCCTGATCGTTGGTCGCTGTCACACATAACGAGATCGTTAGCGGGATCGTTGCTACGTCACCAAAAGCGACGTTAACGATATCGTTATGTGTGACGGTACCTTTACAGAAGAAGTGAGGGTCCTGCTCCCAAGATTACAATCTATAGGGAAATAGGGGGGGGGGGGGCACAATAGGAAAAAAGTACTTGTCATGTATGGTTCAGCCATCATTACAATAAATAGGGCATTTCAAATAATGCTGCATGAGCCATCATCAGCCAGTATCTGTCTAATTACAATTACCAAGTGATATTGGGTGCATGAAGGATATGGAAAGAGATGAACAGGAGGGATCAGATTCTGAGGAAAATTTAGAAAGAGGGAACAATGAAGAGTTAGGTTAGTGAAGTGAGTTGATAAGCTTATATAAAGAGATTTGTTTTTAATGCACAATAAAAAATGTGGGGGCTTGGTATTTGTCGGATTGTCTGGGGTAGTGCATTCCACAAAATTGACGCAGCATGAGAGATGTTGGAGATGGAAGTGGGAGGTTTGGATTAGGGAGGATGTTAATCTTAGATCAGTTGCAGAACAGAGAACACAGGTAGGGTGGCAAACAGAAATGAGGGAGGAGATAAGGGGTGATGCAGAATTATGGAGAGCCAGATTTTGTTATCTTACATATGTAATACGTTTTGTTCTGTTATAATATCTACAATATCTATGAGCTTGGTTCTGTTCCCATATCGATGAAGTAAGTTTAGTTCTATGCCCATATTTATGTTGTAAGCTTGATTCTGTTCCCATATCTGTGCAGTAAGCTTGTTTCTGTTATCAATTCCACATAGTGAGCTTGGCACCATTTCTAACTACTAAGCTTGGTTCTGGCACTGCATCAATGTAGTCAAGTTGTACTAACAGCTTAATTAGGCATCATAGATTGATCATATGAGTGTGCAATTCTAATCTAATATATAAAGCTGAATATGTGTGTGTGTATGTATGCATGTATATGTGTATGTCCGGGATTGGCATCTGCACCGTCGCAGCTACAGATACAAAATTTTGCACAGTCACACGTCTGGACCCCGAGAGCATCACAGGCTATGTTGTGAGGTGAAATTTTAACCCCGCGCGTTCCAATTCACCAAACAATTTTGCCTCTATCTGCATAATGGGGAAAAAGTGAAAAGTAAAGTGTTGGAGGCAAATTGACAGCTGCCAGATGTGAACAAGGGGGACTTAAAGAATGAGAGCGATGGCGCCAAAGAGTATATACTGTACAGTTGCTAAGGTGGGGCCCCGACATGGGATACTCACCACACACGGGGATATGAACACACACACAAAATGTGCCACACACTACCATGTGCTTCAACACATATACCACCCTCAGCACACATTTCCCCACACATACACCAACCTCGCCACATAAAAGTCGAAACACAAAATTTGCCACATGCAAAACTCGCCACATGCAAAACTAGGCACACGCAAAACTCGCCACACGTGCAAAACTCACCTCATGGAAAACTTGCCACATGCAAAACTTGCACACGCGGAAAAATTGCCACATGCACAAAAGTTGCAACACATGCAAAAGTTGCCTCACACAAAACTTGCACATACTCAAAACGCACCACACATAAAGCTTGCCATGCGCAAAACTCACCATGCGCAAAAATTGCTGCACACAACTTTCTACACTAACCTGTCACATGCAACTCGACACACAAAAAGTTGCTACACTCATGTCGCCACACAAAATTCATCTCACAAAAGTCGCTACATGCATGTAGCCACACGCAACTCAACACACACAACTTGACACATGAAACTCACCCTAAAACACACACAAGTCTTGTATTATCCTTCAAAAATAAAAATCTGATTAATAAGCAGACAAACTACAAGAGCAACAAATGTACCATATAGGAAATATGGCAGCTTTCAGTCACATGACCTGTCTATTATGTGTATGTCTGAGCTAATATATACTGCCAGGGGGAAGGGCTTCCTGTTGGCTGGGGATTTATCAGGCTGCCAATAGCAACCAATCACAGCTCAGCTTCTATTTTCGAGCCAGCTGTTGACTATTGGAGATGGCAAGGCACCAGTAAACTCAACCACTGGACAGATCACCTTGCCAAGCTACTTTTGTTGCACTGTGACTTCCATTGAGGAGTTGAAAGCAATTTTTTTTCCAAACATTCAACTCCACTTCAAAAATTCTGTCTGGCTGTGTGAAAGGGCTATTCTAGCTCCCAAAAATGACAGCATCAACAAGATCAATCTTCAAATTCTAAATCTCCTTTCAGGTGTGTGCACAACCTATAAATCGGTGGATACAGTAATAGACCCTGCTCAAGCATTATTTTATCCAACTGAGTTCCTGAATTCCTTGGAGCCACAAGGACTTCCTCCTCACAACCTCTTTCTAAAACCTGGAGCACCTATTCTGCTATTGAAAAATTTGGATCCACTAAAGCTGTGTAATGGAACAAGACTCTTGATTAAGAACCTGTTTCCACATGTAATTGAGGCAACCATTTTGACAGGATGTGCTACAGGAAAAGATGTTTTCATTTCAACAATTCCTCTCATTCTATCTGATTTGACTTTTGATTTTAAACGCCTCCAGTTTCCTGTTCGACTGGCATTTGCTATGTCCATCAACAGGGCTCAGGGACAGTCCTTGAAAGTAATTGGAATCTATTTACAATCTCCATGCTTTTCTCATGGTCAACTTTATGTGGCCTGCTCAAGAGTTGGAACAGCCAAAAATCTGTCCGTCTTTGCACCTGAAGGAAAAACTAAGAATGTCGTTTATCAAAAGGCTCTCAAATAAGTAGTAGAAGATTACTTCACATTACTTGGCCAATTTAGTTTGGAATATCTCTGGTGTTGAAATATATGTTGTGAAATGCTTCTATTAGCTTAGTTTTTGCCTTTTAATAATTACATTCCTATCTACGGTATTTGTATTGTGGTTTTTGCGTGCAGAATAAATTTTTGTTAACACATTCTATTTTGCTAACAGCAGTTATTAACCCGGGCGAAGCCGAGTAGTACAGCTAGTTTAAAATAAACACCAGCTCCAGTGTTGCCAAATTTATATAGCAGGATGATGTAAACAGTTAAGGATTGATCACTTCTTTTGGGCCGATGTTGTGTGCATACTCCCACCCCTGATGGTGGCACAGGTGACATGCCAACAGTAATAACATGGTGTCTTATTTTAATAACAGAATCTCTGAACCGCCATTTTAGAACAGCCTAAAGGAATGGATTATCTTCTATCTAAATTGAAGGTCTGCAGCGGATTGTGTACTGTCAGAGACACGTGGAAAGCCTGGAGATGTTTTCTAAGCAGATGGCAGAGACATTTTCCTTCAGTATCACACTCTGACTTTTTCAATTACAAATGTAATGGTTCTTTTCCACAAGATAAAGACCATGTCAATTGTCGGGTTTTAGTGTGTTGAAGCAATCATTTCCATGAATTACTAACAGGCGATCAGCTGTATTCACTACATCATTTTCCCCCAATGCATCATTCCTGTTTTTTCGTTTTAGCAAATTCTTTTTAACCTTTTCAAATCAATCAAATATAATTCCTGAAAGAAGTCTGGAGATTCGTAACTGTATGACATCTGTGTGAAATGAAATGGATTTCTATGAATACACTTTATGCACCTTTATAGAAACCTGACAATGAAGGTTGTAAAAATGCACATTCTCAATGAATGGGAGCGATCAACAGCACACAAAGCTATACAATGGGCATATTCCTTGATTTCTGGTCGTATTTCTATTTGTAAATGAGAAATGTTGATTTTATTTTCCAGCCAAAGAGAAATAAAAGTATCTGAGCTATAAGGAGAATGAGTTTTTCAAACAAAAGCCTAAATGTAAGCTTAATACTCTGATGCATCATCTCTTTCTCCAAGTACATTTTTTTAATTAAAAATATTCATATTTATAGGAATAAAGAATATATTCTTAGTGCACATTTCTGGATTTTCTGACATAGCAAAGTTCTATTTCAAAAGATGGTGGCTCTGGAAACCACAACTCCCAATAGTCACTTGAAATCGGTCCATTGCAATTTTTTGGATGGAATGTTCCTTTGGCTCAATAATAATTGGTCTCCAAATTACCCAATTATGACCATCAAGGGAGTTTTCATATTTTGAGAAACAAAGGACACCACATGCCAATATTCTTATCCATAAAAAACAAGAAAAAAGCTGAATGGCACTAAGAAACAGGTGAGTACTCACTGTTTGAGCAGTCTTAGCAGAGTCCAGTAGGATGAGTCGAAAACTCCACAAACGGTAATCCACTGGAATAAGGCGTGCTTGCTTGAAAAAACATGAGTGGAAATCCAAACAGGAAGAAAATAGCAGCACCACACAAGTCTTCCAGTAAAAAAAAAAAAAAAACCTTTGTCCTTTATTTTAACAACGTGCTGTGGACATGGTTACAGAGGACAGGATAATTGCAAGACGAACTGGTTAGGTTAATGGACTATGGCCGTTTCGCTTGGTATACTCTTCAATGGGTCCAGATGCTACCTGTGCTTGTTGCTAGCAACTTAATTACCCTTTTAAATGTCCCTTTTAGGCATTTACTGCTTGCCATTGACTAGTTATTTGTCATTTTCCCTCCTATAACTAACATTTAATAAAGGTTTGGGTAACCAAGTCTTCAAGGAAGGTGAGAAAATTAGATTGGGTTCCAGATTCCATGGTGCTGAGACGGCTATGGATTCCTTTATTGTTAGGTACAAAATAACCAAAAACAAGGATGACATACTGTCATTGGTTACCTTTGTAAACCTCTTTATAAGATGTTCATTTTTGTACAATAAAAAGCTTTAAGAAAATACTAGGATAATTAATATTATTAGGAGGAAAATAAAGCAGTGGATAGATCGGAAAAAGAGTAACACAGGACACAACGGTTTTAGCTAATAGACCTAAGATCTGAGAGCCTTCATGGTAAATGACGATACCAACTGCTCTTAGGCCGGGGTCACACTTGCGAGTGCAATGCAAGAAACTTGCACGAGTCTCTCGCATCAATACCTGGCACTGTCGCCGGCACTCAGGACCAGACCATGTGGCTGCATGTATTTCTACGCAGCTGAATGCTCTGTTCCCGAGAGCCGGCGACAGTGCCAGGTATTGATGTGAGAGACTCGTGTGAGTTTCTCGCATTGCACTCGCAAGTGTGACCCTGTGACTCCCATGTCCTGTTTTCAGAATTTAGAACTAGCAGATTGTAAGGGAAGGATTTAGGAATACTGTATGACCTGGACAAAAGCAGATGAAGGATGGAATATAAAGGATTACATTGTTTGCCTACAGAGAAATGTTTATCCTATGTCTTGTCATGATTTTATTGACTCAGCATGAACAAGAACCACCTTTATGACTGTGTAAGGAGGAAGACCTAGCTGTCGGTACCTGCTTGCAGGTCCAGAACTGTTGAGGCTGCCTCTCCTGTTGCAGGGGGGAAGAAATGAGGGACCGGACCAACCTCTTGTCCCGGGTAGGAGTGGCTCGATTAAAGCAAAAGTGTGCGCAGTCAGGGACAGTTTGGTGTGAACCAGCAGCGTGAAGCTGGCTGAGAAGTGTGCTCTTCCCCTGAACACCAAAGCTGCAACGCGTCAGGCTTGCCGACTCCCGCCGATTTCAGCGGGACCGTAGGGGAGAGAGGCTCTGTGCGTTCTGTGAATGTGAGTACCGCGTGTACAGAAGGAAGAAAGCCGGGTCCCAGACAGACACATGCGGCCTGCCCCGCCAGTTGCTAGACTTCAGCCCTCGATTGTTCCCGGAAGTACTGCGGCCCTTCTTACTTTGACGGCACAAGTTTATGGACTGGGGGCTCAGCAGAAGGTACCAGAGACCGACCGCTGCCGCCAGAAGATGGATCATTGTTCTAAGGACCTCTTCTGTGGACATCTTTCTGGCCTTTGCTGATGCTGCAACCCCTGCGGGATCTTCTGTGGTGGATTAGCATAAAGGACACGATAAGTCTAATAACGGGACTGTTATTGTTCTGCACTTGTTATTCCTATTTTCTACCCTTTAACCATTTATCTCCCTGCGAGGAGTTAATACCCTGTTTGATTAAACTGTTAAATCTATTAACCCTTCCTATGCCTTCTGTCTGTCACTGCATCCTGCAGCCTTCTTACAACTGCAAAAAATAACTTACAAATTTTCCATGAACGCAAAACTCTTCTGCAATTCATCAGCGCTATCCAGCAGTAGGTATAGTATCTGTCACGATCTCCACTCTGTTCCTGACTGCTATGTTACTTTGTTTGGAGGCTGTCAGTTTGTTTTGGTTGTGCTGAATCTGTGCTGCTATCATCTGTGTTCACGTTCCTTGATTAGTCCTCTACTTAAGCATGCTAGCTCCTTCATCCAGTGTCAATCATACCCTTGCTGCTGCCTGTGTAAGACTGATCCCTATGTTCTCTGTGCCTGACCCAGCCTGACTTTAATCCTTTCCTGGACTTAGACTCTTTGCCTGTGACCTGACTTCTCTTGTGCCTGCTCCCTGTAAACTGTCTTGTCTTCCCGGTTCTCCTGACCTTGGCTCGTGAATTGGATTTAGTCTCTGACTGACCCTGATTGTACTGTGCCATCTCCTGGACCTGACCGTGGATTGTTTGACCTCCCTTTACTTATTCATTAAGTAGTATATATTTTTACTGTCTATTATTGTAGTCTTTCTCTCCACTTCTGGGACAAATATTTACTGTAGTAACTCGCATCACAGTATCACACTTGAGGGATAGGCACAATGGAGTGTGCACACAACCATTCTACCCATATGAAATATCAGCCTGCTTTCATCTGTCGGCTTCTCAAAGGCAATGTTTTCTGTATAAAAGTTTGCAAATCTGCTATTCTGCAGAAGAAAGAAAACTCTAATGGCAACTACAGTGCAACTTTTATTCAATATGTGATTAGGAATTTCAGCCAAGCAAAAGACACCAATCTGTACCAGTACTTAGCAAGATAAGGATTACCAAAACCGCTATGGCTACATGTTGCGCAAGCAATATCTCTGTTTAGCCTCAGCACTTGTTACTGGTCTCAAATGAGAAAATGTAGATAACCACTAACGCAGGATGCCAGCTTGCAAACTTTTTAATATATGTCTGCAAGTGCTCTGCTAATTTATTAAGAATTCCTCCTACAAAACAATTCAGTTCCAGCTGTGAAATTAATCTTTGTGGGCGGAAAGCCTCTGACCATCATTCTTACTGCACAATTTCAATATTTAAAAAAAGAAGACAATGGCTATGCTGTCCTGATTTGTGAGGGACTTAGGTAAATTAGTATTGGTAAGTGACAAGTCTTTGGAAGCATCACCTTTTCATTTTTTTTCATGCAGGTTGTACTTTATGTGCTGTTCTGCGGCCGATTAAATGATTCTTGTCATACTTATCTACTGCAGGCAGATTGCAATGAGGGGGAGTCACGCACCCAAGCCAATATTAATGTCATTCAATCAAGAATTCATTATCATAAAGAATTAGGTTGGTAATGAAATCTGTTCTGTGAATTATAAGCCAGAGTAAAGATTATGTACAATAAATAATAACATGAGCAGACAGCATTTCTGATAACACAAGACTCTTGTTCTTCATCTCATTGCTCCTTGTCTTATTTAGTTTATTCTTGTATCACTTGCTGCCTCAAACCATCTTATCCCAGAGAGATCTCCCATCCAACGATTCAGAACAAATCAAATAATTTCTGCTAGGAAAAAACATTTCTTGATCTAAGAAATACACACGAAACTTGGTGGTGAATAACCTTATTTATTATTATATATTTCAAAGGAAAAATGTATCCAAGAAACAGGAAACTTGCTGAATCTGTTTGATCTTTTGTTTTATTTATTCATATCTTATTTATTTTTACAAAATATCCAACAAAGGATTCTCTATTCTCTTATTGAACGATTTGTTGAGTTGACAGCCTCATTCCCTGATGCTTTTGTCATATGACGAGCCCTCTGACTATCCAAATCCTACAGGGTCTTCTGTGAGGTCCTGAAGTCAGACTGAGGCTGGGGACACACACAACGTATAAAAAAACGGTCCGTTTTTGATGGACGAGAATCGCACAAATGTTACCAAAACAGTGATCCGTGTGCAGTGCGAGGATGCGATTTTCTCGCATCAAATGATCCGTGTGACATCCGTGTGACATCCGTATGGCATCCGTATGGCGAGATTTTCTCACACACTTGCAAAATGAGCAAATAATGGCTGAGCCTTTCCTGTCACCTGCCCAATGCCTGAGAATTTCTCGCAAGTCACACTGATGGTCCGTGTGCTGTGTTATTTTTTCTCGCACCCATAGACTTTCATTCGGCCGAGAAACGCTGACAATCGCAGCATGCTGCGATTTCACTCGGATCCTGAATACGGCCAAGAAAATATCGGATGATGGGAGCTGCCCCATAGATTAACATTGGGACGAGTGCTATGCGATTTTTTATCACATTGCACTCGTCCGTATTACGGTCTAGTGTGACCCCGGCCTACGGGATTGTGCAGACGTCCATATTTTCGGTCCGAATGTGATCCAGCAAAGCATTGGATCGCACTTTGACCAATGTTATTTTATGGGGTTATGAATGTCCATGATTTTTTTCCTCAGATTGAGAATATCTGAGGAAAAGATCGCAGCATGCATGATTTGGGTCTGATATTCGGATCGCACTAGGCAATGGGTCAGAGAAAAAATGAGTGCAGTCCGATTTTCACAGAGTGACAGAGTGGAGAATATGGAAACATTTTTTTTTCCAATTTTATCTCATCCCAGAAAATTGAATCACACTATGCTCACACGCTGATTAGATTTTCATCAGAATGTGATTAGCATAATCAGACCGATTCTCTTAAATAAGAGAAAATACTGTTATGTGACTCTGACCTCACACCAACATCTCGAGAGACTGAGTTTTAGTCCACACAGCTAACATGATAGAATTTAGTCAGAGTGTAGGTCCTTGGGTGGCTCCAGAAGGTCCTGCTATAAGCCACCCTAAAGGTTAGATGACTACCATTCCTTCTTTCTTTCTGATGCTAGAGTATGCCTGTTATCAATAATAATGCTGTAACATTATGTGAATATCCCATTCTTTATAGTTAAGAGGACCTTTCATCAAACTGTACATATTGAACTGGACACAGGATGTAATAGTGGCTGCAGGGCCAGATATATTTATTTTAGTGCAGCTTTGGCATGCTGTGCAGTGATGAGGCAGTGACCCAACAAAGTTCTAACACAAAAGTCTCTATAATGCATTATGTCACAGCATTAAAGGGAACCTGTCACCTGAATTTGGCGGGACCGGTTTTCGGTCATATGGGCGTAGTTTTCAGGTGTTTGATTCACCCTTTCCTTTCCCGCTGGCTGCATGCTGGCCGCAATATTGGATTGAAGTTCATTCTCTGTCTTCCGTAGTACATGCCTGCGCAAGGCAATCTTAGGAAAGAGCTAAAACTAAATGGGAACTGCATGGAGTAGATGCCTGCATGCCTTATCTGGTATCTGGGAATAATGTTGTCAGACTATTGCGCTGGATTTATGGATTTTTAAAAAGACCTACGAAACCAAAAATTACTTCCTTCATAGTTAAATGTATATAATGCAAAATAAAAAAAACCTCCCCTTTAGCATATGTTCACAGGAAGCATTTTGACTAGGGTTTTTCCTTAAACGTTTGTAAAGGATCTCATTCCTACATTTGAGAGGTCTCTCCCTCATGCCAAATAGTTAGCAAGATAGTGGAATACATATTCCCAGCCCTTTATAATGCGATTTCAAACATGCCCATTTGAATTTTGGACTTCGCCCACCACCACCACGTCCACTACCGTGTCATTATGCGGCCCTTGCTTGCAATTTGCAGAGTGCTAGCAGGTGTCGTGAAACCTGAGTTTGGTAAGGGCCATCAGGTGGACCTGTATCATCCATTTGGGAGAGCTCTCACTCTTACATTTGGGAGGTCCCTCCCTCATGCCAAATAGTTAGCAAGATAGTGGAATACATATTCCCCATCCATTTATAATGCCATTTCAAACATTTGAATTTTGGGCTTTGCCCGCCACCGCCACCATGTCCACCACCATGCCATTATGCGGCCTTAGCTTTTAATTTTCAGAGGGCCACCAGGTGCTGTGAAACCTGAGTTTTGTAAGGTCTACAGTTCATTTTTGCCACCAGTTCCCAATGGAACCACTGTCATAGTAGGTGAACCATTGTAAGGTGAATGTAATGCATGATATGGGGGAGCTGTATGATCATTGTCAGGAAATTGGATTCTACCAGACACCAAAAGCATTAGAATTAAATTCTGAATAAAGTGTATGTAATCGAGGGCCTGTATTGTGCTCAGTATGTCAGGCCTGAAACCTATGTCAGGAACATGTACAAGCCACATTTTACTTGGAAGCAGCCTCCTCAAGGTAATGAGACATGAGGGCCAATGGCCAATCTGCACAAGCCTACGCACTTCTGGAAACTACCCAACCAGTCACAATGTATCTTTTGCATGGTTTTGAGCAACAATGGAGTAATTACAGGATATATCCCAGAGAGTGTCGAGGTCTGTGGAATGTATTACTCAGGTGATAGACAATATTAACCCAGTCTCTTAGATGTGCTTAAAATATACAGAAACTGGCCAATACCTCACCACCATTTTTGTAAGGACCCAAATTTATAAAATGTAAGGGAAGCAACAGTTTAATAAAGAGACACAAGTCTCATTTAGGAGTTTGGAAAATTCAACAATGCTCTTTGTCCAGCACCGGACAATGTAAATTGCTAATGAATATGTATGCCCTATCTAACTAATAATTTGTGAATAGACATATATGCTGTCAAGGGACAACTGAACACTGTGCTGGGACAATGGATGTGGTTGCTGACTGTTGTGCTTGTGCAACTGCAGGTTGTGGACAGGAGGCCTCAGTGTTTCCTTCCTGGACAGAAGAGTGGGAATGACATAACACAGGGGAAGGGCTAGTGGTTTCACCATCAGATGCATATTTTGTACCCAGGCGCCTACTGGGGTGCTGCATATATGAGCAGTTTATGGCGTATGTTAACAAAGGTATTATGTCAAATTTCTCTTTATGAAGGGATGTGTGGTAAGATTTTTGAACTAGCAGCTGTTGTAGCTGTTTGCGTTCTGACCCAATGTCAGACATGCCAGATCATCAGTGAGGCCGATTCAGGAGGTTACGCCCTTTATTTACAAGTGCTTGGAGAAAAAAGGAAATCGCACACATTCTGTGAGCAAAGTCACTTTTATCTGATATCTCTAAAAACAAGGCAATATTTTATACCATTTACAACAAATGCATTTCAATGTAACTCATATAGCCCCCACCATTACCCAAGGTCATACTTTATTTACCACGCACCCAGAACATGTTGTGGCTGACTATTGAAAACATACATGATAAGAAGTATAGTCTCCTTGAAGAGGAGGCCATCAGACTACTGTATCAACAGATTCTAGAAATTCTAGCAATTAAAGGCAAAAGGCACTTAAAGGCAAACTATTAACCCTTCTATATCAATTTCCCCTTTTGTAAATGATATAACCTTTGCCACGGGGTCAGCTGATGTCCACAAAGGAGCTACTGTCTCATGGGTCTAGTACCCACAAGGGGACTTCCTACCATCCACCCTCAATGTGGACACTCACCTCCCCCGTCAGCAGTATCTATCCGGGGCCTATGATACACTACGGAAGGTTCAGCC
Source organism: Ranitomeya imitator (assembly GCF_032444005.1). Taxonomy (NCBI): domain Eukaryota; kingdom Metazoa; phylum Chordata; class Amphibia; order Anura; family Dendrobatidae; genus Ranitomeya; species Ranitomeya imitator. The sequence goes on along the minus strand of NC_091284.1, from coordinate 660,794,178 downwards.
TTAGATTATTTTCCTACACATATATTATACAATAGCTTAGGTAATACATATATTAGCGCTTTTACAGCTACATAAAGCAATAAACAAAATAAAACAATAAAAATTGCATGCAAGTCTGTAAAATACCAAAAATAATCCATCACGCTAGGCCGCTAAGCCAATTGGCTGGATTTAAAAAGGAGTTTCTACATTGTATTAGTCTCATTAAGAGCTTTAAGGAACCTAAAAAATCTGAGTCCAAGTCTCATTGTGTATGCAGTGTGGTGTTAATACCTTCCTTGGCTCCAGGGGTAATGCTAAGTACAGCATAGTCCTTGCAGATACTGGGCTGTGTGTACAGATCCAACAGTCCAGCAGTTTTTGGCCTTCCGCATCTTTTATAAGAAAAGCATGATGTTGAATAAGTTTGTTGTCCCAGTCAAAATTTAAAAGTTTATCCAGTGTCTCTGTAAGGTGCAATAATCTTGCCACTGCCAGCAAGGTGATTAGAACAGTCATTCTGCTGGTCAAAAGATCTTTTTGCAGTGACTGGCATGGATCCAGGTGGGCTTTCCTTCAAGTTTCACTGAGGTGAATGTGGTCAGTAGGGTTGAGCGAAACGGGTCGAACATTTTCAAAAGTCGCCGACTTTTGGCGAAGTCGAGTTTCATGAAACCCGATCCGACCCCTGTGCGTGGTCGGCCATGCGGTACGCGACTTTCGCGCCAAAGTCGCGTTTCAATGACGCGAAAAGCGCCATTTCTCAGCCAATGAAGGTAAACGCAGAGTGTGGGCAGCGTGATGACATAGGTCCTGGTCCCCACCATCTTAGAGAAGGGCATTGCAGTGATTGGCTTGCTGTCTGCGGCGTCACAGGGGCTATAAAGGGGAGTTCCCGCCGACCGCCATGTTACTGCTGCTGATCTGAGCTTAGGGAGAGGTTGCTGCCGCTTCGTCAGAAGCAGGGATAGCGTTAGGCAGGGTCCATTAACCACAAAACCGCTTGTGCTGTAGCGATTTCCACTGCCCAACACCACCTTCGGTGTGCAGGGACAGTGGAAGCTCCTTTTTTTTTTTTTTTCCTCAGCGCTGTAGCTCATTGGGCTGCCCTAGAAGGCTCCCTGATAGCTGCATTGCTGTGTGTACGCCGCTGTGCAAACCAACTGCTTTTTTCAAAGCACAAATCCTCTTGTTCCTTCCTTTCTGCACAGCTATCTTGTTTGTTTGTCCACACTTTTTATTTAATTTGTGCATCAGTCCACTCCTTATTGCTGCCTGCCATACCTGGCTGAGATTACTGCAGGGAGATAGTAATTGAAGGACAGTTCCTTTTTTTTTTTTTTTTTTTGTGGGAGATTAAGATTGACATTTCTGCTAGAGTGCCATCTCTGTCTGTGTCATCTCTCACTCAGTGGGCCATAGAAAGCCTATTTATTTTTTTGCTTGATTTGGGTTCCAAAATCTACCAGAAAAAATCACAACATCAATCAGTGGGAGAAAAATATTGGCCTCAGGGCTTGTGTGCCACTCCTTACTCCTGTGTGTGCCATCTCTCACTCAGTGGGCCATAGAAAGCCTATTAATTTTTTTGCTTGATTTGGGTTCTAAATTCTACCTGAAAAAATCAATAAATCAATCAGTGGGAGATTAATATTGGCCTTTGGGCTTGTGTGCCAGTCCTAAGCGTGCCATCTCTCTCTCTCTCAGATAGTGGGCCATAGAAAGCCTATTTTTTTATTATTTTATTGGGTTTATAAATTTTCCCTGGAAAAAAAAAAAAGTGGGAGATTAATATTGGCCTCTGGGCTTGTGTGCCAGTCCTGAGCGTGCCATCTCTCTCACAAATAGTGGGCCATAGAAAGCCTATTTATTTTTTTGGTTGATTTGGGTTCATAATTCTACCTGAAAAAATCAATCAATCAATCAGTGGGAGATTAATATTGGCCTTTGGGCTTGTGTGCCAGTCCTAAGCGTGCCATCTCTCTCTCTCAGATAGTGGGCCATAGAAAGCCTATTTATTATTTTTTTTTTTATTGGGTTTATAAATTTTCCCTGGAAAAAAAAAAAAATGGGAGATTAATATTGGCCTCTGGGCTTGTGTGCCAGTCCTGAGCGTGCCATCTCTCTCACAAATAGTGGGCCATAGAAAGCCTATTAATTTTTTTGCTTGATTTGGGTTCCAAAATCTACCAAAAAAAATCACTAAATCAATCAGTGGGAGATTAATATTGGCCTCTGGGCTTGTGTGCCACTCCTGACTCCTGTGAGCGTCATCTGTCACTCAGTGGGCCCTAGAAAGCCTATTTTTTGTTTTATTTGTTTTCTAAATTCTCCCTGAAAAAATCATTTTATTTTCTTTGGTTTCTAAATTATTCCTGAAAAAAATCATTTTTTTTGTATTTTTTTTTCTCTAAAGTCTCCCTGAAAAAAAAAAAAAAAAATCTGTGGGAGATTAATATTGCCCCTTCTGCTTGTGTGCCAGTCTTGACTCCTGGGTGTGCCATCTCTCTCTCTCTCCCCAATTGTGGGCCATAGAAAGCCTATTAATTTTTTTGCTTGATTTGGGTTCCAAAATCTACCAAAAAAAATCACTAAATCAATCAGTGGGAGATTAATATTGGCCTCTGGGCTTGTGTGCCACTCCTGACTCCTGTGTGCGTCATCTGTCACTCAGTGGGCCCTAGAAAGCCTATTTTTTGTTTTATTTGTTTTCTAAATTCTCCCTGAAACAATCATTTTATTTTCTTTGGTTTCTAAATTATTCCTGAAAAAAATCATTTTTTTTGTATTTTTTTTTCTCTCAAGTCTCCCTGAAAAAAAAAAAAAAAATCTGTGGGAGATTCATATTGCCCCTTCTGCTTGTGTGCCAGTCTTGACTCCTGGGTGTGCCATCTCTCTCTCTCTCCCCAATTGTGGGCCATAGAAAGCCTATTAATTTTTTTGCTTGATTTGGGTTCCAAAATCTACCAAAAAAAATCACTAAATCAATCAGTGGGAGATTAATATTGGCCTCTGGGCTTGTGTGCCACTCCTGACTCCTGTGTGCGTCATCTGTCACTCAGTGGGCCCTAGAAAGCCTATTTTTTTGTTTTATTTGTTTTCTAAATTCTCCCTGAAACAATCATTTTATTTTCTTTGGTTTCTAAATTATTCCTGAAAAAAATCATTTTTTTTGTATTTTTTTTTCTCTCAAGTCTCCCTGAAAAAAAAAAAAAAAAAAAAAATCTGTGGGAGATTCATATTGCCCCTTCTGCTTGTGTGCCAGTCTTGACTCCTGGGTGTGCCATCTCTCTCTCTCTCCCCAATTGTGGGCCATAGAAAGCCTATTAATTTTTTTGCTTGATTTGGGTTCCAAAATCTACCAAAAAAAATAACTAAATCAATCAGTGGGAGATTAATATTGGCCTCTGGGCTTGTGTGCCACTCCTGACTCCTGTGTGCGTCCTCTCTCACTCAGTGGGCCCTACAAAGCCTTTTTTTTTTTTTTTTTTTTTTCCTAAATTCTCCCTGAAACAATCATTTCATTTTATTTGTTTTATAAATTCTTCTGTAAAAAATAATTTTTTTTTAATTTTTTTTTTTTCTGAAGTCTCCCTTTTAAAAAAAACAAACACAAATCAGTGGGAGATAAATATTTACATTTGCGCTTCAGTGACAGTCCTGCGTGTGTGCCATCTCATTTGTTGCCAACAACAACAGAGTGTGTAACATTGTGGCTGATTTTCGTTGTGGTCTCACCCACCTGTAAAGGGGTAGCTAAATCATACTGAAGTTATAGCTCACCGTGTAAGTTGTGTGACAGCAACAAATACCGTTCGTTTGGTAACGTTTTTAAAACAATGAGGAAGTCTGGTGGAAGAGGTCGTGGCCGGGGGCGTTCATTGTCAGCTGGTAATGAGGGTAGTGGTAGTGGTGGAGCATCAGCTGGTCGTGGGAAAAAAAATATTGCACCTAAGTCTGGAGCTGTGGAGCCAGGTTCGTCGTCTGGCTACACAAGGCCTCGAACGCTCCCTTTTCTGGGAGTAGGAAAACCGCTTTTAAAGCCGAAGCAGCAAGAGCAAGTTTTGGCTTATCTTGCTGACTCAGCCTCTAGCTCTTTTGCCTCCTCTCGTGAAACTGGTAAATGTCAAAGCAGCGCGTCGTTAGTGGATGTTCACGGTCAGGGACAAGTCGCTTCCTTGTCCTCTTCAGCAAAAACAACAACAGAGAAGAATGCAGCAGGCGACACAACGGGTTACTCCATGGAGCTCTTTACACATACCGTCCCTGGCTTAGAAAGTGAAGCAGTTAACAGTCCATGCCCATTACAAGTTGAATCTGACATGGAGTGCACTGATGCACATCCACAGCCAGACTACTATCCTGGTCCTTTGACTCAGACCACAACATTGCCATCGCAGGGTGCTGATCAAGAATCAGACCCTGATGAGACTATGTTGCCCCATCACGAACGCTATACCACCGACCGACACGGTGACACAGACGAAGTTGCACACGAGCTACAAGAAGAGGTAATAGATGACCCAGTTCTTGACCCCGATTGGCAGCCATTGGGGGAACAGGGTGCAGGCGGCAGCAGTTCTGAAGCGGAGGAGGAGGGGCCGCAGCAGGCATCAACATCGCAACAGGTTCCATCTGCCGGGCCCGTATCTTGCCCAAAACGCGTGGCAAAGCTAAAACCTGTTGGAGGACAGCGTGGCCATCCGGTTAAAGCTCAGTCTGCAATGCCTGAAAAGGTATCCGATGCTAGAAAGAGTGCAGTCTGGCATTTTTTTAAACAACATCCAATTGATCAGCGCAAAGTCATCTGTCAAAAATGTTCAACTACCTTAAGCAGAGGACAGAATCTGAAAAGTCTCAATACAAGTTGCATGCATAGACATTTAACCACCATGCATTTGCAAGCCTGGACTAACTACCAAACGTCCCTTAAGGTTGTAGCACCCTCGGCCAATGAAGCTAGTCAGCAACGCAACATCCCTTCCGGCAGTGTAGGGCCACCATTTTCCGCACCACCTGCAGTATCTGTGCAGGTTTCTTTGCCAGGCCAAAGCCGTCAGGGTCAGGGAATCACCAGTTTCGTAGTAGGAAACACTGCATCTAGGGCACCGGTGGCAACAATACCATCTCCCACCGTCTCTCAGTCTGCCATGTCCACCGGCACCCCCGCTAGTTCCACGATCTCCAGCTCTCCAGTCCAGCTCACCCTACATGAGACTATGGTTAGAAAAAGGAAGTACTTAGCCTCGCATCCGCGTACACAGGGTTTGAACGCACACATAGCTAGACTAATCTCGTTAGAGATGATGCCCTACCGGTTAGTTGAAAGCGAAGCTTTCAAAGCCCTGATGGACTACGCTGTACCACGCTACGAGCTACCCAGTCGACACTTTTTTTCCAGAAAAGCCATCCCAGCCCTCCACCAGCATGTTAAAGAGCGCATCGTCCATGCACTCAGGCAATCTGTGAGCACAAAGGTGCACCTGACAACAGATGCATGGACCAGTAGGCATGGCCAGGGACGTTACGTGTCCATCACGGCACACTGGGTAAATGTGGTGGATGCAGGGTCCACAGGGGACAGCAAGTTTGGGACAGTTCTGCCTAGCCCACGGTCTAGGAAACAATTGGCTGTAGCCGTTCGCACCCCCTCCTCCTCCTCTTCGTCCTCCTGCAGAAGCGAGAGCTCGTCCACAGACCGCAGTCGCACAACCATTCCATCCGCAGCTGCCACTGTTGCACACCAGGTCTCCCATTATGGGGCAGCTACTGGCAAACGTCAGCAGGCTGTATTGGCTATGAAGTGTTTGGGCGACAACAGACACACCGCGGAAGTTCTGTCCGAGTTCTTGCAGAAAGAAACGCAGTCGTGGCTGGGCACTGTAGATCTTGAGGCAGGCAAGGTAGTGAGTGATACGGAAGGAATTTCATGGCTGCCATCTCCCTTTCCCAACTGAAACACATTCCTTGCCTGGCTCACACCTTAAACCTGGTGGTGCAGTGCTTCCTGAAAAGTTATCCGGGGTTATCCGACCTGCTCCTCAAAGTGCGTGGACTTTGCTCACATATCCGCCGTTCGCCAGTACACTCCAGCCGTATGCAGACCTATCAGCGTTCTTTGAACCTTCCCCAGCATCGCCTAATCATAGACGTTGCAACAAGGTGGAACTCAACACTGCACATGCTTCAGAGACTGTGTGAACAGAGGCGGGCTGTTATGTTTTTGTGGGAGGATACACATACACGGGCAGGCAGTAGGATGGCAGACATGGAGTTGTCAGGTGTGCAGTGGTCGAAGATTCAAGACATGTGTCAAGTCCTTCAGTGTTTTGAGGAATGCACACGGCTGGTTAGTGCAGACAACGCCATAATAAGCATGAGCATCCCCCTAATGCGTCTGCTGATGCAAAGTTTGACGCACATAAAGGATCAGGCGTCTGCAGCTGAGGAAGAGGAAAGCCTTGATGACAGTCAGCCATTGTCTGGCCAGGGCAGTGTACAGGACGAGGTAGCGGGCGAAGAGGAGGAGGAGGACGAGGAGGATGATGGGGATGATTATATTTTTAATGAGGAAGCTTTTCCGGGGCCACTGGAAATTGGTGGCGCGGCAAGGCCGGGTTCTGGTTTTTTGAGGGACACAAGTGACGTTGATTTGCCTGAAACTGCCCCTCAACCAAGCACAACCGCAGATTTGAGAACTGGAACTTTGGCCCACATGGCGGATTATGCCTTACGTATCCTCAAAAGGGACACACGCATAACTAAAATGATGAATGATGACGATTACTGGTTGGCCTGCCTCCTTGATCCTCGCTATAAAGGCAAATTGCAAAATATAATGCCACATGAGAACTTGGAACTAATATTAGCAACCAAACAATCAACTCTTGTTGACCGTTTGCTTCTGGCATTCCCTGCACACAGCGCCCGTGATCGTTCTCACACGAGCTGCAGGGGCCAGCAGACCAGAGGAGTTAGAGGGGCAGAAATCAGAAGTGGCGTTGGCCAGAGGGGTTTTCTGACCAGGTTGTGGAGTGATTTTGCTATGACCGCAGACAGGACAGGTACTGCAGCATCAATTCAAAGTGACAGGAGACAACATTTGTCCAGTATGGTTACAAACTATTTTTCATCCCTTATCGATGTTCTCCCTCAACCGTCATTCCCATTTGATTACTGGGCATCAAAATTAGACACCTGGCCAGAATTGGCAGAATATGCATTGCAGGAGCTTGCTTGCCCGGCAGCTAGAGTCCTATCAGAAAGAGTATTCAGTGCTGCAGGTTCAATACTAACAGAAAAAAGGACTCGTCTGGCTACCCAAAATGTAGATGATCTAACCTTCATTAAAATGAACCACAACTGGATTTCGAAATCTTTTGCCCCACCTTGCCCGGCTGACACCTAGCTTTCCTATGAAAAGGTCTTGCCTGTGGACTATTCTGAATGCCTTTTCCAATCTCGTAATTTTCAGCACCTGATTGTCCAGCATACGACATGTTTACACCTCACTAAATGGCCAAACTCCCCACACGGGGCCGTGGTATCAACACTTGGCGACAGCACCCGTGAGAGTGCAGTTTGTCTGAAGAGGTGGGTGAGCCCGCTTTTGGTCGACGGCACTGCCACTGGGCCCCTCCTAGTACAATAAAGTGTCTCTGGCGGTGGTGGTGCGCACCCAACGTCAGACACACCGTTGTAATATGAGGGGCCCTGGGCCTGTACCGCCGGCCACAAGACAGTTTCCCCCCACCCCAGCTCAAACAGTGCTCTACCACTTGCAAAATTATCTCACAGCTCCACCAATGTTTAGTCTATGCGCTGACATCCTTCAATGCCTGCCACTGACAATACCATTGTATTGACATTTTTGTTATGTTAGGCCTTCGATGCCTGTCTGTGGTCACTCCTTCCACTAGGCCTCCACTGACCACACCACTGCTGCCCGTGTACCCCTGGAACCAATTTAAAATTGCCTACAGCCATGTGTTATTATTTTAGGCCTTCGATGCCTGTCTGCGGTCACTCCTTCCACTAGGCCTCTACTGACCACACCACTGCTGCCAGTGTACCCCTGGAACCAATTTAAAATTGCCTACAGCCAGCCCAATTTTTTTATTTTAGGCCTTCGATGCCTGTCTGTGGTCCATTCTTTCAACTACTACTACACTGACCAGGTCACTGCTGCCCGTGTACCCCTGGAACCAATTTAAAATTGCCTACAGCCATGTGTTATTATTTTAGGCCTTCGATGCCTGTCTGCGGTCACTCCTTCCACTAGGCCTCCACTGACCACACCACTGCTGCCCGTGTACCCCTGGAACCAATTTAAAATTGCCTACAGCCATGTGTTATTATTTTAGGCCTTAGATGCCTGTCTGCGGTCACTCCTTCCACTAGGCCTCCACTGACCACACCACTGCTGCCCGTGTACCCCTGGAACCAATTTAAAATTGCCTACAGCCATGTGTTATTATTTTAGGCCTTCGATGCCTGTCTGCGGTCACTCCTTCCACTAGGCCTCCACTGACCACACCACTGCTGCCCGTGTACCCCTGGAACCAATTTAAAATTGCCTACAGCCATGTGTTATTATTTTAGGCCTTCGATGCCTGTCTGCGGTCACTCCTTCCACTAGGCCTCCACTGACCACACCACTGCTGCCCGTGTACCCCTGGAACCAATTTAAAATTGCCTACAGCCAGCCCAATTTTTTTATTTTAGGCCTTCGATGCCTGTCTGCGGTCCATTCTTTCAACTACTACTACACTGACCAGGTCACTGCTGCCCGTGTACCCCTGGAACCAATTTAAAATTGCCTACAGCCATGTGTTATTATTTTAGGCCTTCGATGCCTGTCTGCGGTCACTCCTTCCACTAGGCCTCCACTGACCACACCACTGCTGCCCGTGTACCCCTGGAACCAATTCAAAATTGCCTACAGCCATGTGTTATTATTTTAGGCCTTCGATGCCTGTCTGCGGTCACTCCTTCCACTAGGCCTCCACTGACCACACCACTGCTGCCCGTGTACCCCTGGAACCAATTTAAAATTGCCTACAGCCAGCCCAATTTTTTTATTTTAGGCCTTCGATGCCTGTCTGCGGTCCATTCTTTCAACTACTACTACACTGACCAGGGCACTGCTGCCCGTGTACCCCTGGAACCAACATCAGAAAATATAAAAATAAGTATTTTGCTTACAAAAAAGAAAATACTGGAGAGATATCAAATGCAGACATTTTAACATTAAAAACAAACACACAACTAAAATCTGGTACAGTACTAAAAATGGCCACCAGCTACAATTACTTTCTCCTGCAAGTAGTTAACTGAAAGGTTTTTTAAATTGAAAACACAGATATGGCATCCACCGAGTGTTGTCCTGTCGCGTCTTCTTTATATTATTGCCGAGAAGATGCAAAACAATGAAAATAATAAAATCATTAATTACCAAAATAATAGAGAAAGTCAACACCACATTGCAAATAAACATTCATTCCAAATAATGAAGCAGGGCGCGTCCGAGGGTGAGTATATACCTAATAAGAATATAATCACCCTCGGACGCGCAATGCTTATTTCCAACAGCCTTCCTTCCTAAGAATCAGCCCTTCCGTGGTGTAGAGAGACGTTGTGTTACACTCCAAGGTGTTCCCCAGGTTGCCTTTCCTGAGCTTCGATCTTCCGGCTCTCGTTTAGTAGTTGTTGGAAACTACGCTGCATTAGGCCTTCAAATTGGGTATGGGGTGTAGAGAGATGGTGTGTTCCACTCCAAGGTGTTCCCCAGGTTGCCTTTCCTGAGCTTCGATCTTCCGGCTCTCGTTTAGTAGTTGTTGGAAACTACGCTGCATTAGGCCTTCAAATTGGGTATGGGGTGTAGAGAGAGGGTGTGTTACACTCCAAGGTGTTCCCCAGGTTGCCTTTCCTGAGCTTCGATATTCCGGCTCTCGTTTAGTAGTTGTTGGAAACTACACTGCATTAGGCCTACAAATTTGGTATGGGGGAAACATTGGCGCATCTGCGGTCCCTCCTTCCTCTAGGCCTCCACTGACCTGTCTACTGCTGCCCGTGTTCCCCTGGAACCAATTTTAAATTGCCTACAGGCAGCCCAATTTATTATGTTAGGGCTTCGAAGCCTGTCTGCGGTCCCTCCTTCCACTAGGCCTCCACTGACCTGTCTACTGCTGCCCGTGTACCCCTTGAACCAACATCATAAAATAAAAAAAAAAGTATTTTGCTTATAAAAAAGAAAATACTGGTGAGATATCGAATGCAGACATTTTAACATTAAAAACAAACACACAACTAAAATCTGGTACAGTACTAAAAATGGCCACCAGCTACAATTACTTTCTCCTGCAAGTAGTTAACTGAAAGGTTTTTTAAATTGAAAACACAGATATGGCATCCACCGAGTGTTGTCCTGTCGCGTCTTCTTTATATTATTGCCGAGAAGATGCAAAACAATGAAAATAATAAAATCATTAATTACCAAAATAATAGAGAAAGTCAACACCACATTGCAAATAAACATTCATTCCAAATAAAGAAGCAGGGCGCGTCCGAGGGTGAGTATATACCTAATAAGAATATAATCACCCTCGGACGCGCAATGCTTATTTCCAACAGCCTTCCTTCCTAAGAATCAGCCCTTCCGTGGTGTAGAGAGACGTTGTGTTACACTCCAAGGTGTTCCCCAGGTTGCCTTTCCTGAGCTTCGATCTTCCGGCTCTCGTTTAGTAGTTGTTGGAAACTACGCTGCATTAGGCCTTCAAATTGGGTATGGGGTGTAGAGAGAGGGTGTGTTACACTCCAAGGTGTTCCCCAGGTTGCCTTTCCTGAGCTTCGATCTTCCGGCTCTCGTTTAGTAGTTCTTGGAAACTACACTGCATTAGGCCTTCAAATTGGGTATGGGGTGTAGAGAGAGGGTGTGTTACACTCCAAGGTGTTCCCCAGGTTGCCTTTCCTGAGCTTCGATCTTCCGGCTCTCGTTTAGTAGTTCTTGGAAACTACACTGCATTAGGCCTACAAATTGGGTATGGGGTGGAGAGAGATGGTGTGTTACACTCCAAGGTGTTCCCCAGGTTTCCTTGCCATTGCTTCGGTCTTCCGACTCTCGTTTAGTAGTTGTAGAAAAGTACACTGCATTAGGCCTACAAAATGGGTATGGGGTGGAGAGAGATGGTGTGTTACACTCCAAGGTGTTCCCCAGGTTGCCTTTCCTGAGCTTCTATCTTCAGGCTCTCATTAAATTGTGGTTAAATGGAACAACTGCATTTGGCGTACTAGTTGGTTTGGGGCCTACTATCGGTGTCTGCCACTCCTTGCTGTTCTCCTGGTTTCCTGTCCTGAAATTCCATTTTCAGGCTCTCGTTAAGTAGTTGTTAATGTTAGACTGCATTTGGCCTACTAGTTGGGTTGGGGCCTACTATCGGTGTCTGCCACTCCTTGCTGTTCTCCTCCACTGAACAAAGCTGTGCCGCCTGTTTACTACGGTTGCCAATTTTGAACTGCATTTCGACTACTTACTGATTTGGCCCTACTCTCTGTGTCAGCCTCTCATTCCAGTTGTCCTCCACTGCAATGCCCCCTGGTTATTCCTGGGTTACCAATTTTGAACTGCATTTAGCCCACTTTATTCTTTGGGCCTATATCTGTGTTTCCACTTCATCGTGCCCATTGCCCAGCCAGTGATAGATGAGTCTGCTGGTACATTGACCCATAACGCAACATTCCCCGTGCATGCTACACAACAACATTGTGACCCTGCTGAAAGTCAGGTTGCTCTTCCCGCATACCATACCACCTTACACGGGGACAAAGAGGAAGGTGCAGATGAAAGTGCAGGTTCCTTCATCAGGTGGGGGGAGGAATACTAGTTGGCGACGTCACTGGCACAGGGCCTCTCATAGTACGCAAAAGTGTTGCTGCCGGTGGGAGGCGCCCCCGCCGTGCAAACACACCGCTGTACTTTGAGGGGCCCTGTGCCAGTGCCAATGCCAACAAGTGGGCCCCCCCTGCTTGCTCAGGATCACAGCACTTGCAAAGTTGAAATACTTACCTCTCCCTACTCCACTGCCGTGACGTGGTCCAGATTTCCTGGGCCCACTAATTACTTGAACCAGCCCTACCCCACACAACTTTAGCCAAATGACCCCCAATTTCAAATGCCTTCCAATTATTATAAGGTAAATTACGCTTGACAAGCTTCATTAAGAAGAATGGATGGTTTTGACATTAAAATGGGCACTCTAGGTGTTTTCCTGGCCCCCACTCACTGCCGACTATGCTGCCCCATTGACTTGCATTGGGTTTCGTGTTTCGGTCGATCCCGACTTTACGTCATAATCGGCCGATTTCACTCGACCCGACTTTTGAGATAGTCGGCTTTCGCGAAACCCGGCTCGACTCTAAAAAGGTCAAGGTCGCTCAACTCTAGTGGTCAGCTGGACTTTAAAACGGGCAGTCAAACTGTGGATCTAGGCTCCTTCTCACGTGTCTGTGTATGACCACCCAATCACCTGGATTCAGCTGATGTATGTCTGCACTGGCATTAGGATCTGGAATGGATGAAAACACATGTTTATGCACCACATTAAGTCTTTCCTGCAAGCCTGGACATGGGCTGTCATAGCACCTTGTTGCATTTGTAGCACCTGTGGGAAGTACAGACCAGTCTTTGGTGCACTACCAAACAGGACTTCAAAAGGAGACAAGCCTGTCTTTCTATTTGGAGTGTGTCTGAATGACAAGAGTGCAAGAGCCAAGCACTGTACCCCGCTCTTTCCTCTGTCTGCCATGGCCTTTGAATTTTCAGTTTAAGTGTCCCATTTAGTCTCTCCACTTTCCCACTACTTTGTGGTCTATATGGTGAATGAAATGGTTGCTGTACTCCCAGGGCCTGCATGACTTCCCTCATTCTTTCTCCTGTGAAGTGTGTACTCCTATCGCTTTCTATGGTTTCTGGGACACCACACCTGCAGATCAGTTCTTTCATCAGTTTGTCTGCAGTCGTTTTAGCATTTGCACATTTTACCGGACAGGCTTCCAGCCAACCAGAGAAGAGATCTACACATACTAGGACATTTTTCACACACTCCTACCTTGCGTAGCTGTATGTAGTCAGTCTGCAGTTTCTGAAACAAGTAGAGAGGCCTGGGTGTCGCTTTCTTAGGGATTTTTACCGTTTTATCTGGGTTGTGCTGTGCACAGATGAGGCATGACTGCGGCTGTGTAACTGAAACCAGGAGCGATCCAGAAGGTATCTACCATGGACACATGTGACATTTTGAGGTGTGAGTGGGGCAATGTGTTGCTTGCACCATAATTAGGAACAGGGACCTTGGTATATACAATTTATCCTTATTCTCCCATACTCCATTCGAGTTCAGCTCAGCTCCCATTCATCCACAGTTTTCCTTCTCTGTTTGGGCAGCTGGAGGGATTTCAGGACATCTAGGCTCAGTGTGGCTGGAATACGCTGACTCCCCACCACCGTCCACTGCTCCCTAGGCCACCTTGCTGCTACTTTAGCAGCCTCGTCCGCCCATCTGTTGCCCTCTACCTCCATGGAGTCACTGTTCGTGTGTGCTTTTACCTTGACGATGCCAACCTGGACTGGTAACATCAATGCCTACATTAATTGTTTCGCCAGCTCTGCATTTTTAATGGGCTTACCGGCTGATCTAAGAAACACTCTGCTTCTCCAGATAGGGCCATAATCATGGGCTATTCCCCATGCATAATTCAAATCTGTGAAAATATTAGTGACTTTACCTGCAGCAGCTTTACACGCCTCAGTGAGTGCCTTCAACTCTGCCTCCTGCACCGACATGTGAGGAGGGAGTGGTTCAGCTCGGATTACCTCATGTGAGGATACTACTGCATAGCCAAAGTAGAATCGCCCATCCTGGTGGTATCTGGAGCCATCTACAAAAATAAAAACCTCAGAATATACATTAGGAACAGGTTTTTTTTCCCCATGAACATATGTAAAACCCACTGTCTCCTGACTCATCAGTTCCTATGCAGTCATGTTCGTGCGTCATGTCAAAGTACCAAAGTACTCTTTTTCACCTGCCAACGCTGTCACCAATTCCCCCTTTTCTGAATCCACAGGCAGATGATGCACTGAAAATGGCATGTCTGCCTCAGACATTAGAAAAGCAAATTTGTCCTTGTTCCATGGGTTAGGAAAGGTGGATAGTTAGTATTTCATGGTGGACAAAATGTTTTTCACGTGAGGGTCTTGGGAAAGGCATTTGGACATGAACTCTGGACATGTGGCAGACTACAAAGAGTCAAACGTTCATTGTCCTCACCAGATCACTACCCATCCTTTCCTCTCGACACATAGCCTCCTCCTCCTCCTCTTCAGGCCATCCATGCTGGACAGGCATGAAGCTGACATTGGGGATCACCTCTGTAAAGCAGAGCAAAAAATCCTGTTCCTCCTCTTCCTCCTGTTCCTCATCATCACCCAATGTGGCCTGAGAATACTGTGTGAGGCTGGGCTGTATGGTATCTTGCCCATAGCCATCTGCTCAGCACTCAAAGCTTCCTCTTTCAGATGCTGCAGTGAACATTTTAAGAGACAGAGCAGTGGGATGATTACGCTCATATTAGCATCATTAGCTCTCACCATCTTGATGCAGTACTTAAAGTTTTGAAGAACCTCACATGAGTCAGTGACCCACATCCACTCTGCAGTTGTTATGTGTGGGGGTTAAGTGTTACTCTGATTGGCATTGAGAAGCTGGAATTAAGAGACTGTCCTCTGCTGGTCACACAGCCTTGCCAACATATGGAAGGTCGAATTACAGCATGGGGGCAGGTCAATAATCAGTTGGTGATGTGGCAAATTAAAACACTGCTGCAGCGAAGCTAGACTGGCGAAAGCCTGAGATGACTTTTGGAAATGTGCACTGACATGGCATACATTGGCAAGTAGGTTAGGCTAGTCAGGGTATGCTTTTAAAAACCGTTGTACAACGAAGTTCAGCACATGAGCCAGGCATGGAACGTGTGTAATGCTGCCGCAGCACAGTATCGTGCATCCTATCCCAGGGGGTGCTGGAGAAGAAAGATAGGTGGCAACACGGCGTAAACTTCAGTGTGACAGCGCAGGCGCCTTTAGGTGACAAGGGAGAGGTCAGGAATGGATGGGAAAAGCAGTACCAGGGGAAACAACAATACACGTGGTCAGATACAAGCCAAAGAAGTCGGAGCTAGTTGGGAGCGGAGATGCCAGAGACGTAAGACAGAGAAACAGGTCACAGGACAAGCCAGGTCATATACCAAGGTCACAGCATGGGGAGCACACAGCAAGATGAGCAGGGAAGCAGGAATGAGAAGGCAGGGGAACAGAGAAAATGGGCAGAGGACAAATCAGGGTGTAATGGGGTCAGTCAGTCAAGTCGGGGGCAAGAACTATAGCTGACACTGCCTGCAGCAGCCATGGAGTGAGATAGCAAAACAGTTCCCAAAATAAGGCAAAGAAGGTTAACCCCCTACATGACCAGATCGAGAAGAGAATAGCAAGAAACGTACCCCGGGCTGGATCATGACAGTACCCCTCTCTCAAAGGGGGGCCACTGGACCCCCTGGTTTCCCTGGATACTGAGCATGAAAGGCCCAGACCAACCAATCCGCATAGACCGAGCATGCTGGCACCCACGACCGGTCCGCAGGACTGTACCCCTTACAATGGCCAAATACTGAAGTGAATGGTGGAGCATTTGAGAAACATCAACCCATTCCACCTCATACTCGGTCTGGCCATCCACCACAAAGGTGGCGGGTGTGAGGAAGAGAGCACCTGAGGAAGACACTAAAGGCTTCAACAGAGCCTTATGGAACACATTGAGGATCTGCAGTGATGGAGGTGGTTGTAACAGAAAGGCAACAGGATTAACCACCTCCACAATTTCATAAGGGCCAATAAACTTGGGACCCAACTTAGCAGATGGAATTCTCAACCTAATATTCTTGGTGGATAACCATACCTTATCCCCCACCTGGAATTCCGGCTCCTGTTGTGAATTCTGTGGCTGAATTCACTCCTGTGGTCACAAGTGGTACTGCAGCTTCTGAGCTTCCTCCCTCAGGTGTTCTGGTGAGCTCGTTAACTGCTTCATTACTTAACTCCGCCTGATGCTGCTATCCTTGCTCCTTGTCAATGTTTCAGTGTTGGATCTGAGCTTCTCCTGATTGTTCCTGTGACCTGCTGCTCTGTATAGCTAAGTGCTTTTTGCTTTTTGTTGCTTTTTTTCTGTCCAGCTTGTCTTTTGTTTTGCTGGAAGCTCTGAGACGCAAAGGGTGTACCGCCGTGCCGTTAGTTCAGCACGGTGGGTTTTTTTTTGCCCCCTTTGCGTGGTTTTGCTTTAGAGTTTTTTGTAGACTGCAAAGTTCGCTTTACTGTCCTCGCTCTGTCCTAGAATATCGGGCCCCACTTTGCTGAATCTATTTCATCCCTACGTTTTGTCTTTTCATCTTACTCACAGTCATTATATGTGGGGGCTGCCTTTTCCTTTGGGGAATTTCTCTGGGGCAAGTCAGGCCTATTTTTCTATCTTCAGGCTAGCTAGTTTCTTAGGCTGTGCCGAGTTGCCTAGGTAGTTGTTAGGCGCAATCCACAGCCGCTTTTAGTTGTGTTTAGGATAGGATCAGGTGTGCAGTCTACAGAGTTTCCACGTCTCAGAGCTCGTTCTTGTATTTTTGGGTATTTGTCAGATCACTGTGTGCGCTCTGATCGCTAAGCACAATGTGTTCCTGGATTGCCTTCATAACACCTGTCATTAGCAAACATAACAGTACAAGGAGCCTACTAATGATTCTCAATAGAGGGAAAGAAAAAGTTCTGACATCATTTTTTTATTTTTTTTTTTTCTTCTGCTCTGTGTTCACTTTTTTTTTTTCCCCTAGACATTTGGGTGATTCTGGACACAGGTGTGGACATGGATATTCAGGGTCTGTGCTCTTCAATGGATAATCTCGTTATAAATGTACAAAAAATTCAAGATACTATTGATGTACGTACTTTTGTGCAGTCCTGTGGGATTTGTGCTAGGGCTAAGCCCTGCTGTTCTCGTGCCAGTGGGTTGCTTTTGCCCTTGCCGGTCCCAAAGAGGCCTTGGACACATATTTCGATGGATTTCATTTCTGACCTTCCCGTTTCTCAAAAGATGTCAGTCATTTGGGTGGTCTGGTGCCCTTGGCTAAATTGCCTTCCTCCTCTGATTTGGTACCTTTGTTCTTTCAGCATGTGGTTCGGTTGCATGGCATTCCTGAGAATATTGTTTCTGACAGAGGTTCCCAGTTTGTTTCAAGGTTTTGGCGAGCCTTTTGTGGTAGGATGGGCATTGACCTATCCTTTTCCTCGGCTTTCCATCCTCAGACTAATGGCCAGACCGAACGAACCAATCAGACCTTGGAAACATATCTGAGATGTTTTGTTTCTGCAGACCAGGATGATTGGGTGTCCTTTTTGCCGTTGGCTGAGTTCGCCCTTAATAATCGGGCCAGCTCGGCTACCTTGGTTTCTCCATTTTTTTGCAATTCTGGGTTCCATCCTCGTTTCTCTTCAGGACAGGTTGAGTCTTCAGACTGTCCTGGTGTGGATTCTGTGGTGGATAGGTTGCAGCAGATCTGGACTCAGGTAGTGGACAATTTGATCTTGTCCCAGGAGAAAGCTCAACTTTTCGCTAATCGCAGACGCCGTGTGGGTCCCCGACTTCGTGTTGGGGATCTGGTTTGGTTATCTTCTCGTCATATTCCTATGAAGGTTTCCTCTCCTAAATTTAAACCTCGTTTTATTGGTCCGTATAGGATTTCTGAGGTTCTCAATCCTGTGTCTTTTCGTTTGACCCTCCCAGACTCCTTTTCCATACATAATGTATTCCATAGGTCGTTGTTGCGGAGATACGTGGCACCTATGGTTCCATCTGTTGAGCCTCCTGCCCCGGTTTTGGTGGAGGGGGAATTGGAGTATATTGTGGAGAAGATTTTGGATTCTCGTGTTTCTAGACGGAAACTCCAGTATCTGGTTAAATGGAAGGGTTATGCTCAGGAAGATAATTCCTGGGTTTTTGCCTCTGATGTTCATGCTTCCGATCTTGTTCGTGCCTTTCATGCGGCTCATCCTGGTCGGCCTGGGGGCTCTGGTGAGGGTTCGGTGACCCCTCCTCAAGGGGGGGGTACTGTTGTGAATTCTGTGGCTGAATTCACTCCTGTGGTCACAAGTGGTACTGCAGCTTCTGAGCTTCCTCCCTCAGGTGTTCTGGTGAGCTCGTTAACTGCTTCATTACTTAACTCCGCCTGATGCTGCTATCCTTGCTCCTTGTCAATGTTTCAGTGTTGGATCTGAGCTTCTCCTGATTGTTCCTGTGACCTGCTGCTCTGTATAGCTAAGTGCTTTTTGCTTTTTGTTGCTTTTTTTCTGTCCAGCTTGTCTTTTGTTTTGCTGGAAGCTCTGAGACGCAAAGGGTGTACCGCCGTGCCGTTAGTTCGGCACGGTGGGGTTTTTTTTGCCCCCTTTGCGTGGTTTTGCTTTAGGGTTTTTTGTAGACTGCAAAGTTCGCTTTACTGTCCTCGCTCTGTCCTAGAATATCGGGCCCCACTTTGCTGAATCTATTTCATCCCTACGTTTTGTCTTTTCATCTTACTCACAGTCATTATATGTGGGGGGCTGCCTTTTCCTTTGGGGAATTTCTCTGGGGCAAGTCAGGCCTATTTTTCTATCTTCAGGCTAGCTAGTTTCTTAGGCTGTGCCGAGTTGCCTAGGTAGTTGTTAGGCGCAATCCACAGCCGCTTTTAGTTGTGTTTAGGATAGGATCAGGTGTGCAGTCTACAGAGTTTCCACGTCTCAGAGCTCGTTCTTGTATTTTTGGATATTTGTCAGATCACTGTGTGCGCTCTGATCGCTAAGCACACTGTGTTTCTGGATTGCCTTCATAACACCTGTCATTAGCAAACATAACAGGCTCCACCGACTGTCGTCTATCTGCAAAAATCGTTTACCTGCTCTGATCCTCCCCAATGTTCCTCTGGACCTCTCTTCAGACCTCACACAATTGCTGAATGTCCAAATCAGCCCCTGGACACCCCAATTCCAACTGGGAAAACTCACCAAAGAGAGGGTGAAAACCATAATTGCAAAAGAACGGGGAAGTACCAGTGGACTGACTGACACGATTATTAAAAGCTAACTCTGCCATGGGTAACAAAGAGCACCAATCATCCTGTCTGGATGTGGCAAGACACTGTAACATTGCTCCAAAGACTGATTGGTCCTTTCAGTCTGACCGTTGGTCTCCAGATATAGGCTGATGAAAAGGTCAGACTGATACCCAACCTTTTACAAAAAGCCCTTCAGGATTTTGACACAAATTGCACCCCTCTATCAGACACCCCACTCATAGGCACACCATGTAATCGCACAACATGCTCAATGAATAGTTTTGAAAGAGTCTCGGCATTCCATAGTTTTGCCTTTAGAAGAGGGAAGATCAGTGATAAAATCCATGGACAGATGGGTCCAAGGTCTATCTGGAATATGGCATCTGGCAATGGCACGAATTCCCCGGCCGGCCGGTTACGGGAGGTTATAGCGTGGGCACATGTTTCACAGGGCGACACAAATACAGCGACATCAGAGGACAACGAGGACCACCAAACAGCCTAGTAATGGCTTTATGTGTGGCCAAGATTCCAGGATGCCCACACAGAGCCGAGTCGTGGAACTCCCGCAGGAACCTTAACCGATACTGGACCAGCACAAATAACTTATTATCCGGCACGGACGGAGGATCAAGAGACTGGGCCTCATGGATCTCCTGCTCCAATGCCGAAGAAACCTCAGCCACCACCACTCCACGCTGAAGAATGGAGGAAAGAGGTTTAGGAGGTGATATTGGATCCAAGCTGCGGGATAAATCATCAGCCCTCATATTCTTGGACCCAGGCCAGAAAGCAATAGGAAACTGAAATCAAGAAAAAAAGTGACCACCTCGCCTGTCTTGGGGTTAAACTTTTGGCGGACTCAATGTAAGACAGGTTCTTGTGGTGAATAATGACTGTGATATGATAGACAGCCCCTCTCCATTCTTCAAAAGCAGGTTTAAGGGCCAAAAGCTCCCGGTTACCCACATCATAATTCCTTTCAGCAGAGGAAACATTTTCAAAAAGAAGGCACATGGTCTTAAATTGGTCAATGAGGAAGGCCCCTGGGACAGTACCGCCCCCACACCCACCTCCGAGGTGTCCATCTCCACGATAAATGGCTCAGATAAATCAAGTTGAATTAGCACAGGGGCAGAAATAAAACATTCTTTTAAAGAGTTAAATCAGTGAGAGGTTTGACCACCTGACAAAAACCCTTGATGAATTTTCAATAGTAATTGGAAAAACCCATAAAACGCTGCAGATCTTTGAGATCTCTGGGTTACACCCAATTCACAATCCACCTTTCCAGGGTCCATATGAAACTCATCTGCAGACAAAATGAACCCCAGAAAGGACAATTCTTGAACAAAAAACAAACACTTTTCCAGTTTAACAAAGAGTGAGTTCTCTCTAAGCCTCTGGAGGACAGCACCGAGGTGACCCATATGGTTCTGTTTATCAGAGGAAAATATGAGGATATCATCCAGATAAACTACCTTGAAGCACACAATAAAATCGGAAAAAACATGATTAATAAAATTTTGAAATACCGCTGGCGCGTTAGTCATGCCAAAGGGCATAACCAAGTTCCCAAACAAACCCTCTGAGGTGAGGAATGCAGTTTTCGACTCATCCCCCTCCTGCATATTGATGAGATTATATGCTCCCCTAATGTCTAATTTAGAGAACCACCTGGCCCCAGATAATTGATTCTACAAATCAGGAACAAATGGGAGTGGGTAAGTATTCCATACAGTGATTTTATTTAATTCTCAAAAATCGAGGCACAGGCGTAAACCACCATCTTTTTTTTTAACAAAAAAGAACCCTGCTGCCACAGGAGAAACAGAAGGTTGAATGTGCCCTTTTCGAAGGCTATCAGAGATATATCCCTGCATAGCAGCCCGCTCAGGGCTGGAAAGGTTGTATAAATGGGCCTTGGGCAATTTGGCATCCAGAACGAGATTAACAGCACAATCAATCAGTGTGGTGGTAGAACCTCAGCCTCCTTTTTGGAGAACACATCCTCAAAATCCTTCAGGTACTCCAGAATACCCTCCAGACTGATGGATGACACAGATACATTAACAAGAGACCCGTTAGATCAATTGGGACCCCAATTATCAATGTCCCGAGCTTCCCAGTTAATGACAGGGTTATGTACTTGTTACCAGGGAAACCCCAACACCAATCCCGCAGGAAGATTGTCCAGCACAAAACATGTAATACGTTCTTGATGATGAGACCCCACCTTAAAGATAAACTCCTTGGAGATCCACTTAACCACATTCTTAGCAAGAGGAGTTTTATCAATGGCCACGATATTGATGGGGGTTCCCAACCTGACTGTCTCTATCTTACATTTGGCCACCAAGTCAGAGTCAATCAAGTTCAGAGATGACCCACTGTCCACGAAAGCTGAAGTGGGAGCATAACAGTTCTTAACTTAAAGTTTCACTTCCAGCTGTAACTTAAGCAATGAGGAAAAAGGTACCTGAGTGTCTGGGCAACCTCCTCGATAGTTACCCAGACTTAGGAGTTTCCTGACACCTTGGGAATCGGAGGACAGGAGGGACAGTCCTTCTTCCAGTGTCCCAGACACAGTAAAAGCAGAGTCTTCCTTCTTATCGTCGTCTCCTCCCCTTTTCCTTCATGGTGGTTGCCCCCACCTTCATGGGCTTGGAATGTGGCGTAGCATCGGGATTACTCGGGAGTAGAGGAACATCTCGTTGCATAACACCCCTCTCCTGTAGTTTACGATCCATCCGGATGGCCTGAGTCATAGCCTCCTCCAGAGAACTAGGAGGTGGATGGAGAGCCAGAGCGTCCTTCAGATGATCAGACAGTCCCCTCCGGAACTGGCACCTGAGAGTAGAGTCATTCCGGGACACCTCTGGAGACCATCATCTAAACTCCTAGCAATACCACTCGGCTGAGAGATTCCTCTGAACAAGACCCATGATAGTGTCTTCCGCCAACCTGACACAGTCCGGTTCATCATAGATAAGTTCTAAGGCCTCAAAAAAACCTATCCACTGACATCCATTCAGGGGCAGTAGGGGGCAGTGAGAAAGCCCAAGATTGGGGACCCTCCCTGAGTAAGAAATAATTATCCCCACCTGCTGGCTCTCATCCCCAGATGATCGAAGTCTAAGCGAAAACAATAATTTACAATTCTCCCTGAACATACAAAATGTATCCTTCTCACCAGAAAAGGTGTCAGGAAGTTTAACCGAGGGTGCAAGGGAGAGTGCAAGGCGACATCAACAGAATCACCAGACCTACTAACAGCATGAGGGATGATACCCTGCACTGTCTTAACAGTCTCCGTAAACTCTTTCTGCAAGTGAGAATGGGACGTGGCAAGGGCCCTATATTTCACTGACAATTCCCGCATCATCTGAGTCAAACTGGACACCTGATCCACCATGTTACAAAGCTGATGCATGACCAGATAAAAAAAATGAAAAACCCCTTTTAATGTAATGGTCAGCTATAATGTAATGCTTCTGCAGCGCAGTATTGTGTGCCCTATCCCAGGTGGTGCTGGAGAGGGAAGATAGGTAGCAGTCACAGCGTAAACTTCAGTGCGGCCGCGCAGGCACCACTAGGTAGCAAGAGAGAGGTCAGACAAGCCAGGTCAGGAACTGACGGGAAATGCAGTACCAGGGGAAACAATACACGTGGTCAGATTCAAGCCAAAGAAGTCGGAGCCAGTCAGAAGCTGAGATGCCAGAGACGGAAGACAGAGAAACAGGTCAGAGAACAAGCCGGGTCAGATACCAAGGTCACAGCACGGGGAGCACATAGCAAGATGAGCGGGGAAGCAGGTATGGGAAGGCAGGGGAACAGAGTAAACGGGCAGAGGACAAATCAGGGTGTAACGTGGTCAGTCGCTCAAGCCGGAGGCAAGAACTATAGCCGACGCAGCCTGCAGGCAGCGTGGACAGAAATAGCAAAACAGATCCTAAAACGAGGCAAAGAAGGTAAACCCCTGCATGACCAGACCGGGGAGAGAATAGCAGGAAACAAACCCTGGCCTGGATCATGATAACGTGTACCAGCTTGCTGAGCTTTAAAGCAGCCATCACATTACACCCATTATTGCACACAACCAGACCTGGTTGGAGGTTCAGCAGGAAGAGCCACTGATCGGTCTGTTCTTTTATCCCTTTCAACAGCTCGACTGCATTGTGAGCTTTATCACATAAATAGATGAGCGTCAGCAGAGCGTGCTGCTGATTCGACAAGGCAATGCTGCAGATTTCCACGCTGGATAGTGATGGGGAGGCTAGTTTCACTGTGGATGATGATGAGGCAAGACAGGAAGTGGAATACGAGGAGACTGAAACCCTGATGGAAGTTGTGCCCCTATTTTTGATGTGGGTAACATGTGTGATGTCCTAGCCTCTGCCTCTGTTCCAGACTCCACCAGGTTAACCCAGTGTGCCATCAGGGAAATGTATCATCCCTGTCCACAAGAAATTGTCCACGTGTCTGTGGTTAGGTGGACCTTCCCTATGACTGCATTGGCCAGAGCATGGCTGATATTATTATTATTATTATTATTTATTGTTATAGCGCCATTTATTCCATGGCGCTTTACATGTGAGGAGGGGTATACATAAAAACATGTACTATAATCTTAAACAATACAAGTCATAACTGGTACAGGAGGAGTGAGGACCCTGCCCGCGAAGGCTTACAATCTACAAGGGATGGGTGAGAATACAGTAGGTGAGGATAGAGCTGGTCATGCAGCGGTTTGGTCGATTGGTGGTTACTGCAGGTTGTAGGCTTGTCGGAAGAGGTGGGTCTTCAGGTTCTTTTTGAAGGTGTCGATGGTAGGCGAAAGTCTGATGTGTTGTAGTAGAGGGTTCCAGAATAGGGGTGATACGAGAGAGAAATCTTGTATACGATTGTGGGAAGAGGAGATAAGAGGGGAGTAGAGAAGGAGATCTTGTGAGGATCGGAAGTTGCGTGTAGGTAAGTACCGGGAGACGAGGTCACAGATGTATGGAGGAGACAGGTTGTGGATGGCTTTGTACGTCATGGTTAGAGTTTTGTACTGGAGTCTCTGGGCAATGGGGAGCCAGTGAAGGGATTGACAGAGGGGAGAGGCCAGAGAATAGCGGGGGGACAGGTGGATTAGTCGGGCAGCAGAGTTTAGAATAGATTGGGGGGTGCGAGAGTGTTAGAGGGGAGGCAACAGAGCAGGAGGTTGCAGTAGTCAAGGCGAGAGATGATGAGGGCATGGACTAGGGTTTTTGCAGATTCATGGTTGAGGAATGAACGGATTCGTGAAATATTTTTGAGTTAATATTGTGTAACACGTGCTTATGTAAAGCGGAACGGCACCCCGGGAAAAATAGTGTCGGCTGGGAATCGAGTACCTTGGGGCTGCCACCGCCAAGAGGTTGTGGAAGACTCGGCTCCCACAAGTCGAAACGGCAACATTTCCAGGGCTAGCAATCTGGCAATGTGGGTGTTTAACATTTGGGGCTGTGGGTGTGTGGCTGAAATTTTCTGCTTCCTAGTAAATGTCTGGGGCAGGGACAAGTGCAACCGCTGGTTGTGGGCAGGAGGCATCAGCGCGTGCTTCATGGTCTGCAGATTGGGAAGGTCATAACACAGGGGAAGGGGCAGTGGTTTCACCATCAGACACAGATTTGGTACCCAGGCGTTCCGCCCACCTACTGAGGTGCTTGGCTGTCATGTGCTTTTTCATGCTATTGGTGCTCAGGTTGGCAGAGTTCTTGCCTCTTCTTAGCTTGGTTTGATAGATACTGAAAATTACAGTTGTTTTATCTGAGGGACTTAAAAAAAAAAACTGCCATACAAAGGAACAACGTTCCCTTGGTCTGTTATCTAGCTGAGTGGGGGTGGAACAGTTGACTGAGTTCTACCTCTGGGCAAACCGCTACCTATTTTTGCCTGTTTTCTTGCTACAGATTTATTCCTCTCTGCACTGCTGTGAAGTGATGAGGTCACCGCAGTTCAAGCTCAGTGTCTTCACAGCAGATCCCCATGAAAAATTCTCACAGTCATCTGTGACGACACTGAGCTTGCACTGTGGTGACCTCATCACTGGCATTTTCCCATGATGCTGAGGTCAAAGCATTTCAACCTGGCTGGGAACGCAGCCTCAGTGACGTCACTGAGGATGCGCTCACAGCATCTCAATAACCAGTGGTTCTCAGCCTGGATGGTCGCATCTTGGCACCGTCCAGGTTGAAAATTAATTATCCCCCAGACGTGGATTACAGCGTGGGACAGAATGACCGAGAAGTATGGTATATTGTTGTTTTTTTATTTTTGGTGGAGAACTAGGGCTTCGGTGGAATTAGGCGAGGTTGTAAGTATGGTTTAATTGAGATTATTAAAGGAGTCTGTGTAATTTTTTCAATTAAAGGACTTTTTTCTGGTCGTCTGTGTTTTCTTACAATGTGACTATGGGTTTAGTAATGGGGGCATCTATTTGACGCCTCTCCATTACTAACCTCCGGGCTTGATGTTACCTGGCAATACAACGGTGACATGAACCCCACAAATAAGAACCCCACTTTCCACCACTACAGGGCAAGTGGGAAGAGCGCCAGAATTGGCACATCTAATAGATGCGCTTTTTCTACGCAGCAGCAGACTGCTACTTTTAGGTTGGGGGGCCTATATCAATGGCCCTTTACCAGCCTGAGAATACCAGCGCCAGCTGAGAGCTTTAGCAAGGCTGGCTATCAAAAATGGGGGGGACCCCACCCTTTAAAAAAATTTTTTTTATTCAAATAATAATAAAAAACCAGCATGGGGACCCCTCTATTCTTGATAACCAACCTTGCTGAAGCTGACATTGAGAGCTGAGGGTTGCAGCCACCAGCTTGAGTTTTGCCAGGCTGGTTATAGAAAATAGGGGAAACCCACACCAGGTTTTTCATTCATTGATTTAGTTATGGCGGATGAAGAATACCCCCATCATCCGCTTCTGCTGTCACTGTTATTAGCTGCAGCAGGTGGAGGTTGATGGGAGTAATAGTCCAGAAAGCCCCCAACTGCTATCATTGTTCTGACTTGAATATAACTCTGATCATTCTCCTCTGCTAGTGCCGATCGCCGGCAGAGCAGGGGAGAATGATGAGAGCGTCTTCAGCACCTGCCGCCGGGGAACAGCACATACTGTAGCGCTTCTTCCCCAGTGCCTATGCATCAATGTGTGTTTTCCATGTGCAGGATGTTTTGCGGCCTGTGCTGAAGGTAAAAAATGGACATGTCAGCGTGTTTTGCCCATGGACACACGGTGTTAGGGCTAGCGGAACGCACCAAATAATAAGATAGATTAAGGTGCGTTCGCAGCCCGGGGTCCACCGTGCAGAGATGGAACCTGCTGCCAAGTAATGACGGACTATATGGCGGTACAATGTGAATACACACACGGGTTAACTTCACCCTGTGTGAAGGAAGCGAACCCTGTTAAGTCACAGGGCCGCAGTACCGCACACAAGAGCGCAAGCAAGGAGTCACCAAGCTCAGTCCCAAGACTTGGGATCCGAGTCCGACTAGACTACTTGCGCTCGACACTGCTAATGGGGTGTCAGCGTAACCAAAGTAATAATAAAAGATGCACGAGAGTGCATGCGGTGCCGCACTGGCGGACGCCACTAACCACCCAGGCTTGGGTCAGGAAAGCGCTGTGAAAGCGCACGGCGCTGCACTGGCGGTCACAGCAATTAGATGCTATAAGGTGTGTAACGTGCTGGTAGCTAAGTCGGGCGCTAGATAGCAATCACCCACCTTCCGCGAACAGTCATGCAATAGGGAGGGGATTTTAATGAACGACTTTCACTCACAACACACACACATTTACAAATGTACACTAGCGCATGGCCGTGCGGTCATGCGCAGCTTATATAGCTGCAGCACGTTCAGGACCTTCCAATAAAGGACCAATGGGAACAGCATCTGAGCATGTGACCCTCGATCTCCAATGGGAGATCTCACCCTGGGCATGCTCAGAAGGGAAAAAGCAGGACTTAGATCCCAAAAGCATCTGATTGCCG
This sequence comes from Ranitomeya imitator, assembly GCF_032444005.1. Taxonomy (NCBI): domain Eukaryota; kingdom Metazoa; phylum Chordata; class Amphibia; order Anura; family Dendrobatidae; genus Ranitomeya; species Ranitomeya imitator. Next base: position 660,766,984 of record NC_091284.1, on the reverse strand, counting down.
CTGCCCAGCACTGGCTTCAATGGCAGAAGCAGGCAAAGCAGCAGTAATCCTACGCACAGAGTGAGACTGAGCAAGACGCTGGGAACAACGTCTCCGCTGAGCAGACTCCACTGCGGCTGGAGAAGAATTGGAGACTTCAGCAGAGATGGTTCGAGATTCCCCCTGTGCAGAGGCGGGAACTCGACACCTAACACACGGTCCGTGGAATCACACTGACATGTACGCAGACCCATTCATTTGAATGGGTCTATGTGTGTCAGTGTGTCCGGTACATGTGAATACTGTCACCACAAGTACCGGAGACATGGATGTGTGAAAGAGGCCTAATGAAGATTTTTGCGTCTGCAAAATTGTCACGTATAAATATCTCTACCCAGATTGCACCAGTTGCACAACTGGTAGATAAAGACACGCTATTTTTTAAAACAGTAGAAAAGTATGATTTTTTTTAATCACCCTGCTGACACACTCCAAATGCGGAAGGAAGATTATTGCCATGTCTATGTGGACCCGTAGAAGCGCCTGTGCGTGAAACGGCCGTCGTCTTCTCCTGTCACTCCCCCGCTCCCTCGTATACTCCTGCCGATGCCGCATCATGTTTGTGAAGGCTTAAGTGCTAAATAAAGGACATTTTTAGCTGAAGACAGATGGTGAGTGCCGCATTTCTTTCTTATAGCTGCTCACTTTGATTCCTGGATTCTGTATGCAGAGCACCACCTGGATCTCATCAGAGGCCAGTAGCGTCCACTCCATGTAAGATCACATGTAAAATTGCTTTGATACACAGCTTTTCAGTGCCGGTCACATTTTCTCTCTATCGATTGTGTAAATATTAGGTATTGTAAGTGGGAAATAACAGAGACCCGCAGCATGTACTTGCAATGACGAGAACACCCAGGTGCCTGCCTTTCACCCTCCCTCCTATTAAATCTCTACTTACTTAAATTCCCAACTTACATACGAGTAATCTGTTCACAATCTTCAGCTCTTAAAAGAGTTTTTTTAATAAATAACGCTGACTATAACCTACTTTCACTCTCCCTGTGCTGAAACTATGCTCTCCCTACGCTGTTTCTGGCTGCAATGTGCGCAAGATGACGCCAGCAGCCTTTAAATAGTCCCTATGATGCTAGAAGGCCAGCCAATCACAGTAATGCCGGCACCAAAGATGGTGCCTGTATTATTGTGATTAGCAAGCCAGCCCAGCATGTTCATTGGCTGCAAATAAAGCGCCATACATACAGGGCGGGTCACTCGAATATACTGAGGCGAATACCTAATTGCTCGCCGAGTAACGAATAGCCCAAATACCATACTATTTGTGCGAGTAGCGAATAGTGCTGAATGTATTTGCTCATCGCAAGTAACTATTGTTGGATCATGTTTTTCCTGCACTTTGTATATTTGGAAGCATTGGTGCTATGTGATGTGTCAAGTTGTATTTTAATAGTACTTTATCTGCTGACTCCATTCCACTGTGACATCTAAGTAACACATTAATGTGACACATTTTGCAGGACTCTTGGGTTAAACACAACCATACACATCTGTCCATAGCAGACTTTCAAGGACATTGTGAAGGCATGTTTCTAACCGCTTCAGGGCAATGTTTTGACATATCTCTCAATGTTTGGAGTAATGAGCTAATTTCACAAGACCAGCTTTTTTTCCCCAACAAAACTAAATAATTCACTCATCCACTGATATCACAACAACCCAGCAATATCAGCCATCCATTGACATGTATGCTTGTGCTGCAGTAATCATACACAGTTGCTGTAACAACAATTCCACTGCAAAACCCAAATAGATAAACACAATAAATGTACGATTATGCCATTTATACAGGCATTTGCATAAACATTTCTGGATACTGTATACCTGTATCTTACCATGATGAGCAAAATGACCTAGCAGTAAACTTTGACAGGCCACCAGTGATGTAATTAATTCTTAAGCCACACTAAGAAATTAAAAATATCAGTACCAACTCCTAAGATACCCCATAGTAATGTATCAAACTACTTCTGAAGTTCCATTATTGTTTGCTTTAGAGGTGCCAGAGTGTGCCCTCTCTGCATTATCTGCTCACTTAGAACCCCTCCCACCAAATACCATCTATCTCTTCCACAGGTATATAACCTTGTAATCTGCTACTCTCCAAGACTTTCAGATAATGTGTAATATTTAGCAAGTTTTTCTTCAACATATACTGTATCTCCTTTCTTACGTCTCTAGTCTATATTCTAGCTCATGAATCTGCAAATCTTCTAAGTTAATGAGTCTCAAAGGGTCTCCATACTTTATAATAGTTTCTCAATAGTAAAGGTGTTTGCGAAGGAAATCTATTAATATCTTCAAACTTTTCATTACTATTCTTTTCAAGGGCACATAGTACTATCAGGATTGTTTGGTGCATCTGAACCAGGTCTTATGGGCAGCCTAAGAGATGGGCGGGTCTAGCTGCCCCAAAAACACACCCCTGGTTGTGGTTTACAGGGTAAAATGAAGTCTTTGTTTGACACATGGTCTGTATCTGGAAGTTAGAAGACCTCCTGTGTGATGACTCCAGATTGAGTCGGTATGCTGGGTGCTATCATGCCTGTGTGTCCTGGACTGTCTCTCAAGTGACGTTGTTAAGAACTGTTTTCTTTGTTTTGCCTTCACTGAAAGGCTATTTATTTTGCTTTGCTTGTGGCATGGTTTATGATGGACCAATAAACCAGCAAGGACATGGTTCCTGTGTTACCTCACGATGCACCCAAGTGAGTAGCATTCCCACAACCTTTTCATGGACTAATCAAGCTTTAATCTCAATATTATAGTAACATACACCTTTTTTCCCTACATTCACTGGTGCGTTTGCAACTTAATTTGGTAATCCTTTTAGTTATTTTAGTAATTAATAAGTGCACTATAGATTACCAACTGATGAAGTCCATTTAGATGAGCCAAGAATTAGAAAACAAGCATTCCTAAGAATGCTCATTCATGAACATCAACCCGTCTAAACTAGTGATAGGTGAACTCGAACGGTAAAGTTCGGAGTCCGTACCAAACACCTAGTGTCTGTGCACGGACCCCAAACATGAACTTTCTCGGGAAGGCTATGTTCCTGTTCGCATACTGCAGCCCAAACATAGGGAGTTTCCCATGCTGTCAACTGTGTGACAGCGTGAGAAACACCATCTCTGATCTGAACTCAGATCTTTTCATTACCCAATCTTGCGGCTTGTTTGTGAGTAGTGATTAGTGTCACATTAAAATTGTCCATATACTTTTTTTCTCTCCTCTTACCGGAATGGAATCAATTCAAATTCACACACTTTGCAATCAAGTAACAAATCTGACTCAGTTGGTTCAGGATCTGGTCAAGGAGCACTAGAGATTAGAAGCGTCACAGTCTCAGCAGCAGGGTCAGTTTACTTGTGCGATGGATGCCACCCAGAACCTTCCACTGCCAGTGACAACTATGACAGCTGTACCTTCTGATGTACAGTTGTTCTCTCCTAAACCAGTAGTAGCTCTCCCTGATAAAATTTCAGGAGAGAAAGATCAGATCAGGGTGTTTAGGGAGAGCTGTAGCTTTCTTTCTATACTATGACCCCGGTGTTCAGGTGAGGTTTCCCAGTGGGTGGGAATAATCATGTCTCTACTGCGAAGAGGCCTGAGACTTGGGCATTCTTTTTGTCCCCACTAGCCCCAGAACGTTCTTCAGTTAACACCTTTTTTGATATGTTAGGGTTAATTTATGGTGAGCTTTGACAAAGACCGCAGTAATGGTCGAAACGTGTCGCTTTCCTCGCGTGTGGTATGGTGATGTCCGAGGAGCATTGTGTATTTTAATGAATCTGGATTTAAACTTTACTTTTTATTCTGAAGAAGCTGGAAATTTTTTTTTCTTGTCACGTCATTACTGTTCTGCCTTCCTCCACATATGATGCTGTGTAGATTCTAGCATACAGCTAAACCTTCATCCATTGCCTCAGTAAACGGACTGTATAGGTTCTTACGTCTATATTTATTGAGAGGGGAACGATGAACAACAATAGTAGATGATATTGTGAGATATGCGATATAATGGATGATCAGGTAAAAACTACAAAGGAAATAACAGTGCATCAGTATTTGGCACATTACAGCATGTTACAAGATGCAGTAACATGAATAACAGAGAGATTAGAGAGCTAATACTGAACACAGGGTAAGACAGACACACAGTTATCATGGCTATCTTAGGGCAAGTTCAGGCTGTTAGCATTGTATTACTTTATACAGGCAAACATCTATCTGCATACAGAGAAACAGCGATATGAAACAAAGCACAACATGCCTAACTATACACTCTGCTACACAGTGGCTGCATAACTGTTCTAACATAACACACACATGTAAGTACATTTGTGCCTCACCGGAATCCGCTTATCAAGAGCAATAATCTGCAGGAAGAGAGAGCCAGGAACATGTGTGTAAGACTCAAGGACAGGGGGACAATGGCTACTCTTGCCCGGGAAACCAGGGCGGCGGTTCTAGTCAGAACACAGGATTAAAGCAATATGCTCCTGGATACAGGAACATGATAAATGTGTACCTAATGACCTCTAATGGTCACAACTAGGGTTGAGCGAAACGGGTCGAACATTTTCAAAAGTCGCCGACTTTTGGCTAAGTCGGGGTTTCATGAAACCCGATCCGACCCCTGTGCGGGGTCGGCCATGCGGTACGCGACTTTCGCGCCAAAGTCGCGTTTCAATGACGCGAAAAGCGCCATTTCTCAGCCAATGAAGGTAAACGCAGAGTGTGGGCAGCGTGATGACATAGGTCCTGGTCCCCACCATCTTAGAGAAGGGCATTGCAGTGATTGGCTTGCTGTCTGCGACGTCACAGGGGCTATAAAGAGGCGTTCCCGCTGACCGCCATCTTACTGCTGCTGATCTGAGCTTAGGGAGAGGTTGCTGCCGCTTTGTCAGAAGCAGGGATAGCGTTAGGCAGGGTCCATTAACCACAAAACCGCTTGTGCTGCAGCGATTTGCACTGTCCAACACCACCCTCGGTGTGCAGGGACAGTGGAAGTTTTTTTTTTTTTTTTCCCCCTCAGCGCTGTAGCTCATTGGGCTGCCCTAGAAGGCTCCCTGATAGCTGCATTGCTGTGTGTACGCCGCTGTGCAAACCAACTGCTTTTTTCAAAGCACAAATCCTCTTGTTCCTTCCTTTCTGCACAGCTATCTTTTTTGTTTGTCCACACTTTTTATTTGATTTGTGCATCAGTCCACTCCTTATTGCTGCCTGCCATACCTGGCTGAGATTACTGCAGGCAGGGAGATAGTAGCTGCCTGCCATACCTGGCTGAGATTACTGCAGGCAGGGAGATAGTAATTGTAGGACATTCCCTGTTTTTTTTTTTTTTTTTTTTTGGTGGGAGATTAAGATTGGCAATTTGGCATTTCTGCTAGAGTGCCATCCCTGTGTGTGCCATCTCTCTCACATAGTGGGCCATAGAAAGCCTTTTCATTTTTCTGTATTTTTTTTTGTGGGGTGTATAAATTCTCCCTGATAAAAATACAGTGGGAGATTAATATTGGCCTTTGGGCTTGTGTGCCAGTCCTGAGTGTGCCATCTCTCTCACAAATAGTGGGCCATAGAAAGCCTATTTAATTTTTTTTTGGGTTTTATAAATTCTCCCTGAAAAAAAGGGAGATTAATATTGGCCTCTGGGCTTGTGTGCCAGTCCTGAGCGTGCCATCTGTGCCAGCCCTGAGCGTGCCATCTCTCTCACAAATAGTGGGCCATAGAAAGCCTATTTAATTTTTTTTTTGGTTTTATAAATTCTCCCTGAAAAAAAGGGAGATTAATATTGGCCTCTGGGCTTGTGTGCCAGTTGTGAGCGTGCCATCTGTGCCAGTCCTGAGCGTGCCATCTCTCTCACAAATAGTGGGCCATAGAAAGCCTATTTAATTTTTTTTTTTGTTTTATAAATTTTCCCTGAAAAAAGGGAGATTAATATTGGCCTCTGGGCTTGTGTGCCAGTTGTGAGCGTGCCATCTGTGCCAGTCCTGAGCGTGCCATCTCTCTCACAAATAGTGGGCCATAGAAAGCCTATTTAATTTTTTTTTTGGTTTTATAAATTTTCCCTGAAAAAAGGGAGATTAATATTGGCCTCTGGGCTTGTGTGCCAGTTGTGAGCGTGCCATCTGTGCCAGTCCTGAGCGTGCCATCTCTCTCACAAATAGTGGGCCATAGAAAGCCTATTTAATTTTTTTTTTGGTTTTATAAATTCTCCCTGAAAAAAAGGGAGATTAATATTGGCCTCTGGGCTTGTGTGCCAGTTGTGAGCGTGCCATCTGTGCCAGTCCTGAGCGTGCCATCTCTCTCACAAATAGTGGGCCATAGAAAGCCTATTTAAATATTTTTTTGGTTTTATAAATTCTCCCAGAAAAAAAGGGAGATTAATATTGGCCTCTGGGCTTCTGTGCCAGTCCTGAGCGTGCCATCTGTGCCAGTCCTGAGCGTCCCATCTCTCTCACAAATAGTGGGCCATAGAAAGCCTATTTTTTTTTTTTTTTGGGTTTTAGAAATTCTCCCTGAAAAAAAAAGGGAGATTAATATTGCCCTTTGGGCTTGTGTGCCAGTACTAAGCGTGCCATCTCTCTCTCTCTCTCTCTCAGTCAGTGGGCCATAGAACGCCTATTTTTGGTTTTATTTGTTTTCTAAATTCTCCCTGAAAAAATCATTTTATTTTATTTGGTTTCTAAATTCTTCCTGATAAAATCATATTTTTTTTATTATTTTTTTTCTAAAGTCTCCCTGAAAAAAACAAAACAAAAAAAAAAACAAACAAAAAAAACAGTGGGGGATTAATATTGGCCTTTCTGCTTGTGTGCCAGTCTTGACTCCTGTGTGCGTCATCTCTCACTCACTGGGCCATAGAATGCCTATTTTTTGTTTTATTAGTTTTATAAATTCTCCCTGAAAAAATCATTTTATTTTATTTGGTTTCTAAATTCTTCCTGATAAAATCATATTTTTTTTATTATTTTTTTTTCTAAAGTCTCCCTGAAAAAAACAAAACAAAAAAAAAAACAAACAAAAAAAACAGTGGGGGATTAATATTGGCCTTTCTGCTTGTGTGCCAGTCTTGACTCCTGTGTGCGTCATCTCTCACTCAGTGGGCCATAGAACGCCTATTTTTTGTTTTATTAGTTTTATAAATTCTCCCTGAAAAAATCATTTTATTTTATTTGGTTTCTAAATTCTTCCTGATAAAATCATATTTTTTTTATTATTTTTTTTTTCTAAAGTCTCCCTGAAAAAAAACAAAAAACAAAAAAAAACCGTGGGAGATTAATATTGGCCTTTCTGCTTGTGTGCCAGTCTTGACTCCTGTGTGCGTCATCTCTCAGTCAGTGGGCCATAGAACGCCTATTTTTGGTTTTATTTGTTTTATAAATTCTCCCTGAAAAAATCATTTTATTTTATTTGGTTTCTAAATTCTTCCTGATAAAATCATATTTTTTTTATTATTTTTTTTTCTAAAGTCTCCCTGAAAAAAAAAAAAAAAAAACAACCAAAAAAAACAGTGGGAGATTAATATTGGCCTTTCTGCTTGTGTGCCAGTCTTGACTCCTGGGTGTGCCATCTCTCTCTCTCTCTCTCTCTCTCCAATTGTGGTCCATAGAAAGCCTATATTTTTTTTCCTTGATTTGGGTTCCAAAATCTACCAGAGAAAATAACTACATCAATCATTGGTAGAAAAATATTGGCCTCTGGGCTTGTGTGCCACTCCTGACTCCTCTGTGCGTCATCTCTCAGTCAGTGGGCCATAGAACGCCTATTTTTGTTTTTATTTGTTTTATAAATTCTCCCTGAAAAAATCATTTTATTTTATTTGGTTTCTAAATTCTTCCTGATAAAATCATATTTTTTTTATTATTTTTTTTTCTAAAGTCTCCCTGAAAAAAAAAAAAAAAAAAACAACCAAAAAAAACAGTGGGAGATTAATATTGGCCTTTCTGCTTGTGTGCCAGTCTTGACTCCTGGGTGTGCCATCTCTCTCTCTCTCTCTCTCTCTCTCTCTCTCCAATTGTGGTCCATAGAAAGCCTATATTTTTTTTCCTTGATTTGGGTTCCAAAATCTACCAGAGAAAATAACTACATCAATCATTGGTAGAAAAATATTGGCCTCTGGGCTTGTGTGCCACTCCTGACTCCTGTGTGCGTCATCTCTCAGTCAGTGGGCCATAGAACGCCTATTTTTGTTTTTATTTGTTTTATAAATTCTCCCTGAAAAAATCATTTTATTTTATTTGGTTTCTAAATTCTTCCTGATAAAATCATATTTTTTTTATTATTTTTTTTTCTAAAGTCTCCCTGAAAAAAAAAAAAAAAAAACAACCAAAAAAAACAGTGGGAGATTAATATTGGCCTTTCTGCTTGTGTGCCAGTCTTGACTCCTGGGTGTGCCATCTCTCTCTCTCTCTCTCTCTCTCTCTCTCTCTCCAATTGTGGTCCATAGAAAGCCTATATTTTTTTTCCTTGATTTGGGTTTCAAAATCTACCAGAGAAAATAACTACATCAATCATTGGTAGAAAAATATTGGCCTCTGGGCTTGTGTGCCACTCCTGACTCCTGTGTGCGTCATCTCTCAGTCAGTGGGCCATAGAACGCCTATTTTTGTTTTTATTTGTTTTATAAATTCTCCCTGAAAAAATCATTTTATTTTATTTGGTTTCTAAATTCTTCCTGATAAAATCATATTTTTTTTATTATTTTTTTTTCTAAAGTCTCCCTGAAAAAAAAAAAAAAAAAACAACCAAAAAAAACAGTGGGAGATTAATATTGGCCTTTCTGCTTGTGTGCCAGTCTTGACTCCTGGGTGTGCCATCTCTCTCTCTCTCTCTCTCTCTCTCTCTCTCTCTCTCCAATTGTGGTCCATAGAAAGCCTATATTTTTTTTCCTTGATTTGGGTTCCAAAATCTACCAGAGAAAATAACTCCATCAATCATTGGTAGAAAAATATTGGCCTCTGGGCTTGTGTGCCACTCCTGATTCCTGTGTGCGTCATCTCTCACTCAGTGGCCCATAGAAAGCATATAGTTTGTTACATTTGTTTTCTAAATTCTCCCTGCAAAAATCTATTTTTTTTTTTTGGGGGGGTTTCTAAAGTGTTCCTGAAAAAATTAAAAATAAAAAAAAAATAATAGTGTGACATTAATATTAACATTTGTGCTTCAGTGACAGTCCTGCGTGTGGGGCATCTCTCTAATTTGCAGCCACCAAAAACAGAGTGTGTAACATTGGGCCTGATTTTCGCTGTGGTCTCACCAACCTGTAAAGGGGTAGCTAAATCATACTGAAGTTATAGCTCACCGTGTAAGTTGTGTGACTGCAACAAATAACGTTAGTTTGGTTACGTTTTTAAAACAATGAGGAAGTCTAGTGGAAGAGGTCGTGGCCGGGGGCGTTCATTGTCAGCTGGTAATGAGGGTAGTGGTAGTGGTGGAGCATCAGGTGGTCGTGGGGAAAAAAATATTGCACCTAAGTCTGGAGCTGTGGAGCCAGGTTCGTCGTCCGGCTACACAAGGCCTCGAACGCTCCCTTTTCTGGGATTAGGAAAACCGCTTTTAAAGCCGGAGCAGCAAGAGCAAGTTTTGGCTTATCTTGCTGACTCAGCCTCTAGCTCTTTTGCCTCCTCTCGTGAAACTGGTAAAAGTAAAAGCAGCGCGTCGTTAGTGGATGTTCACGGTCAGGGACAAGTCACTTCCTTGTCCTCTTCAGCAAAAACAACAACAGAGAAGAATGCAGCAGGCGACACAACGGGTTACTCCATGGAGCTCTTTACACATACCGTCCCTGGCTTAGAAAGTGAAGCAGTTAACAGTCCATGCCCATTACAAGTTGAATCTGACATGGAGTGCACTGATGCACAGCCACAGCCAGACTACTATGCTGGTCCTTTGACTCAGACCACAACATTGCCCTCGCAGGGTGCTGATCAAGAATCAGACCCTGATGAGACTATGTTGCCCCATCACGAACGCTATACCACCGAACGACACAGTGACACAGACGAAGTTGCGCAGGAGGTACAAGAAGAGTTATTAGATGACCCAGTTCTTGACCCCGATTGGCAGCCATTGGGGGAACAGGGTGCAGGCGGCAGCAGTTCTGAAGCAGAGGAGGAGGAGGGGCCGCAGCAGGCATCAACATCGCCACAGGTTCCATCTGCCGGGCCCGTATCTTGCCCAAAACGCGTGGCAAAGCCAAAACCTGGTGGAGGACAGCGTGGCCATCCGGTTAAAGCTCAGTCTGCAATGCCTGAAAAGGTATCCGATGCTAGAAAGAGTGCAGTCTGGCATTTTTTTAAACAACATCCAATTGATCAGCGCAAAGTCATCTGTCAAAAATGTTCTACTTCCTTAAGCAGAGGTCAGAATCTGAAAAGTCTCAATACTAGTTGCATGCATAGACATTTAACCACCATGCATTTGAAAGCTTGGACTAACTACCAAACGTCCCTTAAGGTTGTTGCACCCTCGGCCAATGAAGCTAGTCATCAACGCAACATCCCTTCCGGCAGTGTAGGACCACCATTTAGCGCACCACCTGCTGTATCTGTGCAGGTATCTTTGCCAGGCCAAAGCAGTCAGGGTCAGGGAATCACCAGTTTCGTAGTAGGAAACACTGCATCTAGGGCACCGGCGGCAACAATACCATCTCCCACCGTCTCTCAGTCTGCCATGTCCACCGGCACCCCCGCTAGTTCCACGATCTCCAGCTCTCCAGTCCAGCTCACCCTACATGAGACTATGGTTAGAAAAAGGAAATACTTAGCCTCGCATCCGCGTACACAGGGTTTGAACGCCCACATAGCTAGACTAATCTCGTTAGAGATGATGCCCTACCGCTTAGTTGAAAGCGAAGCTTTCAAAGACCTGATGGACTACGCTGTACCACGCTACGAGCTACCCAGTCGACACTTTTTTTCCAGAAAAGCCATCCCAGCCCTCCACCAGCATGTTAAAGAGCGCATCGTCCATGCACTCAGGCAATCTGTGAGCACAAAGGTGCACCTGACAACCGATGCATGGACCAGTAGGCATGGCCAGGGACGTTACATGTCCATCACGGCACACTGGGTAAATGTGGTGGATTCAGGGTCCACAGGGGACAGCAAGTTTGGGACAGTTCTGCCTAGCCCACGGTCTAGTAAACAGTTGTCTGTAGCCGTTCGCACCCCCTCCTCCTCCTCCTCCTCCTCGTCCTCCTGCAGAAGCAAGAGCTCGTCCACAGACCGCAGTCGCACAAACACTCCATCCGCACCTGCCACTGTTGCACACCAGGTCTCCCATTATGGGGCAGCTACTGGCAAACGTCAGCAGGCTGTATTGGCTATGAAGTGTTTGGGCGACAATAGACACACCGCGGAAGTTCTGTCCGAGTTCTTGCAGCAAGAAACGCAGTCGTGGCTGGGCACTGTAGATCTTGAGGCAGGCAAGGTAGTGAGTGATAACGGAAGGAATTTCATGGCTGCCATCTCCCTTTCCCAACTGAAACACATTCCTTGCCTGGCTCACACCTTAAACCTGGTGGTGCAGTGCTTCCTGAAAAGTTATCCGGGGTTATCCGACCTGCTCCTCAAAGTGCGTGGACTTTGCGCACATATCCGCCGTTCGCCTGTACACTCCAGCCGTATGCAGACCTATCAGCGTTCTTTGAACCTTCCCCAGCATCGCCTAATCATAGACGTTGCAACAAGGTGGAACTCAACACTGCACATGCTTCAGAGACTGTGCGAACAGAGGCGGGCTGTTATGTTTTTGTGGGAGGATACACATACACGGGCAGGCAGTAGGATGGCAGACATGGAGTTGTCAGGTGTGCAGTGGTCGAAGATTCAAGACATGTGTCAAGTCCTTCAGTGTTTTGAGGAATGCACACGGCTGGTTAGTGCAGACAACGCCATAATAAGCATGAGCATCCCCCTAATGCGTCTGCTGATGCAAAGTTTGACGCACATAAAGGATCAGGCGTCTGCACCAGAGGAAGAGGAAAGCCTTGATGACAGTCAGCGATTGTCTGATCAGGGCAGTGTACATGACGAGGTACCGGGCGAAGAGGAGGTGGAGGATGAGGAGGATGATGGGGATGAGTATATTTTTAATGAGGAAGCTTTCCCGGGGGCACGGGAAATTGGTGGCGTGGCAAGGCCGGGTTCTGGTTTTTTGAGGGACACAAGTGACGTAGATTTGCCTGCAACTGCCCCTCAACCAAGCACAACCGCAGATTTGACAACGGGAACTTTGGCCCACATGGCGGATTATGCCTTGCGTATCCTCAAAAGGGACACACGCATTACAAAAATGATGAATAGTGTTGAGCATTCCGATACCGCAAGTATCGGGTATCGGCCGATACTTGCGGTATCGGAATTCCGATACCGAGATCCGATATTTTTGTGATATCGGGTATCGGTATCGGAAGTGTAAAATAAAGAATTAAAATAAAAAATATTGTTATATTCACCTCTCCGGCGGCCCCTGGACATCAGCGGGAGGATCCGGCGTCCGGCACGGCTTCTTTCTTCAAAATGCGCGCCTTCAGGACCTGTGGAATGACGTCCCGGCTTCTGATTGGTCGCGTGCCGCCCATGTGACCGCCACGCGACCAATCAGAAGCCGCGACGTCATTCCTCAGCTAAAGTCCTAGAATGAGCGCCTTCTAGGACCTGAGGAATGACGTCGCGGCTTCTGATTGGTCGCGTGGCGGTCACATGGGCGGCACGCGACCAATCAGAAGCCGGGACGTCATTCCACAGGTCCTGAAGGCGCGCATTTTGAAGAAAGAAGCCGTGCCGGACGCCGGATCCTCCCGTTGATGTCCAGGGGCCGCCGGAGAGGTGAATATAACAATATTTTTTATTTTAATTCTTTATTTTACACTTTAATATGGATCCCAGGGCCTGAAGGAGAGTTTCCTCTCCTTCAGACCCTGGGATCCATGAGGATACATTCCGATACTTGATGTCCCATTGACTTGTATTGGTATCGGATATCGGTATCGGCGATATCCGATATTTTTCGGGTATCGGCCGATACTATCCGATACCGATACTTTCAAGTATCGGACGGTATCGCTCAACACTAATGATGAACGATGACGATTACTGGTTGGCCTGCCTCCTTGATCCTCGCTATAAAGGCAAATTGCAAAATATTATGCCACATGAGAACTTGGAACTAATATTAGCAACAAAACAATCAACTCTTGTTGACCGTTTGCTTCTGGCATTCCCTGCACACAGCGCCCGTGATCATTCTCACACGAGCTCCAGGGGCCAGCAGACCAGAGGTGTTAGAGGGGCAGAAAGCAGAAGTGGCGTTGGCCAGAGGGGTTTTCTGACCAGGTTGTGGAGTGATTTTTCTATGACCGCAGACAGGACAGGTACTGCAGCATCAATTCAAAGTGACAGGAGACAACATTTGTCCAGTATGGTTACAAACTATTTTTCATCCCTTATCGACGTTCTCCCTCAACCGTCATTCCCATTTGATTACTGGGCATCCAAATTAGACACCTGGCCAGAATTGGCAGAATATGCATTGCAGGAGCTTGCTTGCCCGGCAGCTAGTGTCCTATCAGAAAGAGTATTCAGTGCTGCAGGTTCAATACTAACAGAAAAAAGGACTCGTCTGGCTACCCAAAATGTAGATGATCTAACCTTCATTAAAATGAACCACAACTGGATTTCAAAATCTTTTGCCCCACCCTGCCCGGCTGACACCTAGCTTTCCTATGAAAAGGTCTTGCCTGTGGACTATTCTGAATGACTTTTCCAATCTCGTAATTTTCTTCACCTGATTGTCCAGCATACGACATGTTTCCACCTCACGAAATGGCCAAACTCCCCACACGGGGCCGTGCTATCGCCACTTTGCGCTTGGACCCTTGAGAGTGCTGTTTGTCTGAAGAGGTGGGTGTGGCCGCTTTTGGTCGACGGCACTGCCACTGGGTCCCTCATAGTACAATAAAGTGTCTCTGGCGGTGGTGGTGCGCACCCAACGTCAGACACACCGTTGTAATATGAGGGGCCCTGTGCCTGTACCGCCGGCCACAAGACAGTTCCCCCCCCAGCTCAAACAGTGCTCTACCACTAGCAAAATTATCTCTCACAGCTTCACCAATGTGTAGTCTAGGCGCTGACATCCTTCAATGCCTGGCACTGACAATACCATTGTTTTGACATTTTTGTTATGTTAGGCCTTCGAAGCCTGTCTGCGGTCCCTTCTTTCTACAACTACTACACTGACCAGGCCACTGCTGGCCGTGTTACCCTGGAACCAATTTAAAAGTGCCTACAGTCAGCCCAATTTTGTTATGTTAGGCCTTCGAAGACTGTCTGCCGTCACTCCTTCCACTAGACTTCCACTGACCATACACTGCTGCCCATGTACCCCTGGAACCAATTTAAAAGTGCCTACAGCCAGCCCAATTTTGTTATGTTAGGCCTTGGAAGCCTGTCTGCGGTCACTCCTTCCACTAGACTTCCACTGACCAGACCACTGCTGCCCGTGTACCCCTGGAACCAATTTAAAAGTGCCTCCAGCCAGCCCAAGTTTGTTATGTTAGGCCTTCGAAGCCTGTCTGCGGTCACTCCTTCCACTAGACTTCCACAGACCAGACCACTGCTGCCCGTGTACCCCTGGAACCAATTTAAAAGTGCCTACAGCCAGCCCAAGTTTGTTATGTTAGGCCTTGGAAGCCTGTCTGCGGTCACTCCTTCCACTAGACTTCCACAGACCAGACCACTGCTGCCCGTGTACCCCTGGAACCAATTTAAAAGTGCCTACAGCCAGCCCAAGTTTGTTATGTTAGGCCTTGGAAGCCTGTCTGCGGTCACTCCTTCCACTAGACTTCCACTGACCAGACCACTGCTGCCCGTGTACCCCTGGAACCAATTTAAAAGTGCCTCCAGCCAGCCCAAGTTTGTTATGTTAGGCCTTGGAAGCCTGTCTGCGGTCACTCCTTCCACTAGACTTCCACAGACCAGACCACTGCTGCCCGTGTACCCCTGGAACCAATTTAAAAGTGCCTACAGCCAGCCCAAGTTTGTTATGTTAGGCCTTGGAAGCCTGTCTGCGGTCACTCCTTCCACCAGACTTCCACAGACCAGACCACTGCTGCCCGTGTACCCCTGGAACCAATTTAAAAGTGCCTACAGCCAGCCCAAGTTTGTTATGTTAGGCCTTGGAAGCCTGTCTGCGGTCACTCCTTCCACTAGACTTCCACTGACCAGACCACTGCTGCCCGTGTACCCCTGGAACCAATTTAAAAGTGCCTACAGCCAGCCCAAGTTTGTTATGTTAGGCCTTGGAAGCCTGTCTGCGGTCACTCCTTCCACTAGACTTCCACTGACCAGACCACTGCTGCCCGTGTACCCCTGGAACCAATTTAAAAGTGCCTACAGCCAGCCCAAGTTTGTTATGTTAGGCCTTCGAAGCCTGTCTGCGGTCACTCCTTCCACTAGACTTCCACAGACCAGACCACTGCTGCCCGTGTACCCCTGGAACCAATTTAAAAGTGCCTACAGCCAGCCCAAGTTTGTTATGTTAGGCCTTCGAAGCCTGTCTGCGGTCACTCCTTCCACTAGACTTCCACAGACCAGACCACTGCTGCCCGTGTACCCCTGGAACCAATTTAAAAGTGCCTACAGCCAGCCCAAGTTAGTTATGTTAGGCCTTCGAAGCCTGTCTGCGGTCACTCCTTCCACTAGACTTCCACAGACCAGACCACTGCTGCCCGTGTACCCCTGGAACCAATTTAAAAGTGCCTACAGCCAGCTAAAGTTTGTTATGTTAGGCCTTGGAAGCCTGTCTGTGGTCACTCCTTCCACTAGACTTCCACTGACCAGACCACTGCTGCCCGTGTACCCCTGAAACCAATTTAAAAGTGCCTACAGCCAGCCCAAGTTTGTTATGTTAGGCCTTGGAAGCCTGTCTGCGGTCACTCCTTCCACTAGACTTCCACAGACCAGACCACTGCTGCCCGTGTACCCCTGGAACCAATTTAAAAGTGCCTACATCCAGCCCAAGTTTGTTATGTTAGGCCTTGGAAGCCTGTCTGCGGTCACTCCTTCCACTAGACTTCCACTGACCAGACCACTGCTGCCCGTGTACCCCTGGAACCAATTTAAAAGTGCCTACAGCCAGCCCAAGTTTGTTATGTTAGGCCTTCGAAGCCTGTCTGCGGCCCGTTCTTTCAACTACAACTACACTGACCAGGCCACTGATGGCCGTGTTCCCCTTAAACCAATTTTAACTTGCCTACAGCCAGCCCTATGTTATTATGTTAGGCCTTCGAAGCCTGTCTGCGTCCCGTTCTTTCAACTACAACTACACTGACCAGGCCACTGATGGCCGTGTTCCCCTGGAACCAATTTTAACTTGCCTACAGCCAGCCCAATGTTAGGCCTTTGATGCCTGTCTGCGGTCACTCCTTCCACTAGGCCTCCACTGACCTGTCTATTGCTGCCCGTGTACCCCTTGAACCAACCTAATAAAATATTTAAAAAATTAATTTGATTATAAAAAATAAGATCGTGTTGAGATCTCAAATGCAGACATTTTAACAATCAAAACAAACACACAACAAATATCTGGAACTGTACTACAAAGGTCCAACAGCTACAATTTCTTTCTCCTGCAAGAAGTTAACTGAAAGTTTTTTGGAGTTGTTAACACAGATATGGCATCCACCGAGTGTTGTCCTGTCGCGTCTCCTTTAAATTATTTCCAATAAGATGTTAAACTATTAATTTAATAAAATCAATAATTAAAAAAATAATTGAGTAAGTCAAAAGCACATTGCAAATAAACATTAATTACAAATCAAGAAGCATGGCGCGTCCGAGGGTGAGTAGATACCGAATAAGAATATAATCACCCTCGGACGCGCAATGCTTATTTACAACAGCCTTCCTTCCTAAGAATCAGCCCTTTCGTGGTGTAGAGAGAGGTTGTGTTACACTCCAAGGTGTTCCCCGGGTTGCCTTTCATGAGCTTCGATCTTCCGGCTCTCGTTTAGTAGTTGGTGGAAACTACGCTGCATTAGGCCTACAAATTTGGTATGGGGTGTAGAGACAGGTTGTGTTACACTCCAAGGTTTTCACCAGGTTGCCTTTCCTGAGCTTCGATCTTCATGCTCTCGTTTAGTAGTTGTAGAAAAGTACGTTGAATTAGGCCTACAAAATGGGTATGGGGTGGAGAGAGATGGTGTGTTACACTCCAAGGTGTTCCCCAGGTTGCCTTTCCTGAGCTTCGATCTTCCGGCTCTCGTTTAGTAGCTGTTGGAAACTACGCTGCATTAGGCCTACTAATTGTGTATGGGTGAAACAGTGGCGCATCTGCGGTCCCTCCTTCCACTAGGCCTCCACTGACCTGTCTACTGCGGCCCGTGTACCCCTTGAACCAACCTAATAAAATATTTAAAAAATTAATTTGATTATAAAAAATAAGATCGTGTTGAGATCTCAAATGCAGACATTTTAACAATCAAAACAAACACACAACAAATATCTGGAACTGTACTACAAAGGTCCAACAGCTACAATTTCTTTCTCCTGCAAGAAGTTAACTGAAAGTTTTTTTGAGTTGTTAACACAGATATGGCATCCACCGAGTGTTGTCCTGTCGCGTCTCCTTTAAATTATTTCCAATAAGATGTTAAACTATTAATTTAATAAAATCAATAATTAAAAAAATAATTGAGTAAGTCAAAAGCACATTGCAAATAAACATTAATTACAAATCAAGAAGCATGGCGCGTCCGAGGGTGAGTAGATACCGAATAAGAATATAATCACCCTCAGACGCGCAATGCTTATTTACAACAGCCTTCCTTCCTAAGAATCAGCCCTTCCATGGTGTAGAGAGAGGTTGTGTTACACTCCAAGGTGTTCCCCGGGTTGCCTTTCATGAGCTTCGATCTTCCGGCTCTCGTTTAGTAGTTGGTGGAAACTACGCTGCATTAGGCCTACAAATTTGGTATGGGGTGTAGAGACAGGTTGTGTTACACTCCAAGGTTTTCACCAGGTTGCCTTTCCTGAGCTTCTATCTTCAGGCTCTCATTAAATTGTGGTTAAATGGAACAACTGCATTTGGCGTACTAGTTGGTTTGGGGCCTACTATCGGTGTCTGCCACTCCTTGCTGTTCTCCTGGTTTCCTGTCCTGAAATTCCATTTTCAGCCTCTCGTTAAGTAGTTGTTAATGTTAGACTGCATTTGGCCTACTAGTTGGGTTGGGGCCTACTATCGGTGTCTGCCACTCCTTGCTGTTCTCCTCCACTGAACAAAGCTGTGCCGCCTGTTTATTACGGTTGTCAATTTTGAACTGCATTTCGACTACTTACTGATTTGGCCCTACTCTCTGTGTCAGCCTCTCATTCCAGTTGTCCTCCACTGCAATGCCCCCTGGTTATTCCTGTGTTACCAATTTTGAACTGCATTTAGCCCACTTTCTTCTTTGGGCCTATATCTGTGTTTCCACTTCATCGTGCCCATTGCCCAGCCAGTGATAGATGAGTCTGCTGGTACATTGACCCATAACGCAACATTCCCCGTGCACGCTACACAACAACATTGTGACCCTGCTGAAAGTCAGGTTGCTCTTCCCGCATACCATACCACCTTACACGGGGACAAAGAGGAAGGTGCAGATGAAAGTGCAGGTTCCTTCATCAGGTGGGGGGAGGAATACTAGTTGGCGACGTCACTGGCACAGGGCCTCTCATAGTACGCAAAAGTGTTGCTGCCGGTGGGAGGCGCCCCCGCCGTGCAAACACACCGCTGTACTTTGAGGGGCCCTGTGCCAGTGCCAATGCCAACGAGTGGGCCCCCCCTGCTTGCTCAGGTTCACAGCACTTGCAAAGTTGAAATACTTACCTCTCTCTGCTCCACTGCCGTGACGTGGTCCAGATTTCCTGGGCCCACTAATTACTTGAACCAGCCCTACCCCCCACAACTTTAGCCAAATGACCCCCAATTTCAAATGCCTTCCAATTATTATAAGGTAAATTACGCTTGACAAGCTTCATTAAGAAGAATGGATGGTTTTGACATTAAAATGGGCACTCTAGGTGTTTTCCTGGCCCCCACTCACTGCCGACTATGCTGCCCCATTGACTTGCATTGGGTTTCGTGTTTCGGTCGATCCCGACTTTACGTCATAATCGGCCGATTTCACTCGACCCGACTTTGGACATAGTCGGGTTTCGCAAAACCCGGCTCGACTCTAAAAAGGTCAAGGTCGCTCAACTCTAGTCACAACTGGTACTACATAGTGAATTAACTTGCTGCACATTAATGGGCAGAACAATTATGTCTCATCAGGACAGAGTTCCGTGCGTCTTCTAAGGATCCGTGAGCTGGCTACTTTTTTATTTTTTTAATTTATGATGAACTGGATAGGGTCCAGGTCGCAGAGGCAAAGATCATGACACTGATTCAGGCAGAACTGCACCTCTGGGGATTTCTGTACCGAATGGTCCACGGAAATGGTGTGGAATGATACAGCCTTCATGTTCCTTCCCTGGAAAAGGCCTGGCTATTCACTGCCTGCGTTCAGAAACACGTGATGGTGTCTCCGCAGCTCCTCTACATGCATTTGCATATTTGGGGGCAGTGTTCTGGATCACTGTGTTGAGAAACACGTGATGGTGTCTCCGCGGTGTTGGATGTTTTGGTCTCCACAAAGTCAATCATCCGTGCCTTTATAGACTTTCTACTAGGCACTGCTCCTGATAGCCAGTTTCCTACTCCACACTGATGAGGGGCAAACACCCCGAAACAGCTGTCTGGAGTGAGGTTTTCTGGAGCAATCCAGACCCTTTTGCAGAGAATTCTGTTTTTTTCTGTGGTCGTTTGTACCGACAGCTTTGAAGATGAGTTATGTGAAGAACACCATCCGAGTGACGTTGGAGCCATCTATCCGGGCAAGGAACAGCGTGGTCTTTATTGTACGTGACCTTATTGAGGAAAAGGCTGGAGGAAAGCGGGAGAACATCTATAGCATCAATGAGTTCCCTAATCAAGGTAACTACGATGTTACTTTTATGTCGGAGCATTATTGCCTGAATGTCTATGAGTGGTTTCGGAATCATGCCGGAGATCCCTGTTTGAAGGGAGTCAAATGTGAACCACTGTTTGGTCTTCAGGGTTCAGACACCCTCCGGTGAACTTCTCTGTGGCAGGGCATAGGGGTTTCCTCACGTACCCTGGGCAGCCTCTGTTTTGCAGGAGATGTTTCTCTTTTGGACATGTCCAGGCAGACTGCCAGAAGGGGCAGTGTTGCCGAAACTGCAAGAAGGAGGGGCATATGGCTGGTGATTGCCCGATGGCTAAGACCTGTGATGTGTGTGGTAGTAGTGACCACATGTATAAGGATTGTCCGTGGAGGGCGCCTAGACGCTCAGAGAGTGAATGGAGAGAGGAGGAGGAGAGAAGGAGGAGGTTGGCGACTATCAGGAAGGAAACTGAAAGAATGGAGAGAGAGGAAAGGAGGGAGAGGGAGAGGGAAAGACGCTCTGTGACTCCAGATGACATTGTGCTAGCACCCCGTGGTGCTATGAGTGATGCACAGAAGGAAGATAAGGAGTTTTGGTTGGCGGCAAAAAAAGTAGAGAAGGGGTTTAATAAGGAAGATCAGGAAGAAGATGAGGAAGAAGATGATGACTCTACTGTGCCTGAAATGTTTTCTCTTGAGGAAGCAATGGATGCAACGGAGAAAGACGTGCGCATTTCTGAAGCTGAGAGCCATGTGCACCCCTCAGATCCTCAGAATATTAGAGGGCTTTCTTCAGATCAGGACAGGGGTGCGAATAAGTGTCAGAGGGAGGAGGATGGGGAAAGTGATGAGGCATGCAGTAGTATGCCTAAGAGGAAAATTGGGCCAGCTAAAAAAAATGGAGTGAGCACGAAGGGGTTAGTGGTTCAGAGACTTGCTGTTCAGTCCAAATGGCAGAGGAGGACAATGGTGATACTGGGTAAAATGAAAGCTCAGTGGATCTGTTGTTTTTTTTTTTTCTCTCCTTTCTGTGAGTCTTGACCTTTGTCAAGGGCTTTTTGTGTAATGTGTGTAGTTTTGTGGTAATTTTTGCATTGTTTTTTGTTTTTATAGTATGGGTTTTTCTATAGTTTCTCAAAATGTGAGAGTTTTTAAGAAAGTGAGGAGGAGAGCAGCAATTCTTGATTTTTTAGCTATGCAGAGTGCATCTATTTTTTGTTTGCAAGAATGTGGGATTGTGGATGGTGTGAAAGGGGATGAGTGGTCTTATGGTGCATCTGTATGGTCTGGTAGTGCAAATAATAGAAATGATGTGTGGGTATTTTAGTTAAGGGGCAGGAGGTGGTTTTGAATAATTATTTGGTGGTGGAGGTGGGGAGGTGTATCTTAGCAAATTTTGAATATAAAAATGCTAAGTTTTGTGTTATCAATATTTATGCGCCAGTAGAAAAAAATGAGCGTAAGTTATTATTTGAAAAAGTGAAGCTTTTTGTTCCAGGAAGAGTGCCTGTGGTGATTGTGGGTGATATGAATTGTGATGTGGGGGGAGTGAATGTGGATGTGTCTGGAAAAGTTTTGCTGGAGTTAGTTACTGACTTTGATTTGAGTGATATGCAGCGTGTGTGTAAGGTTAACCCTTTGTTAGATACCTTTTTTTCTGATAGTGGAAGAGCCCAGTCCAGGTTGGATTATTGTTTTATTTCTAAAAATATTATTCCTGTTGGATATAAGCAGGATAGGGTCGTTTTTTCGGACCATGTTTGTGTGTTGTGCGAGTTAGATATTAATGTTAGTGGTGTGTTTGGAAAGGGTTTGTGGAAATTAAATGTGAAATTGTTGGAAAATGAAGCTGTGAGGAAGGAGTATGTGAGAAAGTATGAACAGTGGTGTAAAAGTAAGGAAAGTTTTGGGAATGTTTGTGAGTGGTGGGATTGGGTTAAGAGGCAGACAAAAAAGTTTTTTAAAAGTGTGGGGTATGAATTTGCGGCAATTAAGAGGGAAAAGTTTGTTAAGTTGAATGCCCGTTTATGTTTATTGTATAAATTGAGGGAAGGAGGAATGGAGGTGGAGGAGGGGATAAAAAAGGTTAAAAAAGAAGTTAAAGAGTTTTTGGAAGAGAAAGGGAAGAGTATTATTTTTAGGGCAAAAATTGATAGAATGGAGCAAGATGAAAGGTGTTCGAGGTTTTTCTTTAAAAAGGTTTTTGGGAAAAAGCAGAGTATGGGTGTTTTGAATGCAGAGGATGGAAGAGAGGTAAGTGGGGAGGATATGTGTGAACATGTGGCTAAGTTTTATGAGGAGCTGTATGCAGTGAAGTGGAGGGATGAGGCTTTGGAGGAGGATGTACTAAGTGTATTAGAAAATAAATTGAGTGAGATGGAGAGAGAGAGAGTGATGGGTGAGGTGACAGGTGATGAGGTATGGAAGGTAGTGAATAGCATGGCGTTAACTAAGACTCCAGGAGAGGATGGACTTCCTATAGAGTTTTATAGGGTGATGTGGCATGTGATTGGTAAGGATTTTGTGGATATGTGTAAGTATATGTGGTCTAGTATGGAGGTGGCTGAGAGTATGCGTGCAGGGATGGTTGTGTTAATACCTAAAAAAGGAGATTTGAAGAGTTTAAAAAATTGGAGACCGATAACGTTGTTGAATTGCGATTATAAGATCTATGCGAAAGTAATGGCGAATAGGATGCGTGATGTGATAGAGAGTGTGATTGGGGATGAACAGTGTTGTGCGGTGCCTGGGAGACGTATACATGAGTGTGTGTGTATGTTGAGAGATTGTTTGTGGGACTGTATGAGTCGGAAGAAGAGTGTATTTGTTTTGAGTTTGGACTTTGAAAAGGCGTATGATCGGTTATCACATAGTTTTTTGTTCCGGGTATTATTGAGAATGGGGTTTCCGCCTGATTTTGTTTGGAGGGTGAGGAGCTTATATAAAGACATTTATAGTTGTGTTTTGATGAATGGTTCTGTGGGTAGAAGAGTGAATGTTTTTTCAGGTGTGCGACAAGGTTGTCCTTTGTCTCCTGTGGTTTTTATTTGTGCGATTGAACCGTTGCTTTGTATGTTGAGGAAAGATAAAGTGATTAGAGGAGTACAAGTGCCAGGAGGTGGAGGGAGGGAATGGAAGGTTAGTGCTTATATGGATGACGTGTGTGTGTTGTGTGATTCAGAGTATTCTGTGAGGCGGGTGAAGTTATTAGCGTCTATTTTTTGTGGTGCGTCAGCATTTAAGGTGAATTGGGAGAAGAGTGAGTGTAAGGTTTTTGGGGGAGGGGTTTTAAGTAAGGATGTAGGAGTGAATGAGGTGACTGGGTCTATTAAGGTTTTGGGTGTGAAATTTTCAGAGAGTTTGGATGGGAAAGAAAGTTGGGATGATGCAAAAGGAAAGGTTGAGCGGAAGTTATGTTTTTGGAAGATGAGAAGTCTTTCGTTTTTTGGAAAAATCTTAGTTATTAAAAGTGTGATTTTGCCTATTTTCTTATATATTGCAGTGGTCTTTCCGCCGGGGTATATGTGTATGAGAGGGTTAAATAGGATTCTGTTTGTGTTTTTGTGGAATTCTAGAATGGAGAGGGCTAGGAGGGAGGTTTTGGTGAAACGTTTAGAAAAAGGTGGGTTGGGTTTTCCAAACCTTGAGGTGATTTTTGGTGTAAATATTGTGGTTTTTGTGTTGAGGGTGATTAGGATGGATGGCAAGTTTTCTTGTCTGTGTAGGTTTTTGTTTGGGGCGTATTTATTTAGTTTGAAGTGGCGAGAGAGGGATCTGAGGTATCCGGTTGCTTTTGACGTGCCTAGATGGTATGTGTGGGTTTATAAATTTTTGGTGAAGTATGAGTTGTGTGATGTGGATGTTAGGTTGTTGAGTAATAAGAAGGCTGTGTATAGGATGATTGAATGTAGAGAGACAGAGTGTGGAATAAACATGGTAAGAGGGAATGATATAGAAAAAGTATGGAAGAAAGTGCGGTTAGACGGTATGACGAATAGGCAGAGTGAGATTGTGTGGCAGTCTTTGCATGGAGTGTTACCAGTTAGAGAATTTCAGAAGAATCGTGGGTTGGGGAGAAATGATATGTGTCCGAGAGGTGGGTGTGGTGGAAGGGAAAGTGTAATACATGTGTTTTGGAATTGTTATTATGCTAGGGAGGTGATTGGAAGAATGGGACCGTTGTGTAAAGAATTGTGTGGTGTGAGCTTGTTATCATTCGAGTTGTTCATGTTTGGCTTGGGAATGTGTGATGGAGTGAAGGAGAGAGTGTTGTGGTTAATAGTTGCATGTATAAAAGAAGTATTATGGGATGTGAGGAATGTGTATGTTTTTAAGAGAAAGGAAATTGTAGTAAAGAATAGTCTAAAAGTGATTTTGGGGAAAATGTATGTGTGTTTTCTATGGGATAAAAGAAGAAGGGGGGAGGTGGATGCCGAAGGGATTTGGAAGGTGAAGAAGTGGAGATACCTTGTAAATATGTCTTGACTTGCTTTTTCTGATGTTGTATTAAACTGAAATTTTCCGATGATGATGGGAACAGCTTTTGTGTTTTGGATTTGACGCAGCTGTTTGGGATTTTTCTTTGGTCTTGGATTTCTGGACCGTGGATTTTCCCATCTGAGGGGGAAAAAAAAAAAAAAAAAAAAGAAACAGCTGTCTGTTAATGGATACCATGCTTGGCATAGGTGGTTTTCCTTTATTGGATGTTTTCCTTTATTGGATGCTGCCCTTCCCTTGGTTGTTCCTTCCGGGAAAAGGCCTGGCTATTCACTGCCTGCGTTGAGAAACACGTGATGGTGTCTCCGCAGCTCCTCTACATGTCTTGCGTTTTGTGACGCATGCGTCATTTTTGGCGCAAGCGTCAGGGCGCAGAGGACGCAGCAAGTTGCATTTTTTTTGCGTCCAAAAGCAAGCCAAAAATGGACGCATGTGTCACAAAACCATGCGTTTTTGCATGCGTTGTGCATGCGTTGTGCGTTGTGTCGCCGACTCAACACACAACAACGCAAATGTGAACGTATCCTTATGTTCAGATCAGGAGACTTGGAGGGCCATTGCAAAACCTTCAGCTTGTGCCTTTTGAAGAAGCCATATTTTCAACTTCAGCTTTTTTTGTTTGTTCTTGTTTGTTTTTTGTTGATGCTATGCTTGCATCAAAAATTTGGTGAAATTTCATGGAATCCATTCTCCCCTCTACCCGTGATACGATCCCTGTGCCTTTGGCTGCAACAGAACCTCAAAGCAAGGTTGATCCACCCCCATGCCTAATGGTTGGCGAGACATCCTTTTCCTGAAATTCGGTGCCCTTTTTTTCTCCACACATACCTTTGATCATTGTGGCCAAAGAGTTCTATGTTAACCCCATCAGTCCACAGGACTTGTTTTCAAAATGCAGCAGCTTGTTTAGATGGTCATTTGCATACTTTTGATGCTGAATTTTAAGGTGGGGACACAAGAGAGGTTTTCTTGTGATGACTCTTCCATGAAGGCCATATTTGTGTAGGTGTCTATGAATAATAAAACAATGTACCACAACTCCAGAGTCTACAAAATGCTTCTGAATGTCTTTTGCAGTCAAGAGGGGGTTCTGTTTTGCCTCTCTATCAATCCTATGAGCATCTCTCACTGAAATTTTGCTTGGTCTTCCAGACCTTATCTTGACCTCCACTGTTCCTGTTAACTGTAATTTCTTAATTACATTTCAAGCTGAGGAAATGGCAACTTGAAAATGTCTTGCGATCTTCTTATAATCTTCTCCTGCTTTGTGGACCTCCACCATTTTCATATTCAGAGTGCTAGGTAGCTGCTTAGAAGAGCCCATAACTGCTGTTTTTTGGCACAAGGTTAGAGGAGGCTGGGTTTTTATAAAGCTGGGAAATTGTCATCATCTGCCTTTCCTATTGATGATAGTGAACAAACCATAAACTTAAGTAGCTAATTAAGGTCTGAAATCTTGGTCAAAGTTATCTGAGCACAAAAATCTCCAAGGGTGCCCAAACTTTTGCATTGGACCATTTTGTAATTTTTAAATTGTAAAAGCTGAAAACATATATATTTTTGCCTAAAATGCAAAGGAAATGTGTCATCTTTAGGCCTTTTAGAGATCATTACACAATAACAGTAATTTTGACCAGGAGTGCCCACACTTTTACATGCCACTGTAATGAGCTTACTGGGGCTAAGTGGTTTTCTAAACTTGATCTTAAAAGGGCTTATAATTTGATGTGTACTTGGGAGGGCGATGAGTGGAAGACAGGGTTTTAAACATATGAGGGTCTATTTGAAAAATATTGTCCCGCCTTTTGGTTTAACCAGTGCACCAGCAGTCTTTCAGAATTTGATGAATTACATTTTTCTTACATATTTGGAAGGTTTGCTGTGATATACCTTGTGTTAGGGCTAGCGGAATGCACCAAGTGTAACATCTCTGCTGGCATCACGGCATGGCCTCACATCTCTCACACAATCTTACCCACTGTTCCTGGCCATGATGTGGTTTCTGTTTCATGCCAGCTCCATAGTCTGTTCCTCGGCTCTGTACATGCCTCATGGCTATGTGTATAGGGGGCCGGCGCCTGAACTCTCTGGTTCTTATAGGAATCAGGTGCACCTGTCCAATCAGTTCCTGACCAATTACCGAGCGGCCTCCTGTATATAGTGCAGCTCCACCCTGTGGTCTGGGCCTGTGCAATGTGTTTGCTCAGTTAGTGTTTTGCTTCTGAGTTTGCCAGGTCTAGCTCTGTGTTGCTCCCTCTCTGGAGGCTTTTCTCTGTGCATTTGCCTTTATCTTTGTCCGCCCTCCAGGAGGCAGAATATCCTGGTCCCTGTGTCTTTGTCCTTGTGTCTTGTTCCATTGCCTTGTCTGTACTTAGTCTTGTCTCGGTCTCCTTGTCTGTGGCTTCCTTTCCTGCTGTGTCTTTCCTTGTGTTCTCGGTCTGCTTGCACTCCGCACTCTTGCGGCTCTGCCTGCTCTGCATCTTGGTGGCTTTGCCGCTGCTCCGCACTTCTGCGGTTCTGCTCCGTCTTGCTCTGCTGCGCTCCCGTTGCTGCAGAAACCTCTTGCTGCAGTTCCTCTCTGCAATCCTTGCGGTTCCACTTTGCTTAGCTTCTGCAGTATCTCTTGCTGCAGCTTCTCTCCACATTCTTTGTGGCTCTGCTCAGCTTTTGTCGCTACGCTACCGCTTGCTGCTTTTCCATTCCTATCTGCAGTCTTGCACTCCTCTCCTGTGTGAACAGGTCCCTACCTGTTCCTCTAAACTATATATCCCTACCTGTTCCTTCATCTCACTCAAAATTGGACTGCACTCGGGTGTCATCTGAGTGCAGTCTGATTCTAATATCTCATCAGCTAGTCCTGTGTTTCCTGCCGTCCTAGCCAGTCCTGTCTCCTGCCGTCCTAAGTCAGTCCTGTGTCTCCTGCCGTCCTAGCAAGCCCTGTGTTCTCTGCCGTGTTTCTGCCAGCCCTGTGTTCCAAACTACATATCTGTACCTGCACGTCCAGTGTGAACAGGCCCTTACCTGTTCCTTCATATATCACATCAACCAGTCCTGTGTTCTCTGCCGTGCCTCCCAATCCTGTGTTCCTGCCAGTCCTGCCGTTCCTGCCCTGCCTTCCAGTCCTGTGTTCCTGCTGTCCTAGCCACTCCTGTTTCCTGCCGTGTCTCTGCCAGCCCTGTGTTCTCTGCCGTGTCTCTGCCAGCCCTGTCTCAGCCGTGCCAGCCTACTCGTCTGTGTTCCAGCCGTGCTCTTCTGCCAGTCCTGCCTAATGCCCGCACCAATCCTGGTGTTCCTGTCTCCCAAGTGGGATCAGCAGCCACAGCCAGACACCACCCTGGAGTAGCACCTGGCAGCTGCCTGCTGCACAAGCCTGTCCTCACCATCAGAGGCTCCAGTGAAAACCCAGGCAGCTGTCATAGTCACGCCCCTTCCAGGGTAGTCTGGTTTGTGGCACAGTGGGGCCACAAAACCCCCGAGCTCAAGCCCACCAGTCAGGGCGTGAGCGTAACACCAAGTAAGATGTTTATTATTATTGGTGCGTTCGCAGCCTGGGGTCCACCGTGCAGGAGGTACCTGCTGCTAGTGAATGGTGGCATTATTTGGCGGTATAGACTAGCCCTGTTACTTCACAGAGTAGCCGTGAAAGGAAAGCACTGCGCCCTGTTAGACTCAGAAGAGCACAAGCTAACTGCCGAACTGTTAGCAGTCAGTGGTCATGCAAGCACACAATCTCCTCACCGGAAGTGCCAGTATTCTAGGGGCTTATTTCAGCCGGGTCCCTGAATACAATCACACAATCTCCTCACCAGAGGTGCCGGTATTCTAGGGGCTTATTTCAGCCGGGTCCCTGAATACAATCACACATAACCACACTGGCGCAAAGCACATAACTTGGATTGATACTAGCGCATGGCCGTGCGGTCATGCGAACCTTTTATAGCTGCAGCAAGTACAGGACCTTCCCAGAAAGACCAATGAGAGGATGCCACAGAAGTTGAGCACCTTCAGGACCTTCCTAGAGGACCAATGCGATTAGCTGCAGTATCTAAACATGTGACCCTTGATCTCCAACGAGAGATCTTACCCTGGGCATGCTCAGAAGGGGAAAAGCAGAACTTAAGGTACCGTCTCACAGTGGCACTTTGGTCGCTACGACGGCACGATCCGTGATGTTCCAGCGTCGCTCCATTATCGCTCCAGGGTCGTAGACTGCGGTCACACTTCGCAATGCACGGTGCTGGAGCGATAATTTCATGACGTATTTGCGATGTAGAATCAGCAGAGGAGGTGGAGAATATCGTGCACACCTTTGTTACACGATGCAATCATGCCGCCACAGCGGGACACTTAACGACGAAATAAAGTTTCAAACGATCTGCTACGACGTACGATTCTCAGCGGGGTCCCTGATCGCAGTAGCATGTCAGACACAGCGAGATCGTAAGTATATCGCTGGAATGTCACGGATCGTGCCGTCGTAGCGACCAAAGTGCCACTGTGAGACGGTACCCTTAGTCCCAAAAATGTCTGCTCGCCGTTGCCCAGTACTCGCTACAATGGCAGAAGCTGGAAAGGCAGCAGTATCCCTTTGCACAGAGTCAGACTGAGCGAGACGCTGGGACTGACGTCTCCGCTGAGCAGACTCCACTGCGGCAGGAGAATAATGGGAGACAGCAGCGGACATGAGCAGAGATTCCCCCTGTGCAGAGGTGGGAACTCGACCCCTAACACCTTGACATTCTAATTTTTTCATCTGATCTAAATTTGCAGTATGAGCATGTTTTTTTTTGTTTTACAAAAGCTCAAGGAAAATTCTTTGTTTGCGAAATTGGAAAAATGTACTGTTTATGTTCAACGAATATAATTTCTGGGGTTCATTTTGACTGCTGAAGGGTTTAAGATGGATCCTGGGAATGTGCAGGCTGTGATTGATCATATTCAACCTCAGAACCTTAAAGCATTACAATACTTTCTAGGAATCACCAAATACTATAGAAAATGTATTAGGGGTTTTTCTCAGATAATTAAACCTGTTACTCATCTCACATCTAAGGGGGCGGATGTTAAGATTTGGTCGCTATTGGGGCCTTTAATAAATGCATCATGTCCACTCTAGTTTTGATCCAACCATATCTCCAGAAACCATTAATCGAAGAGGTGGATGCCTCAGAGGTTGGGATGTAGGCAGTTTTGTCTCAGGATCTCAAAGCTCTAATGAACTTATGGTCATGTGCTTTTTTGTCTAGGAAATTTTAGTCTAGGAAACTTTTGTCTGTTCCATTGAGAACAAGGGAGCACGCGCACCCACACTTTAGGCACACACCGAGACACAGTGCAGCGTGCACAGAGGAGGAAGGAGGTAGTGCGCCGTGGACCAGGGTGGTGAGTAAGCCGGCGTCCCAGGACAGTGGTAGAACGGGACACCATGCAGGGGCACTGGGCATAGCATTGCAGTGGCCATCCATGTTTAATGATATTAAAGATTTTGTATCCACTTGTAAGGTTTATGCACATGCTAAAGTCTGTCATAACCAGCCGGCCGGGGAATTGGCTCCATCGCCAATTCAAGAAAGACTATGGACTCATTTGTTCATGGATTTTATTACAGATTTGCTTGTGTCAGGAGGGAAGATGGTTATTTGGGTGGTAGTTGACTGAGTAAACAGGCGCATTTTGTTCTTTTAACAGGGTTACGTAATGCTGAAACAATTTCCAGGTTGTTTATCAATGATGTAGTGACATTGCATGGAATACCTTTGAACATTGCATTGTATCTGCTAAGGGGGTACAATTTATCTCCTAATTCTGAAGAGTGCTTGGAAGAAATTGGGGATAGATGTGTCATTTTACTCTACCTACCACCCTGAAACCAACAGTCAGACAGAAAGGATGAATCAATTGTTGAAACAAATTCTTGTGGCTCAGCAGGAGAACTGGTCCTGATTCTTACCCCTTGCTGAGTTCGCCTTTAATAGTCGGGTTAACCAGTCTACTGGAACCTCACCTTTCTTTTGTAATTATAGTTTTCATCCCCATTTTGGTGAATTCTTTAGGATGAGTTCAGGGTGTCCTGGAGTAGAGCTGCCATTCAAAAACTTGGGAATGTTTGGAGTGAGATTCAGCAAAATATTGGGCTGGTTCAGCTTCACCAGAAACGGAAGGCCATTAGGAAATGTTTGACGGGTCCCATATTCAAAGTAGGTGATTAGGTTTGGTTGTCATCCAAAAATATTATATTGAAGGTGCGTTCAGCAAAGTTGGGATTACTGGACAATATGAAATTTTGGAAGTAGTTAATCTGGTGGCTTTTA
This sequence comes from Ranitomeya imitator, assembly GCF_032444005.1. Lineage (NCBI taxonomy): Eukaryota > Metazoa > Chordata > Amphibia > Anura > Dendrobatidae > Ranitomeya > Ranitomeya imitator. The sequence goes on along the minus strand of NC_091284.1, from coordinate 660,736,120 downwards.
GATTAAAACTCCCTGCATCTTTTTCCATTCGGAACGTGTTCCATGGATCACTGTTAAAGGAGTTTGTCCCTTTAGTTTTGTCTCCCTCATACCCACATCTTTCGATTTCTGTCAATGACAATTTAGAGAACGATGTACCAAAAAAAAGTTGATTCTCGGAAAGTCCGTAATTCTCTCCAGAATCTCATCCATTAGAAGGAATATGGACCAGAGGAGAAATCCTGGGTTTTGCTGGAGTTGTAAATGCCAATTGTCTGTTCAGGCCCTTCCATCATCGGTTTCCTGGGTGTTTCCGGTGTCCCCCTAGATGAGAGGGTACTGTCATGATTCCACCATCCTGTTTGTCTGGATGCAGTGAATTACAGTACAATCTAGATCAGGGACATGCTGAGCTGTCAGTATTTGATGGACAGCTCAGGTGCCCAATCAGATGCTGGGGTTTGTTGAGCTGTAAGTGTCTTGAATAACTGTTTAGCCATTCAGAGTTAGGATGTTGCCTGAGCTTTATCCATGTGTCTCCTGTTTGGATAATTACCTGGCTATTAAGCCAAGTCTCTGCCCCAAACTAGTGCCAATTGTAGCTTCTTGCACACTGGCACATGTTTGCCTTAATAATAATCTTTATTTTTATATAACGCTAACATATTCCATAGCGCTTTACCGTTTTGCACACATTATCATCACTGTCCCCGATGGGGCTCACAATCTAAATTCCCTATCAGTATGTCTTTGGAATGTGGTAGGAAACCCACGCAAACAAGGGGAGAACACACAAACTCCTTGCAGATGTTGTCCAAGGTGGGATTAGAACCCAGGACTAGGGTTGAGCGACTTTTCTTTTTATAGGATCGGGTCGGGTTTCACAAAACCCGACTTTTTCAAAAGTCGGGTCGAGTGAAATCGGCCGATCCTATAGAAAAGTTGGGGTCGGGGTCGGCCGAAACACGAAACCCAATGCAGTGCATTGGGTTTCTAATGGTTCCCAGGGTCTGAAGGAGAGGAAACTCTCCTTCAGGCCCTGGGATCCATATTTAAGTGTAAAATAAAGAATCAAAATAAAAAATATTGATATACTTACCCTCGGACGCGCTCTGGTTCTCACCAGCAGCCTTCCTTCCTAAGAATGAGCGCCTGAAGGACCTTCGATGATGTCGCGGCTTGTGATTGGTCGCGTGAGCGGTCACATGGGCGTCACGCGACCAATCACAAGCTGTGACGTCATCTAAGGTCCTTCAGGCACTGATTCTTAGGAAGGAAGGCTGCGGGTTAGAACCAGGGCGCGTCCGAGGGTGAGTATATACCTATTAGGAATATACTCACCCTCGGACGCACCCTCGGACGCTTCCTTCCTAAGAATTAGTGCCTGAAGGACCTTAGATGACGTCGCGGCTTGTGATTGGTCGCGTGACCGCCCATGTGACCGCTCACGCGACCAATCACAAGCCGCGACATCATCGAAGGCCCTTCAGGCGCTGATTCTTAGGAAGGAAGGCTGCCGGTGAGAACCAGGGCGCGTCCGAGGGTGAGTATATCAATATTTTTTAATTTTTATTCTTTATTTTACACTTAAATATGAATTCCGATACCGATTCCCGATATCTTAAACATATCGGAACTCGGTATCGGAATTCCGATTCCAGATCAGAAGATCGCCGACCTCATGGCCGACCCCACACAGGGGTTGGGTCGGGTTTCATGAAACCCGACTTTGCCAAAAGTCGGCGACTTCTGAATCTGGCCGACCCGTTTCGCTCAACCCTACCCAGGACCCCAGCGCTGCAATGCTATCCACTGAGCCACCATGTTGCCTTCTCTCTCTATGCTTTGATTTACTACTGCCTGATCTAGGATTGTGCTGTGACCATACAAATCCTTTTACCCTTTGCTTGATCTGCTATCTTCCTGGTACTTTAGCCGTATTTGGACCGTGACCTGACTATTCTTTTTGTCTCACCCCTATGTCTATGATGTAAACACTCTGGGCTTTTGACATCTGGACTGTGACTTGATTATTCTTTTGTCTCACCCTTCTATAACGTACCCTCCTGGCTTCTGACCTTGGACCTTTTGATTAACCAGGTTCACAGCTTGTCCGAAAGTAGTAACTATCGTCACAATAGGGATATTACAGTGCCATTGAAGCCCTAAGAAATGTGTTGCCCACAGTTTTGGATCCATCCTGACTGCAGATGGAGGGGAGGAGGCATAATCTTCAGGGTTCAGGGGTCCCAGAAATTCCATAAATACCATAAATGCCACTCTAACATGTAAAATTTTAAACCAACTTACCATCCCAATGATGCAAAATAAAGAATATATAATCAATATACTGTACAATATTAAAATCAAATGTATACTGCAGAATCTCATTTCAATATTTTATTAAGAAACTTCTATTACAATTTCTTCAATGCTTTCTTGGTCTCCCAGTGAATTTCATACAATTTCCACTTCCCACTTTCACTGTACAAAGTACTAAATAGACTGGCTACAAATTATATATGAAAAATGACATTGCTTTGGGATCATATATGAAGCATATACTGTATATCTTCATAAAAAAAGCATATTCTGACCAAGCTAGAAAATAAAGCGTTCACGTTCATGAAGAAATGGATTTGACTCATGCGAGATAGACTTGACACTACTGAGAGAAATAATTTACTTCTCTTAGACATTTAAGTGGCATTACAGACAACAAGCTCTTCCTCCTCTTTGTCTGGGCTGTCATTGTCTCAGCACTCGATAATATAAATGCTTTTCGGAAAGCCTGTTCGTAGAGACAAATTTTAAAATAGCCCTGACTTTTTAAAAGTGCAAATTGAGTCAGCACAACTGAAGCAGAATGAGCGGAACTTTTGTCTCTATTATACGCTTGTCACAGCTAATATGAAGCATTTTACTTCTGGCTGGTTAGCATCCATATGTTATTTCCCAGACTTTCTCTTTCACATCAATATTATGTGATAAATGCTATTGTTTTAGGTTCGCTGCAAAAACAATTTCTATTAGGATCTTAAAAGTAAGTGAGCTTTAACAGTAAGCAATCAGAGCTGTTATACGACTGTCAATTGGCTACATACAAGTTGATCAGCAGTTGTTTAATAGCCTGTTTAGATAGGCCAATCAAATTTTCATATGCACAGAATAAAATTGAATATAATAGTTTATCGTTTGCAAAGAATTCCATTGTTCTTGGCAGCACATGTCCTTTTTTGTATAATGTTGTGCTGCTGAGAACTCAGATTTTTAAGCTGGCTTAAAAATAATTTCACCCGAGGAACAAGTGTTATCAGGAAACAATTTAATTGTTTCATGTAAATGAGCACTACATATACATTACACTAATGTGGGTTGAGCTTGCCTATATCGAAAGGTTCGGCCGACAGTCTAATGAGTATGTGAGTGCGAGCCAACTGATGGTCGGGAGAGATGTCGAATGGGTGTAAGAGGAGGTGACAATACTCCTTAAAAACCGTGCTGCTGTGTGTGTCGTTGGTGCAAGAAGGCTGCCATCTACCATTCAGATGGTACCATGCGGAACTAACCAGAAGAGGAAGAGTTGCAGGGAGGGCAATTTGGATTTAACACCTAGTCGGGTGTGATTGATGATGGAGTTCTTCAGTATAAAATGTCTACGCACCAAACTGGAGCATGTTTTGGCTCCAAAGGAGAGAGCAGTCCAGAACTGCAGAGGAGAAGATGCTGCAGCCAGAGTGACATACCTCAGCAGGAAGCGTGTGCCAGCGGACCCAAGCATCTCCTGGTCAGACCCAGAGTCCATTCTACGCTGATCAAGGCCCATGGACACTCTCTGTGCTGATGATGTCATTCAAGAGCTGGAGTCCAGACCTCTTTTCCTCAGACCTGGGAGACACCCACCACCGGTCAAGAGCCGAAGATTCGTCAGGAGACTCTGCCCAGAAGAGGACATCTGCAGCAGTGAACAGGAGACATGAGTGAGCTAGGCCATTGCTACCAGCAATGACTTAGGGTACAGGGGTTGGCCTGGGCTAGGACAACAGAAAGTGAAGGAAGGCTAACGTGCCCTGGTAAATTTTGTCAGGAGGTCTTGCAATCTAGTCTGGGAGAACCAGTGACCCCCACTATGGCAATTACGAGAGGAGAAGCCAGTATATTAGCTCCCTTGTGAAAGGGGTATACATCCTCTGTTACAGTGTTAAGAAAGTAACCAACAAGAAACTTCCATGACTTTTAAAAGTGAATCCTAGGACTTTTGATGTATTCTGTATTGTGTAATTCACACTCAATTGTTCCATTTCATATTGTTTAACTGTTGCTACAAAACTATACTTCCCCCACGATATCACGGGAATAAAATAGTTTATTGGTTGTTCCTGCCTCGTGTCTATCTGCGTGTTGCATCTTGTCACTTGCATAACACAGGCATGTCTAATTTCAGACTACCGATCGCGGTGTTATCCCAAAGATAAACCTGTCAGCTGGCATATCATTTGGCGGTTTTCTCATAAAGAGCTCAGAAGCGTCTGGTCGAACGAGCTCTCCAGCATATAGGAGTCAGTTGAGATAGCTCCTGAAGTCTGAAGCATTGTTTGCCCGACAGCCATCAATTGTGTATGGAGGCTTAATTCTACAATCACATCCACAACACTGCTGTAGAAAGATTTTACATTTATTGTGAATAGTGTTGAGTGATACCTTCCGATATTCGAAAGTATCGGTATCGGATTGGAATGGCTGATATCAGCAAAATATCGGATCTCGCCGATACCGATACCCGATACCAATGCAAGTCAATGGGAGCAAAATATCGGAATTAAAATAAACCCTTTCTTTCCTTGTAGCCTAATTCCACATGAAGGAAAACAACTAAGAATAACGTAGAATATATCGGAGGAGGTGGAGGGGACATTAAAGGCATAGAGGTTTAGCCCATTCAAATGGAATAGCAGGAATTATAAATTTTTTAAGACGTTCGGAGTTACAAAGATTTTGACTATGTTTAGATTTTTTAGATTTTGTCAGTTATTTATGTTTCTCTACTTCCATGCTCTGCACCTTTTTTTTTTACTTCTAACACACTTTCTTCTTCATCATCCTCAGCAGCAGCATCTTTTTCATCAACTTCTTCTTCACCTTATTCATCTTCTTCTTCACCTTCTTTCTATTATTCTTTTAAAAAAAATCTTCATATTCTTCTCATTCAACTCTTCTTCTTCTTCATATTCAACTTAATAATCTCTTTCATATTCCTCTTCTTCATCAAAATCTTATGTGTGACAGGCATTCCTGTAGTTGTTATCTATCAAAGTTTGAAGATTACACCTTCCGTTCTGCCTGTCACAAAAGATTTAAAACAGGATTTGTCCGCATTCACTTTGGCCTGCAGCAGCAGGTTTTTTCCAGGGGCACCACGAGGAGGAACGGACTCACCCCCATACACTGCTTAGTCTTCTTCTGCTTATAATTTAGATAATATCTTTTGCTCTGATTTTTAGTCTTATGCTTAATGTTCTGCTTTTTGTTCTGCAGCTTCTTGTTCTTTTGCTTTTCGGTCTTCAGAGTCGTCATGCTTAGGCTCTTGAACTTGGAACTGTAGCAGGAGGTACAAGAAGGCCGAGGAACTGCCGAGAACCAGCTGACGGTAATGTAGAAGAGCCAATGGCACGACCGAGGACCATCTGACGGTGCTGGAACCCAGTTACTAAGCAGGAGGTACCTGTGCCACAAAGCACTACCAAGGACCACCTGACGTTGGTGGAACTCGGATACCCAGAAGGAGGCACCTAAGCCAAAGGCTCTGCCTGGAACCAGCTGACGGTAGTGGAACCAGGATGGGGAGCAGAAGGTAAAAGAGCAAAAGACAGTGCCGAGAACCAGCTGACGGTACTGGAACCCGGGTGGCTACCCGAAGGTAGAAGAGCCAATGGCACGACCGAGGACCAGCTGACGGTGCTGGAACCTGGTTACTAAGCAGGAGGTACCCGTGCCACAAAGCACTACCAAGGACCGCCTGACGTTGGTGGAACTCGGATACCCAGAAGGAGGCACCTAAGCCAAAGGCTCTGCCCGGAAACAGCTGGCGGTGCTGGAACCAGGATGTGGAGCAGAAGGTCCACAGGAAAAGAAATAATAGCTAGGCCACGAGGCTGCCGCAGTTACCGAAAACCAACAGTCCTACAGGAGGGGCTTGTCCTATCGGCACTATAGAACCAGCCTTGATTGCCAATTCCCGCAGCCCACATAGGAAGCTCCTAAACTGCAGGCACTATGGAGTCGGCTAACCCGACCGCAACATGACAGGACAACGTTTTGGAGTCTAAGTGACCTTGACACTACCCGGAAACAGCTGACGGTGCTGGAACCAGGCTGGGCAGGAGGGAGCACCCGTGCCAAAGAGACTTCTGAGCAGCAACTGGCGGTGTTGGAGCCCAGGGATTGCATGACAAGCAGAGTGTAGGCTGAGGCCTAATTAGAGCAAGATGAAAGGGAACCTTTAACCCCCCCAGGCGTTAGTAACAGTAAGAGCCACCTTCTGCAGCACTAACGCTGCACAAGTAAAAGGTGGCTCTTTTAAATTATGCTCCTTGCACACGCTGAACTAAACACTTATAAAATGTTTCCCCTGACACCGTGAAACTGTCCCGGAGGTGGGACTTTCCTTCGTAATGACACGCAGCACATCCGGCATTCATACCCCTTTGGCACCAGGTGCCGCCTTCTCAACATTGTTTGAATTCGTCACAGAGCCTTCACTGTTGTGTTAAACCTTGGCCATGCGCAGTTAGCGCTGTCCATCTTCTGACATCTTTTGGTGTCAGGATGACTGCGCCTGTGCGGCCGTGCAGCCGGAGATCCCGCCACGCAGTGTCTTCTGATTTAGTCACACTGTGGGGCTGGGATTCATGGGCATGCGCAGTGCATATCTTTGCCTCTCACTCCTCTACATCTGCCTTCTTCAGAGTGTGTGGTGTCAGCTGATCCCTAATCACATGCCATGGCCGTGACGCCGCACAGTCAGAGGAAGGCGGAAGGAGATGATAAAGAGGCAAAGATATGTACAGCGCATTCCCATAAATCCCAGCCCCGCTGTGTGAGTAAATCAGAAGACACTGCAGGGCTGGGATTCATGGCCTTGCGCAGTGCCTGTCTTCGCAACTCACTCATCTCCTTACGCCTTCCTCAGAGTGTGCGGCGTCAGCTGATCCCAAATCACATTCCACGGCCGTGATGTCGTACAGTCAGAGGAAGGCGGAAGGAGATGATAAAGAGGTGAAGATATGCACAGAGCATTCCCATGAATCCCAGCCCCGCTGTGTGAGTAAATGGCAGGTGGAGCTGAGTGTAGGCCAAGGCCTAATTGGATCAAGTTGAAAGTGAACCTTTAACCCCCCCATGCGTTAGCAACTGAAAGAGCCAACTTGTGCAGCACTAATGGTGCACAAGGACAAGGTGGTTCTTTTAATTATGCTCCTTGCACACGGTGAACTAAACACTTATAAAATGTGTCCCCTGATACCGTGATACCGTCCCACAGGTGGTACTTTCCGTCGTGATGAGACGCAGCACAGCCGGCATTCACATCCCCATGCCGCCGGGTGGCGCCTCATCAGCGTTGCTTGAATCTGTCACAGAGCCCGCGCTGTTATGTTAAACCTTGGCCATGCGCAGTTAGTGCTGCCCGTCTTCTAACATCATTTGGTGTCATGGTAACTGTGCCTGTGTGACGGCGCCGCCCGAGAAACCGCCTCGCAATGTCTTCTGATTTAGTCCCACTGCGAGGCTGGGATTCCTGGGCATGTGCAGTGCATATCTTCGCCTCTCACTACTCTCCATCCTCCTTCTTCAGAGTGTGCGGCATCAAGGCCGTGGCATGTGAATTGGGATCAGCTGACGCCACACTGTCTGTAGAAGGCGGAGGGAGAAGAGGGAGAGGCGAAGATATGCACTGTGCATGCCCAGGAATCTCAGCCCCACAGTGTGACAAAATCAGAAGACACTGCGGGGCGTGATCTCTGGCAGCGCGCCTGCACAGGCACAGTCAGCATGGCATCAAATGATGTCAGAAGATGGGCTGCGCTAACTGTGCATGCCCAAGGTTAAACATAACAGCGCAGACTCCGGGACAGATGCAAACAACGCTGAGGAGGCGGCGCTCGGCACCATGGGGGTATGAATGCCGGCTGTGCTATGTCTTATAGCAAAGGAAATTCCCACCTAAGGGGCGGTTTCACGGTATGAGGGGACACATATTTTATAAGTGTTAAGTGCAGCATGTGCAAGAAGCAGAACTAAAGGAGCCACCTGTTCCTTGTGCAGCATTAGTGCTACACAAGGTGGCTCTTTCAGTTACAGACGCCTGTGGGAAGGAACAGGTTCCTGTTGTGAATTCTGTTGTCGAGCTCCCTCCTGTGGTCGTGAATGGTACTTCGGTGAGTTCTGTCCGTGGGCTCCCTGTGGTGGCTGTGAGTGGAGCTGCTGCTTCTGAGGTTCCTTCCACAGGTGACGTGGTTTATCCTTTGGTTGGCTGCTCTATTTAACTCCACTTAGATCGTTACTCCATGCCAGCTGTCAATGTTTCTGCATTGGTTCAGTTTGCTCTTGGATCTTTCTGGTGACCTGTCTACTCCAGCAAAGCTAAGTTCCTGATAGTATCTAATTCGTTCATTGTTTTCTTGTCCAGCTGGATATCATGATTTTGTCTTGCTAGCTGGAAGCTCTGGGATGCAGAGTGGCATCTCCACACCATTAGTCTGTGCGGAGGTCTTTTTGCACACTCTGCGTGGTCTTTTGTAGTTTTTTGTGCTGATCGCAAAGCTACCTTTCCTATTCTCTGTCTATTTAGTAAGTCTGGCCTCCCTTTGCTGAAACCTGTTTCATTTCTGCGTTTGTGACTTTCATCTTTACTCACAGTCAATATATGTGAGGGGGCTGCCTTTTCCTTTGGGGAATTTCTCTGAGGCAAGGTAGGCTTTATTTTCTATCTCTAGGGCTAGCTAGCTCTTAGGCTGTGATGAGGCGCCTAGGGAGCGTCAGGAGCGCTCCACGGCTATTTCTAGTGTGTGTGATAGGATTAGGGATTGCGGTCAGCAGAGCTCCCACATCCCAGAGCTTGTCCTGAGTTTTAACTATCAGGTCATTCCGGGTGCTCCTAACCACCAGGTCATAACAGGTTCCCTTTAATTGCTGTTGTAGTGCCAGCGTGGCGGTCGCTGGACACGTTGCTGGATACACAGCAGGGGATCAGCGGACATTACTGAAACCCAATAACACTGGGTCATGTGTTGTCTGTGCAGCCGGCACTTCTGGGCAGCAACTGGCGGTGTTGGAGCCCAGGGATTAAAGTTCAGGTGGTTGAAACATGAACACAGCTGGAGACCTGGATACTGTTGGCAACCAATTATTTAATCGGTAAGAGGAGTGGCAAATTCCTGTGAGATCCAGGCCTTGTTCATTTTCAAAAAAGTAAGCCGGTCAACGTTATCGGATGATAGTCGCATGCGACGGTCTGTTAGTACCACACCTGCAGCACTAAAGACGTGTTCCGATAATACACTGGCAGCAGGGAAGCCAGCACCTCCAATGCATACTGGCTAAGCTCTGGCCATGTATCCAGCTTAGAGACCCAAAACTTGAATGGGGAAGAGCCGTCTGGGAGTACGCTGAGAGTGCAAGACATGTAGTCTGTCACCATCTGACGGAAACGTGGCCTCCTGCTGACTGGATCCGTCACCGTCAGTTTTGTGGCGGGCACACAAAACTTTGCCACTGTTGGAACAGACTGGTCTTGGCTTGTGCTGGGCCACTACTTCTGCTCCCTCTTTGTGCAGAGATTCCTCCACTGCCTCTACGCACAGAGCTGCTTTGTAAAGCACTAGCAGTAGCAGGCGCAGCACTTCTCTCAATTGGACTGGAGAAGATGATGGACTGCACCAGTGTGTCTTGGTACAGCCGCATTTTACGCTCCCGCTGCAACGGTGGTATGGGGGTTTGCAAATTGTCCCTGTAGCGCGGCTCGAGGAGGGTGTACACCCAATAATCAGCCGTGGTAAGAATATGGGCGATGCGGCGGTCGTTTCTCAGGCACTGCAGCATGAAATCAACCATATGCTGCAGACTGCCAACTGGCCAAGAAACGCTGCCCCCTGCTTGAGGCGTGATATCTGCCTGCTCTGCATCACCCCACCCTCGCTCTACATACTGACTACTGGAGATTTCTGTAACTCCCTCCTCTGGAAAGATGTCTTCCTCCTCCATTGACTCCTCCTCATCCTCCTCACAAAAGGTCCCCTGCTTATTCCTTTGTGAGGAACCACGTCGTGCAGACTGTCCAGAAGCCGATGGCATTTCTGGCTCCTCATCCTCAACCTCTTCCACCACCTCATCCCTTAGCACTTGCAGGGTTCTTTCAAGCAGGCAGATAAGGGGGACAATCATGCTGACTAGTGCATCATCTGCACTCGCCATCCGCGTGGATTCATAAAAGGCCCGCAAAACCTGGCAGATGTCCTTCATAGTGGTAGTGAAGTCTGAACGGCGCGCACTGCGACTTTTTTGCGCCTGATGCAGCTGGTACTCCATTACTGCTGGCTGCTGCTCACACAACTGCTCCAACATATGTAACGTGGAATTCCACCTGGTGGGGAGGTCACATATGATGCGATGTTTCGGAAGACAGAATTGGCGCTGCAGAGTTGCAAAGCGTGATCTGGCCATGGTGGAACGCCACAAGTGAGCACACTCAAGGCGGACCTTGTGCAGCAGTGCATCAAGGTCCGGATAGTCCCTCAGAAAACTCTGCACAACCAAATTGAGCACATGTGCCAGGCATGGGATGTGAGTGAGGTTGCCAAGGGCCAGAGCTGCCACTAGATTTCGGCCATTGTCACACACTACCATGCCTGTCTGGAGATTCGCTGGCGCAAACCACTTGTCGCTCTCAGAATTGATGGCATTCCAGAGCTCCTGCGCTATGTGGCTTCGATTCCCCAAATAAAATAATTTAAGTACGGCCTGTTGACGTTTGGCCACAGCTGTGCTCATATCGGTTGTAACAGGTAAGCGTTCATGGGTCAAGGTGGAGGTAGACCGTGACGGCTCCTGCAGCGATGATTCTGAGGAACTGGAGTATGAGGAGGACTCAATGTGCACAGACTGGATTCCTGCAATCCTTGGCGTTGGCAGTACAGGTACAGCGCCACTCGCCATGTCTGTACCCGGCTCTACAACATTGACACAATAGCGCACAGAAAGGTCAAAAAATACTCTGTTGTAAAAAAGTCACAGTAAATAAGCAAGTGCTAGTCAAAAAATGAAAAAATACAGGGTATTTAGTTAATACGTTTTTTTGCAAAAAAAGTATGTTAAGCTGCTCCACCAATCGCCAAGGTAAACCCTTAATAGAGCAGTCCTGTCTAATGTACATAGTCCCTATCTGATGTATTTAAAAACCTGATCATCGGTATAGTACCTGTGTGAACAGGGTTCAGAGAGAAAATATCCATGCAGATCTTGCAAGATGGAACAGCTACAATGCAAATGACCCATTGCATTGTAGCTGTTCCATCTTGCAAGTTCTGCATGGATATTTTCTCTCTGAACCCTGTTCACACAGGTACTATACCGATGATCAGGTTTTTAAATACATCAGATAGGGACTATGTACATTAGACAGGACTGCTCTATTAAGGGTATACCTTGGCGATTGGTGGAGCAGCTTAACATACTTTTTTGCAAAAAAACGTATTAACTAAATACCCTGTATTTTTTCATTTTTTGACTAGCACTTGCTTATTTACTGTGACTTTTTTTACAACAGAGTATTTTTTTACCTCTCTGTGCGCTTTTGTGTCTTCAAGTTCTTTGGTGGTGTGAACAGGTTTCTACAGACTTGTTCACTTTGCAAGTAGCCCATGTGTTTTTGGTTTTATAATTGTTCTCTTGTTTCTACAAGACTAGGGAGTCCACCACTCCTCTGTGGGTCATTTGCATTATAGCTGTTCCATCTTGCAAGTTCTCCATGGATATTTTCTCTCTGAACCCTGTTCACACAGGTACTATACCGATGATCAGGTTTTTAAATACATCAGATAGGGACTATGTACATTAGACAGGACTGCTCTATTAAGGGTATACCTTGGCGATTGGTGGAGCAGCTTAACATACTAACATTGACACAATGGGCATTGAAGGAAAGGTATCGTCCCTGTGCATGGTGACTGGTCCACGCATCGGTGGTGAAGTGGACCTCGCTACTAACGGCGTTTAGTAGCGCATGTTTGATGTTTGCCTCCACATGCTTTTTCCGGGGCGGGGACGGCTTGCCTGCTGAAATAAAAGCGGCTGGGCACATTGTATTGTGGGACTGCCAATGCCATCAAGTTACGGAAGCTGTCAGTCTCCACCAGCCTGAATGAGAGCATTTCCAGTGACAGAAGTTTGGCAATGTCTGCATTCAGAGCCTGTGCTCGTGGGTGGTTTGCCGAGAATGGCCGCCTTTTCTCCCATACCTATGTTACTGATGGCTGTAGACTGAGCAGGGAGTGTGAGGATGACTGGGAACGTGGTGCTGTGGGTGGAATTACTCTGGGTCTCTGGACAACAGTGCCAGAGGTTCTTCCATGGCGATCCTGTAAGGAAGCCGAACCAGCAGTGTGAGCTGGAGGAAGAGGCAACAACACGAGCTGAAGAGGTGGTAGGTGCCGCTGTAGGTTGGCCTAGGTCTTCAGTGTGTTTTTGTAACTCCACCGCGTGCTTGGTCCGCACATGTTTCCACATGTTTGAGGTATTGAGGTTGCTGACATTTCTACCTCGTTTGATTTTCTGACTACACAACTTGCATTTGACAAAGCAAATGTCATCTGCAACTGTGTCAAAAAAGGACCAGGCAATGCAAAGCCAAACAAGTCAGGGACATAGTTGTTGAGAAGTCAGAGTGGGTTATAAAAAATTCCCAACCTCTGATGATATCTTAGAGCACCATCAAATGGAAAGAACATGACACCACAACAAACCTGCCAAGAGAGCCGCCCACAAAAACTTTCAGCCCGGACAAGGAGGGCATTAATCAGAGAGGCAGCACAGAGACCAAAAGTAACCCTGGAGCTGCAGAGTTCCCCAGCAGAGACTGCAATATCTGTCCTTACAACCACAATAAACCGTAAACTCATTAGAGGTGGCATTTATGAACGAGACAGAGCAGAAAAAAGCCTTTACTTACAAACAAAAAGTGTAAGGCTCATTTTCAGTTTCCCAAAAGACATGTGGGAGACTCCCCCAAATGTATGGAGGAAGGTGCTGTGGTCAGATGAGACCAAAATTTTCCTTTTTGACCACCAAGGTAAAGGTTATGTCTGGCTTCAAACCAGAACACCTAATCACTCCAAAAACACCATCCCCACAGTGAAACATGGTGGTGGCAGCATTATGCTGTGGGGATGTTTTTCAGCAGCAGGGACAGGTAAAATGGTCCAAGTCTATGGGAAGATGGATGGTGTGAAATACAAAGATATTTTTAAGCAAAACCTTTTTCAGTCTGTCAGTGATTTCAGACTTGGACAGAGGTTCACCTTCCAACCAGACAATGACCCAAAGCATACTGCTAAAGCAACACTCGAGTGGTTTAAGGGGAAATGTGTAAATGTTTTGGAGTGACCTAGTCAAAGCCCGGACCCTAATCCAATTGAGAATCTGTGGTCAGATTTGAAGATTGCTGTTCACCAGATGAAAACATATACCTTGAAGGAGCTGGAACAGTTTTGCCATGAGGAATAGGCAACAAACCCAGGCGCAAGATGTGGAAAGCTTAGAGTGGCTTATTCAAAGCGACTTGCAGCTGTAATTACCACAAAAGGAGGCTCCACGAAGTACTTGTTTTAGGGGGGTGAATAGTTATGCACACTGAAGTTTTCAGTTAGCTGTTATATTTGTTTTTTGCTTCATAATTAAAAGAAAATCAAATGTTCATTGTTGTAAGCCACAGTTGTAGGCATGCTCTTTACATGAACTGATGCAAACCCTAAAAAATACTTTTGCAAGCCACTGTATATTTTGTTGATGGATTTGAAAGACCTGCATGCCCACATATGATTTGGAGAGCTTGATCTTACTAACAGATTTATTAAACTTGGCCTGGATTGCACTAAGTTTATAAAAGTAGCATATGCTGTTTAATAAATTTAGTGTATTTTTAGACTGTCTAGTCTAAGTTCATGCCACATGTATGTTGGCTTTCTTTAAGCTAGAATATTGCACCTTATTTTTGGTGCACGGAGATGCACATTAGGCTATTGCTTTTTTCCGCAAAATGATACCTAGGTGATGAAATCCATCTTGTGGCTGTTGCTTAATCTTTATTTTCAGTTTTCAGTTAAAGGGAACCTGTCACCCCCCAGGCATTTTTAACTAAAAGAGCCATCTTGTGCAGCACTAATGCTGCATTCTGTCAAGGTGGCTCTTTTAGTTCTGGTCCCTGCAAACGCTGCAATAATTGCTTTTATAATGTGCCCCCTCATACCTCGAATTAGACCTGGGGGCAGGTCGTTCCCCCTAACACAGACGCACCACAGCCATCACTCAGGGCCTCTGTGCGCTGGGTGCCGCCTCCTCTTCCTTCATTAGCATCCCCGACACCTGTGCTGTAAGTTCGAAGGGCAGCGCAACTGTGCATGCCCGAAAAAAAACTTACAGCGCAGGCGCCGGGGATGCTAATGAAGGAAGAGGAGGCGGCACCCAACGCACAGAGGCCCTGAGTGACGGCTGTGGTGGGTCTGTGTTAGGGGGAAAGACCTGCCCCCAGGTATAATTCGAGGGATGAGGGGGCACATTATAAAAGCGATTATTGCAGCATTTGCAGGGACCCGAAATAAAAGAGCCACCTTGACAGAATGCAGCATTAGTGCTGCACAAGGTGGCTCTTTTAGTTAAAACCGCCTGGGAGGTGACAGGTTCCCTTTCATAATATGCTCGTGCTTCGGGGCAGCCTGTGGGGGGTCTTCATCACTCCAGATATCATTTTAATCAGTATAACGGCACAGACCTGACATTGTCTGTAGGTTACTGTGCACAATCTTGCTGACAGGTTCCCTTTAAAACATTTACTAGATAAGCCGATAAATTTCTCTCTTCAAATAATACATAAAATCAAAACTGTTGTACATAAACTAAACCTAATAGTGTGGACAGTCCTAAATTATAGACTATTATAGAGATGAATAGACTTGGAGCAATAATTAGTGCATGCATAGAATCTTGAAATATAAATTAACCAAGCTGAACACTGTGCAAGCCCTGTGGTATTCTTTGCACTGAATGAATGCATATGGTTTCTGAATATAACTATAAAATTCAAATACAGCCTTTATAATTATTATTTAAATGCATATTAATAATTTAATGAGCTTACAATTAGAGATGGATGAACACTAACAGTAAAGTTCGGTATCCGTACCGAACACCGACTGTTCAGGCATGGACACTGAACACGGACTTCACCAGGAAGTCTGTGTTACTGTTCTGGTTCATCACCCCCAAACAACGGGTGTTTATTACGCTGTCATGTTCAGAGGTAAAATCATCACTGCCGGTCAGAGAGCTGCGGTTCCCACACTGTCAAAAGACAGCGTGAGAACGCAACTATGATCAGAGGTATAAAGTTTAACTCTGGTTAATGGTATCAGCTGATGGCACTACTGCTCCCATCAGCCAACTCCTGGTGCCACTAATAACAGTGAGAGCAGGAGCGGCTGATGGGAGTATTCATCAGCCGACTCCTGCTCTTTAAATAAATAATTTAAAAAAAAATATGGCATGGGTTCCCCTGTACTTTTGATAATCCCCAGTCAAAACTCACAGATGGGGGCTGGTTGCATCCCTTTTTGCTTAAATTTAAAAAAAACGGTGTGGGGTTCCCCAATTTTTGACAACCAGCCTTGCTAAAGCAGACAGCTGGGGGCTGGTATTCTCAGACTGGTAAGCTCCATGGGTATTGCCCCCAGTCTAAAAATAGCAGCCCCCAGCTGCTCAGAAAAGGCACATCTACTAGATGCGCCAACGCTAGCGCTTTGCCTGGCTCTTCCCACTTGTCCTGTAGTGGTGACAAGTGGGGTTCATATTTGTGGGGTTGATGTCACCTTTGTATTGTCAGGTGACATCAAGCCCATGGCTTAGTAATGAAGAGGTGTCTATAAAACGCCTATCTATTACAAATCCTATAGTTATATGGTAAATAAAGACACAGCAAGAATAAAGCCCTTTATTAGAAATAAAACAAGACACACTTTTACTTTTTTATTTTAAAATAACAAACACAGTTATACTCATCTAACGCCTATTCCACCGAAGCCTTTGTTCTCCTGTGATAAAACAAAATTAAAAAACAACAATATCCCTCACTTCTCTGTCGTTCTGTCCCATGCCGTAATCCTTGTCTGGGGGAAAAACAGTTTTCAACCTGGACGGTGCCAAAATGCAACCGTCCAGGCTGAGAACCACTTGTGACTGACCTGCTGCGAGAGCGCAGACTCAGTGATCGGCTGTGACATCATTTAGGTTACCACCAGTCACTGAGGCTACATTCCCAGCTAGGTTGAACTGCCATGACCTTGATGAGATCCCCGCTAACACTGTGAGAGTTTTTCTTTGGTGTCATTGCAAAATATGTAATATCTCTCTCAACTATCATGTGTAGTTTATTGAACTGGTCTCCTTATGAGTGACAACGGACCTTTAAAACCCAACAAAGGCTCCAGGGCTTAGGACTTATGAATTCTATACATTTATGCTGATGATTTTAGAATCAATTATAGCCTGCATAATACAATGTAAGTATCTATAATCATGTTGTACAGGATTTATGTGTTCAGCAGAAACTGTATTTATTTGCACGTAGAGGGGACTTGTCCTGAACATTTTCGTTTATGGAGAAAAATGTCAGAAACACAATATCAACTCAATTTTTCTTTGCCAGCTTGAAGATTATATGTGTTTTTACCTACTACTTTATTTTTCTTATACTGTAAAAAGCAGAAACATAAAAAAGCAGAGCCCAGCCTGTACATATTGTTGCTGACTTTTTGCAGGATAGGTTAAAGGCTGCTTGAAATTCCCAGGGGGCTCAATTCAATTTCCCCCACACACCACCACGGGATTGCCTATAAAAAGAAATCAAATGTGAGAAATGCACTGGCTAAGTGCATTGTAAGGCGGGTATAATAACATTTCAAGCTACATTGTTTTTGTTGAACTGTAAGCCTTCATTTTCCTGGTAGGAGTTTGAACATTCAGAATGGTATTCTATGATATGCATGAAACTCCATGGTTTAAGTCTTGCACCAGGAATCCTCTTGTATTAAAGTCATTTTAAAGTCACATTAAGACACAGTATTTTATAATAACATTATCATCATTTATATACAAGATTTCCCAATACAAACTGCATATTTTATAAAATAGTTCTCTTAGACCTGATGAAGTTGGTTTGTTTACATTACAAATCCATGTCAGAATTTATGTATAATCCTGGTGTGAAAATGAGCATTTTATGTGTCCAGCACAACCTGAGTGAGCTGGACTTATATAAATTGCAAAGCTTCATGTCATGTGAGAAAACTTTCTAAAACATTTATACAACCATTCTAACATATGTTTTCAAAGTAAGCACATCAACCTCATTAGGTCAAATTTAATAATGTATAAAGATTGAATTATTAAAAGTTTAGTCAAGTTTACACGCATTCTGAGGAAGGGGGCGTTCTTATCCATGAAACGCGTTACAAGGACTTTTGTTGTCATTTTAAAATTTCTTTTGAAGTGTACAGTTCTTGGAGGATCACTGGTGAGCACCAAGGATCGGTAGGTAAACAAACTCCTTCAATATTGATACTTGGGTAATTTAACTCTGAGGTTGAGGTGCAATCTAGGAAGGGGTACGTTGATGTGTGTTTTCTACCCCCTACAGTGGGGTAAGCCACTCTTGAACCTATTCAAATTTTATGGCACATTGGTTTTAATCTGTCTATGGATATTTCCTTTTTCATATCTTTATGGTGCTACATATTCCAAAGAGCACCTGTAGGAATTGGGTCAACACCAATGATCTCTAGTTTGGATGTTCTTTGAGCATATTGTGTTGGATTGTTTGAAAGCTAACCTGGCCTTCTTGGTGTAATGGTGGATTTCAGTGACCAAGGACATCCTTCTAACACTGGGCGAGTCTGTATTTGTACCTTTTTTCACCTGTGATTCTAGGAGTGCTGTCTCAAATTTTTTAATGTTCTATTGCTCTTGTAAAAATTGATGAGAGACTATCTTTAAAGGTAGAGAAGGTTGCCCTATCCCACATTATCATATAATACTGAGATCGAAGCTGGGCTCTATGATATGCATATCATATTGGAGAAGGAATCTGTGTGAAAATTAGAGATAATCCTGAGTCCTGTGAGATATAAATCATATGTGTTCCAAGTACCAAACATGATGTTAAAAAGGTGCACATATATGCTGCATATGAAGCAGATCAGAATTTGGTACCAAATGTAAAGCATTGTGATACTGCAATATATTAAGCAGGCTTTTGTCTAAGCTAAATCTAACAACCATGCTTCAATTTACACAGGACACCTGCCTTCAAACTTTGTAATATTTAGAATGTAGTGTTCCTTTACAAAGGCTGATACATGTCATTAAAGAGCACCCAATTAACCATTTGTAAACCATTCAGTAATCCTTTACTTGTGAGTAGACAGACCTACAAACATTCTAAGGCTATGTTCACATTTGCGTTGTGCGGGGCTGCATCGGTGACGCAACGCACAACGCAAACAAGAACGCATGCAAAATGCATAGTTTTGCCACGCATGCGTCCTTTTTTTGCCGGATTTTGGACGCAAAAAAATGCATCTTGCTGCGTCCTCTGTGCCCTAATGCTTGCGGCAAAAAAGACGCATGCATCGCAAAACACATGCAAACGCATGTCCATGCGCCCCCATGTTAAATATAGGGACGCATGGCGCATGCGTCGCCATGGCTGCGCCCGACGCAGCCCGGCAGAACGCAAATGTGAACGTAGCCTAATTGCAAAAATCTATAACTAATACAATCGACAGCACATTGTGAGGGCACATCATTGTATCTTATTTAAACAGATGTCTATTTTCAGCAAGCCAGGAAGAATAGACTATATGTTGACTTTTGGTTTTATGTGTTTTTTCTTCAGTTGGTCAAGAGTCTAAAATGTTGACTCTTCTTTCATACAGGGTCATGGAACAATGATGTTTGCTGATATGCTGATTGCACATTGTCCAAGCCAGCTAGTTTATTGACTTTCAAAACAGAAGAGGAATGAATATGCAAATAGATCACCATTCTTCCCCTTTGCCTGAGAATGCTGGTTTGAAGGACATTTGTTAACTATAAAAATGAGAGATAACTCCAGATATACAGAGATAGACATCTAGACAGCAAAGAGATCCAGACATCCATCCAAACATCCAGAGACTCTCTACAGGACAGTAGTCAAGACATCTTGGCTCCATCACGAGGGACACAGATTTATAATTCTACAGTAATGTTGCACTATCTTGGGTATTTTGCTGGGACTATTCAATGTGTTATTTGCTTGTTTTGGGGTTCAATAAAGTATTGCCACACTGTTTTACCCTCACCCTGTTTTGTGTGAGTAGCATTATCCCCACGGTTAAAGGAGAGCGGGAATTTGGTGGGTCCATGCGGTTTTGGGTAGCAGACCAGGGCACCCGCTGACTCTCTGTCTCTCCACACACATCATCTGTTTACACAGGATGAAGTGCTGCATACAACATTGAATTTTGAAGAGAATCTATCAGATTAGCTTCCCAAGCCCCCTTTCTAGAATAAAACCACCACTAAGTCTTATTGAACAATTACATATTTTTGAATCTCGATAAAATCAATTTTATAACTGGGCTTGCGATATTCACCAGACAAATCTCAATAATAATATTTTCATTCTCCTTTGGGTGTAAGTGTCATGATTTTGCAAGACTGAAGCCACAGCAGGCTCTTTGCAAATCTCTGCCTCCAGATCAATAGGAAAATCATAATCTCTGTCAGCTGGTAATTTTTAAGAATCGGACACAATCAGCAACATTTCTCAACATTTCAGCTAAACCACTGTATAAAGCTTTGGTCAAGTTCAGAGATAAAGTCACACATTTGTTCTGACACTCAGGGCTCCAGCGTACATTATAGCCCTGGTGCCAGTTAATAACAAGGTTGTGTGTTTACGTAACCAAAGAAGTCCTATGACCACTGTGTCAGGCAGGTTTTCAAGGAAAAAAAACAACACAGATTCTAAATGTAAAGGAACATCAAACAGGAACATCTCCATAGTGATGTACAGTGGGTACGGAAAGTATTGAGACCCCTTTAAACTTTTCACTTTTTGTTTCATTGCAGCCATTTAGTAAATTCAAAAAAGATCATTTTTTTCTCATTAATGTACACTCTGCACCCCATCTTGACTGAAAAAAAACAGAAATGTAGAAATTTTTGCAAATTTTTAAAAAAAGAAAAACTGAAATATCACATGGTCATAAGTATTCAGACCCTTTGCTCACTATTGAGTGAAAGTACCCTGTTGAGCTAGTACAGCCATGAGTCTTCTTGGGAATAATGCAACAAGTTTTTCACACCTGGATTTGGGGATCCTCTGCCATTCTTCCTTGCAGATCCTCTCCAGTTCTGTCAGGTTAGATGGTGAACAGCCATTTTCAGGTCTCTCCAGAGATGCTAAATTGGGTTTAGGTCCGGGCTCTGGCTGGGCCATTCAAGAATGGTCACAGAGTTGTTCTGAAGCCACTCTTTTGTTATTTTAGCTGTGAGCTTAGGGTCATTGTCTTGTTAGATAGTAAACCTTTGGCCAAGTCTGAGGTCCAGAGCACTCTGGAAGAGGTTTTCATCCAGGATATGTCTGTACTTGGCCGCATTCATGTTTCCTTCATTGACAACCAGCCGTCCTGTCCCTGCAGCTGAAAACCACCCCCATAGCATGATGCTGCCACAACTATGTTTCACTGTTGGGATTGTATTGGGCAGGTATTGAGCAGTGCCTGGTTTTCTCCCCACATACCGCTTAGAATTATCACATAAAAGGTCTATCTTTCTCTCATCAGACCAGAGAATCTTATTTCTCATGGTCTGGAAGTCCTTCATGTGTTTTTTTAGCAAACTCTATGCGGGCTTTCATATGTCTAGCACTGAGGAGAAGCTTCCATCGGGCTCCTCTGCCATAAAGGCCTGACTCGTGGAGGGCTGCAGTGATAGTTGACTTTGTGGAAATTTCCCTCATCTCCCTACTACATCTCTGGAGCCCAGCCACAGTGATCTTGGGGTTCTTCTTTAACTCTCTCACCAAGGCTTTTCTCCCACAATTGCTCAGTTTGGCTGGACGGCCGCATCTAGGAAGACTTCTGGTGGTCTCAAACTTCCTTCATTTAAGGATTATGGAGGCCAGTGTGCTCTTAGAAACCTTGAGTACTGCAGAAATTATTTTGTAACCTTGGCCAGATCTGTGCCTTGCCACAATTATGTCTCTGAGATCATTGGCCAGTTCCTTTGACCTCATGATTCTCATTTGGTCTGACATGAACTGTGAGCTGTGAGGTGTAATATAGACAGGTGTGTGCCTTTCCAAATCAAGTCCTATCAGTTTATTTTAACACAGGTGGACTCCAATGAATGAGTAGAATCATCTCAAGGAGGTTCACAGGGAAATGGACAGCATGTGGCTTAAATATGATTGTCTAAGGAAAGGGTCTGAATACTTATGGCCATGTGATATTTCAGGTTTTTTTTATTAAATTTGCAAAAATGTCTACATTTCTGTTTTTTTTCAGTCAAGATGGGGTGCAGAGTGTACACTAATGTGAAAAAAATGAACTTTTTTGAATTTACCAAATGGCTGCAATGAAACAAAGAGTGAAAAATCTAAAGGGGTCTGAATACTTTCCCTACACACTGTATCACCACAGCAATAGCAGTGACTTTCATAGGAAAACAATTTTTGCAAGAGTATGCAAATGTTCCATGCCACTTTGACATCAACAAAATGCTGCAGAACTGCAATTAATACAGACCTCAAGCCGCACAGATTTTTGTTGATGAGATATACAGACAAATAGGGAGCAATAATTTTGAAAAAATCATAGGGAAATACCTGTGATTCCAGTAGGGCATCTAGTCGCTGCTATTTTTCTGGTGATGGATATATTGAGTTGGTGTCTTTCTTGAAGCTGTTATCTTGGGCAGACATGCATCTGATGTCCAGATTCTTCACAGTTGCTACCAAAAAACTGTTTTTGTTGCTTGAGCCCCAGACACAGAATCTCTGGGAATAAGATTTGAGTCCGGGTATCTTGTCTTGTTTACACATTTGCATACTGTATACCATTGCACTGGTGCATACTGATTATTTCCACCTATATATATATCTTGGTCTCACATTTTGATACATTACATTATATCCACAAAATGACATGACTACAGGTGTGTGCAAAAGTTTGCATACCCGGCAGAATTTTTGCTTTCTTGGCCTTTTTTCAGAGAATATGAATGATAACACCAAAACTTTTTATCCCCTCATGGTTAGTGGTTGGGTGAAGCCATTTATTGTCAAACAACTGTGTTTTCTCTTTTTAAATCATAATGACAACCCAAAACATCCAAATGATCATGATCAAAAGTTCACAAACCCCATTTCTTAATACCGTGTACTGCCCCCTCTAACATCAATGGCAGTTTGAAGCCTTTTGTGGTAGTTGTGGATGAGGTTCTTTATTCTCTCAGATGGTAAAGCTGCCCACTCTTCTTGGCAAAAAGCCTCCAGTTCCTGTAAATTCCTGGGTTGTCTACATGAACTGCGTGCTTGAGATCTCCCCAGACTGGCTGAATGATATTGAGGTCAGGAGACTGAGATGGCAACTCCAGAACTTTCACTTTGTTCTGCTGTAGCCACTGACAGGTCGACTTGGCCTTGTGTTTTGGATTGTTGTCATGTTGGAATGTCCAAGTACGTCCCATGTGCAGTTTCCAGGCTGATGAGTGCAAATTTGCCTCCAGTATTTGCTGATGACATGCTGCATTCATCTTTCCTTCAACTTTGACCAAGTTTCCTGTGCCTTTGCAGCTGACACATCCCCAAAGCATCAGCGATCCACCTCCATGCTTTGCAGTAGGAATGGTGTTCCTTTCATCATAGGCCTTGTTGACCTCTGTCCAAATGTAAAGTTTATGGTTGTGGCCAAAAAGTTCAATTTTGGTCTCATCACTCTGAAAAACCTTGTTCCAGAAGTTTTGAGGCTTGGCTCTGTGCTGTTTTACATATTGTAGGTCAGATACTTTGTGGCATTTGCGCAGTAATGGCATTCTTCTGGCAAATCGACCATGCAGCCCATTTTTCTTGAAGTGCCTCCATATTGTGCATCTTGAAACAGTCACACTGCTAGTTTTCAGAGAGTCCAGTATTGCAGCTGATGTTATTTGTGGGTTTTCCTTTACATCCCAAACAATATTCCTGGCAGTAGTGGACAAAATTTTTGTTGGTCTACCTGACTGTGGTTTTGTTTCTACAGAGCCCCTGGTTTTCTATTTGTTAATCACAGTTTGAATGCTGCAGACTGGCAAATTCGATTCCTTGTATATCTTTTTGTATCCCTTTCCTGTTTTATACACTTCAACTACCTTTTCCTGTAGATTTGTTGACAATTCTTTTGCTTTCCCCATGACTCACAAACCAGAAATGTCAGTGGCTGGATGAAAGATGCAAGAGTTTGTCTGGATCCCAGAAACTCATTCAGCTTTTATGCACACACACTGATTACAAGCAAACAGGTCACAGTTGAGGATGCTACCTTTAGTAGCTGGTCAAACCCATTTATGTCAACTTCTGTGCACCATGTTATCACGCCAAAATCACTAGGGTATGTAAACTTTTGATCAAGGTCATTTTGATGTTTTGCGTTGTTATTAAGATTTAAAAAAGAGAAAACATAGTGATTTGACAATAAATGGCTTCATTCAACCATTAACCATGAGTGGAGAAAAAGTGTGTTGCTATCATTCATATTCTCTGGAAAAAGGCCAAGAAAGCAAAAATTCTGCTGGGGTATGTAGACTTTTGAGCACAACTGTATTTTGATATAAATCTAACTTTATATATTGTTCTCATGTCTGGTAACATGATATATAACAAAGGATATATATGTAGCTGATCCTATATTGTGTGTCCCTTGCCTCACAACCTGTCACCACATATGTACAGTGCCTACAAGTAGTATTCAACCCCCTGCAGATTTAGCAGGTTTAATAAGATGCAAATAAGTTAGAGCCTTCAAACGTCAAACAAGAGCAGGATTTATTAACAGATGCATAAATCTTACAAACCAAAAAGTTTTGTTGATCAGTTAAATTTTTATAAATTTTAAACATAAAAGTGTGGGTCAATTATTATTCAACCCCTAGGTTTAATATTTTGTGGAATAACCTTTGTTTGCAATTACAGCTAATAATAGTCTTTTATAAGACCTGATCAGGCCGGCACAGGTCTCTGGAGTTATCTTGGCCCACTCCTCCATGCAGATCTTCTCCAAGTTATCTAGGTTCTTTGGGTGTCTCATGTGGACTTTAATCTTGAGCTCCTTCCACAAGTTTTCAATTGGGTTAAGGTCAGGAGACTGACTAGGCCACTGCAACACCTTGATTTTTTGCCTCTTGAACCAGGCCTTGGTTTTCTTGGCTGTGTGCTTTGGGTCGTTGTCTTGTTGGAAGATGAAATGACGACCCATCTTAAGATCCTTGATGGAGGAGCGGAGGTTCTTGGCCAAAATCTCCAGGTAGGCCGTGCTATCCATCTTCCCATGGATGCGGACCAGATGGCCAGGCCCCTTGGCTGAGAAACAGCCCCACAGCATGATGCCACCACCATGCTTGACTGTAGGGATGGTATTCTTGGGGTCGTATGCAGTGCCATCCAGTCTCCAAATGTCACGTGTGTGGTTGGCACCAAAGATCTCGATCTTGGTCTCATCAGACCAGAGAACCTTGAACCAGTCAGTCTCAGAGTCCTCCAAGTGATCATGAGCAAACTGTAGACGAGCCTTGACATGACGCTTTGAAAGTAAAGGTACCTTACGGGCTCGTCTGGAACGGAGACCATTGCAGTGGAGTACATTACTTATGGTATTGACTGAAACCAATGTCCCCACTGCCATGAGATCTTCCCGGAGCTCCTTCCTTGTTGTCCTTGGGTTAGCCTTGACTCTTCGGACAAGCCTGGCCTCGGCACGGGAGGAAACTTTCAAAGGCTGTCCAGGCCGTGGAAGGCTAACAGTAGTTCCATAAGCCTTCCACTTCCGGATGATGCTCCCAACAGTGGAGACAGGTAGGCCCAACTCCTTGGAAAGGGTTTTGTACCCCTTGCCAGCCTTGTGACCCTCCACGATCTTGTCTCTGATGGCCTTGGAATGCTCCTTTGTCTTTCCCATGTTGACCATGTATGAGTGCTGTTCACAAGTTTGGGGAGGGTCTTAAATAGTCAGAAAAGGCTGGAAAAAGAGATAATTAATCCAAACATGAAAAGCTCATTGTTCTTTGTGCCTGAACTACTTCTTAATACTTTAGGGGAACCAAACAGAATTCTGGTGGGTTGAGGGGTTGAATAATAAATGACCCTCTGAAAAGACTTTTCACAATTTAAAAAAAAAATAAACAAAGAAATAACATTCTTTTTTGCTGCAGTGCATTTCACACTTCCAGGCTGATCTACAGTCTAAATGTCACAATGCCAAGTTAATTCCAAATGTGTAAACCTGCTAAATCTGCAGGGGGTTGAATACTACTTGTAGGCACTGTATATATGTCTTCCCCTTTGCCCTGTAAGTGTAATTTTCATTAATAAATGTACTTATTTTTCTATCAATTTGGATTATTAATCGTTGATTTGTTCCCTTGTGCATGTGTCCCGTGACGAGTTGTCCATTTAAGTCTTTGTTTATATTGGCATCGTTGATATACTGGTATATAGCCTTGATTTACATACATTGAATTTATCATGCTCCTGTTTTCTACAAATATCAAAAGACTGACTGTCACTTCCAAACAGAATCCTGATGTGAACAGGTGCAAACTAAGAGTAGCCATCTCCTTACATAACTAACAAATAGCAGAAGAGGATTCACATTAGGTAGGTTTCCAGCAACGAAAATCTCCTTATCGCGGCTGCTGGGTACCCATGATTTGGCCAAATTATGCAGTAAGTATTCTCAATTTTTACCAATTTTTTAGAGAAGTAATGCCACTCAAATTTCATATACTTCATGTTTGCATGCTATAGAGCTACAGAGTGATACTTTATTTGTTAGTTATATATGAAGATGGCTAATCTTAGTTTGCACCTGTACACACCTAGTTTCTGTTTGAAAGTGATGGTCAGTCTGTTGTTGCTTTATATGTATTGTTATTTCTGAATGGGGTATAAATGGTGTTGAGCCACCCCCCTAGTGTTCGAGTTCGGTTCGGTTCGTCGAATTGGGGCGTGTTCGACGAATGTTCGTCAGACGTTCAACGAACACCGTCGAACCCCATTGAAACCAATTGCAGGCAAACACATAGAAAACACATAGAAAACACTTTAAAAGGTGTCCAAAAGCTGACAAAATGCTCAGAAGACACCACAAACACATGGAAAAGTCACAAGTACATATAGTCATGCGAAAAGAAAGAGGTGGAGGAGTAAAAGGAGGAGGAGACACAGATATAGGCATGTCATGCCCTTCTAAAATCAAGAAAGGCTGGAGTAAAAATCTAAAATCAGCGTACCAACACCCAGACGTCTTGACAAAAAAATGTAAAAAAGTAATATCTTTAGGTAGAATGGCGGGTCCATTCAGAACATTTTCCTTAGAAGACGTAGTTGTATCCCCGTTGGGAGTCATGCCAAAATTAAGAACCCAATACATTCAGACTAATCCACCATTTGTCATATCCAAGAGGCAGGTCAGTAAACAACAACATCGATGCTGAACCAAGTACAGTACTATATACTGTACCTCCTTTGATGAGGCAATCAGGCGGGTCAAGAAGTTGGGAAGGGGCACCCTAACGGCCAAAACAGACATTGAGAGGGTGTTCCGGTTACTACCTGTGCCTCTAAATAGTGTCCGCTTATTGGGCTGCTTCTGTGAAGGAGCATACTACATAGATCGCTGTTTGCCCATGGGGTGCTCCATATCCTGCTCACTATTTGAAGCGTTTAGTTGCTTCCTCAAATGGGTCGTCATGGAAGTTTCTAAAGGGGCACATATTATCCATTACCTCGACGACTTCTTATGCCTGGGCCCAAAAGATTTGCCACAGTGTGAATACACGTGGTAGTCCACCTGTGAGAAGGAGAGAGCTGAAGGGAGAGCGGACACCCCAGAGCCGAGGGGTTAGATTGAGAAAGGAAGAAGGTGGTGTAGCTTGCTTCATGGGTGGGGTACTCTGCTGAGTAGCAGACACTGTTACTAGGCCCAAAGTATTGCCTGGGCTAGATGCAGTTAAAAATGAGTAATTAGATAAACAGGCGGTGTAGCTTGCTTCATGGGTGGGGTACTCTGTGGAGTAGCAGACACTGCTACTAGCCCCAAATTATTGCGTGGGCTAGATGCAGTTAAAAATGAGTAATTAGATAAACAGGCGGTGTAGCTTGCTTCATGGGTGGGGTACTCTGTGGAGTAGCAGACACTTCTACTAGCCCCAAATTATTGCCTGGGCTAGATGCAGTTAAAAATTAGTAATTAGATAAACAGGCGGTGTAGCTTGCTTCATGGGTGGGCTACTCTGCTCACTAGCAGACACTGAAGCTTTGGAGCAGATCTCTGAATCCCAGGCCATAGTATGAGTAAACAGATCTGCAGACTCAACCATCTGTGTTACCCCAAGCCATAGCGTATGTAGTTTCTAAAGATTAAAAAGGGGGGAGCGACTCCACCCATCTGGAATTGACGATGCCAACGTCATGTAAAACTCAGCAAGGGGACTTCAAAAAGAGTCTCCATTTTTTCCAAAAATTGGGTCACAGACACCAATTAAGTGGCATCAATTTCCCCAGAGTTTCTTAAAATGGTTGGTGAGGTGATTTTCAAAAATCATCAAGCTTTAGTTGCCCCAGGATGACACAGGGGTAGAAAAGTCCTTGCGGACCCAGGATTTGTTCATCTTGATAAACGTTAGTCTGTCTACATTCTCACTCGACAGCCGCGTGTGCTTATCTGTCAGCACACCACCAGCAGTGGTTCAGAGAGAACGCTGGCTGCGGGGCACGACAAGATTTCCAAGGCGTGAGTGGTGAGCTCAGGCCATTTTTCCAGATTGGAAGCCAAAAATGACAGCAAAAGCACAAAAAAAGGATTCAGAGATACTCCAACAATTAGAAAAAACAGCAAAACATGGCAGAGGTTTTTACCTGCCTAGGCCTCCAAACAAATGCACTAACAGGATGCAGTGGACCCATGTGGTTAAAATAGAAACAACACAGGTGCAGCATAACCGATGAGGCAGCCACTCGCCAGCTACCAAACTAATGGAGGGGGTGGCTGCTTGGCACATTGCTGCACATAAAAACTTGTATGTGGCGCTGTTCACACAATGGAGATGCACAGCATCCAGGCAGGCCTAGTAGTGACACCCTTCTATTAGATCAGGCGGGCCTGCATTTGTTTGGAGGCCTAGGCAGGTAAGAACCTCTGCCGTGTTTTGCTGTTTTTTCTATTTGGAAGCCCAAAATGAGCAAGAGTCCAGTTCCACAGTCATGGCATCGATGTTAACTTGGAGATACTCCTGTACCATCCTCTCTAGGCGTTGGCTGTGCATCAGACTTCTTTTCTCCTGTAGCCTTGCAAAGGATGGTCTAAAAAATTCTTCAAACGATTGGAAAAAATTGCTGTTACCACCAGATACGATGTTACTGTTTGAGTGATGACTCGACAGTCCCACGGTTGGCAAGTTAGAACTCAGAGATTCACTACGTGCACCACTGGGGTTTTGTGGAAAAGCAGATGTAAGATTCTGTAACAGTCTCTGCTGATACTCCTGTATGCGTGAATCCCTTTCTATGGCAGGAATTATTTAGCCAAATTTACTTTTGTACCAGGGATCTAAGAGTGTGGCAACCCAGTAGTCGGATTCTGATAATCCGAGGGTCATGATGCAGGTAGTGCAGCAAGAAGGCACTCATGTGCACTCAAGTCCTTGTTGTCTTGGTGGGGCAGAGGTGAGAATCATGCTTACTTCCTCTGCCCTCTCCCCCCAACCTCGCACAACAGAAATTTGATCAAGGTCTCCCTCATCTGATGAGTCATCCATGCCCAGCGCCAGTTCATCCTCCACTTCTTCTTCGGCTCCTGCACCTTCCTCAACAGTTTGGCAGCTACCACGCGCCCTCGGTAATCCCTCTCCCCCACCCTCTAATGCCAGCCGCCTTGGTGCTGCTGACCGTCTGGACCTTGGAGATATTACCCCTTCCGCATATGACTCCTCCTGTTCCTCCTCCTCCTCTTGTCCTACCACCTGACTCCGAATACTGTTTAAGGTGTGCTCCGGCATGTAAATAACCGGAATAGTCACGCTGATAATGGCATCATCAGCACTAAACATTTTCGTCGCTATTTCAAAACTGTGCAGAAGTGTGCATAGGTCTCTGATCTGAGACCACTCCTGCAGCATGATTTGCCCCACCTCTGGATCTCGTTGGCCCAGGCTAAACGTCATAACGTATTGCACCATGGCATGTCGGTGCTGCCACAGTCGCTGCAACATGTGCAGAGTTGAATTCCACCATGTGGGCACATCGCATTTCAGCTGGTGAACTGGCAGGCCCAACGACTTCTGTAGAGATGTAAGTCGTTGAGCTGCGGGATGTGAAAGGCGGAAGTGAGCACACAGTGACCGTGCCCTCTGCAGAAGCCCATCTAGTCCGGGATAGTGGGATAAAAATTGCTGGACATCCAGGTTCAAAACGTGAGACATACAAGGCACGTGTGTGACATTGCCCCGGCGAAGGGCCACACCCAGGTTTGCAGCATTCTTGCACACGGCCTTCCCTGGCTGCAGGTTCAGTGGAGACAACCATTGATGGAACTCAGTCTCCAGAGCTGACCACAACTCCTCAGCTGTGTGACTCTCATTTCCCAGACATTTCAATGTAAACACCGCCTGATGCCGTTGAGCCCTGGTGACAGCATAGTAAGGAGGTGTGCAGGATTCCTTCTGCGCAGTTAGAACGCGGGTGGCATTACCAGACAGGCTTTGGGTGCAGGTGGAGGACCGAGAGGAGGTTGAGGAGGCAGAAGCAGTGGAAGAACTTATAGATACAGAGGATCGACGCGCAACTCGGGACGGCAAGACTTGGACAGCAGCCCCTTCTCCTACTGTCACCATAGTTACCCAGTGCCCAGTCACCGACATGTAACACCCCTGTCCATGTCTACTCGTCCAAGTGTCTGTGGTGAAATGCACCTTGTCACACACAGAGTTTCTCAAGGAAGCGGTGATGTTGTGTGCGACATGCTGGTGTAGTGCAGGCACAGCTTTCTTTGAGAAGTAGTGGCGACTGGGCATCTGGTACTGGGGCACTGCGACGGACATAAGGTCTCGAAATTCCTCTGTGTCCACCAGGCAGAAATGCAGCATTTCTGTAGCCAACAGCTTGCAGATATTGAAATTCAACCTCTTAGATTTGTCATGGCTAGGAATAAATGGTCTTTTACTCCACATCCACATCTGAGGGACCGAGGGCTGGCTGCCGTGCTTAGACGGGGTCGAGTAGGGTATCCCCGGCAAACTGCTGGTCTGTGAGGAAGGTGCAGGTGGAGATATTATGTTGCCTTGATCAAAATGTGGTGGTCTCGATGTTGGAGAGCGCTCAACACCAGCAGGTGTTTCCACTTGCAAATGTACTGATGACCTGTCAATCACACTGGCTGTTGCAGGTAAAGAGGTGGAAGGTCTGCATCCAAAACCATGTGCGACTGCTGTCCCCACAGTCACAGAGGATGAAGAGGACGCGGATGCACTTGATGGGGCAGACGGTGGTTGACCCGGCCCACTAGGCCGCATTGTAACACAGTGAGCTTCCCACTGCAAATTATGCCTCATATCCATGTGACGGTTCATGCATGAAGTACTCAATCTAGTCACTTTTTGTCCTCTACTGAGATTTTGTTGACAAATCTTACAGACAACATAAGTTGAGTCATCCCTTGCAATGTCAAAAAATGCCCAGGCTATGCAAGGCTTAGAGCCCATGCGACCTGAAGAGCCTCCACGACTTCTGGTCTGAGGCACAGTTGGGGTTGAGGATACAGTTGTAGATGTGCTTCCAGTACTCCGTCTCTGTCCAGGAAGGCGCAACATTACCTCATCGTCAGACTCGTCACTAGCATCCTCCTCCACCTCCTCTGCTGACCTCATGGACTGGCGGACTGGAGGTTGACAGTAAGTGGGGTCTACAACCTCGTCATCATCATCCTGTGTGTTCTCACACCCGTCATCCCCAGAGCCAACCTCTTCCTGCCCTGACCGAAAACTCAAGTTTTCATTCCAATCAGGTATCTCAGTCTCATCATCATCTTCCTCATTGTCTCCACCAACAGGAGTTACTGTTTGGGAACGAGGGTCTACATTATGCTCAGAACCTTCTTCATCTGGGCCTGGATCTGACTCACAAAGATTCTGGGCATCAGTGCAGATCATTTCCTCGTTTGGATTCACAGAAGCTCTGGAGCAGACCTCTGATACCCAGGCTATAGTATGAGTAAACAGGTCTGCTCAGCCATCTGTGTTACTTCATACTCAGATGGGCAGCTGAAGATGTGGGAGCTGTGAGGAAGCAAGTGCGATTGGGGTGACACCTCTGAGGACTGGAGTATTTGTGATGTGGAAGTTGAGGTGGAGGAGAGCCCAATTGAAGGAGCACTTGATATCCATTCAAGCACCTGCTCTTTTTGTGCCTCATCTGAAATTTGTAGCGATGCTCATAGCGATGGTCGTAGTAAGAAAGGGATCATATCAGCTTGTCCACAAAATTAAGTAGACATCTTACTTTTGCTGGAAGATGGTCTTTCTTCTGCAGATGTTACTGTTGCTTTACCACCTACCCCAACCTTTTTTTCCCTTTCCAACATGCCTATTCCCCTTTCCACCAGCAGCAGGCCTTTTGCCACTCATTTTGGTACTTAACTAATTGGCAACTCGGTAGTTGTTGGCACAAAAAACGATGGATAGAATCCGAGCAGAGCTGAGTGGCCAAAACTGTGGTACTAGCCCAAAACGATTTAATTATTAGATACACAGGCGGTGTAGCTAGCTTCACAGGCGGGCTACTCCGTTGACGTGCAGACACTGCTACTAGGCCCAAAACGATTTACGTGCAGACACTGCTACTAAGCTCAAAACAATATACTGGGTTAGATGCAGTAAAAAATTATTAGATACACAGGCGGTGTAGCTAGCTTCACAGGTGGGCTACTCTGCTGACGTGCAGACACTGCTACTAGGCCCAAAACGATTTACTGGGTTAGATGCAGTAAAAATTTAGATACACAGGCGATGTAGCTAGCTTCACAGGCAGGCTACACCGCTGATGTGCAGGCACTGCTACTAAGCCCAAAAGGATTTACTGGGTTAGATGCAGTAAAAAATTATTAGATACACAGGCGGTGTAGCTAGCTTCACAGGCGGGCTACTCAGATGACTACCAGACAATGCTACTAGCCCAAAAGGATTGGCTGAGCTAGATTACACCAAATCCTGTGACAAACACTTGCACAGTATAGCAACCCTGCCAGCATCACTGCATTGCCTTCCATACCCCACCTGCCTGTTACATCAACTCAATCACCCAGTGCCATGCTGTGAGATCTGTCTGCTGCCGGGTCCATGCCGTGTGATTCATGGCCACTATCTCTGTGTACACTTTCTGTCTGTGTGCATAGGGGGCGGTGCCAGCAACGCCTGTTTCTTTTTCAGTCTGTGTGCACCTCCCTAAGGTGTCTCTGGCCAATAGCCTAGAGGCCTCTGATTCCGAAGGCGTCCTCACCCATTGGCGGATGCTGGAGCAAACTTACTTCCTCAGTCAGTACTTTGCTGCTGAGATGTCTGGTTCAGTCTCTGTGTCCACCACCCAGTGGGGCGTAGCACCCTGGTCTGTGTTCGCCACCCAGTGGGGCATCATACCCTGGTCTGAATCTGTGTTCCATTACTTCTGTGTCTCAACGCTGGTCTATGTCCGTTCCTGTCTGAACTCTGGTCTATGTCCGTTCCTGTCTAAACTCTGGTTTATGTTTGTTCCTGTTCCTGCTTTGGTTGTTGCCATTCTCACTCTGCTGTGTGTATCTCTGCGCTATCTCTCTGCTTTGCTTGCCATTGTCTGTGGTTCTGTGCTTCTCTGCTTTGCTCGCCACTACCTGTGGCTCTGTGCCTCTTTGCTTTGTTCACCACAACCTGTGGCTCTGTGCCTTCCCTCTCTTGGCTCCGCCTCCAGTATCTCTCCTCTTGGCTCCACCTCCAGCATCTCTGCTCTTGGCTCCGCCTCCAGCATCTCTGTTCTTGGCTCCGCCTCAAGCATATCCGTCCTTAGCTCCTCCCTCTCCTTCTCTGCCATCTCCCTCTTTACTTTTAGCTCCAGCTTCCTCTTCTCTGCTCTTAGCTCAGTCTTCTCCTTCTCTGCTTTTTCCTGCGTTTTTGTTCTTGGCTCCGCCTCCTGCTCGTTACTCCACCTCCTGTGGTTCTGCTTTGCATCCGCTCTTGCGGCCTTGCTCTATCTCTGTTATGCAACTTGCCATACAGGTCTTTACCTTTCTCTTTATATTCACTAGTCCAAACAGGTCCCTACCTGTTTTCATATACCCTCCAGTCTGAACAGGATCTTACCTGTCTCCATACACCCACCTGTCTGCCAGAGTGCCAGCCGTGCCCGCCTGTCTGCCAGAGTGCCAGCTGTGCCAGTCTGCCTTCCAGTATCTCCGTCAAGCCAGTCTGCCAATCAGGGCCCCTGCCATACCCGTCGATCAGCCAGTGTCACGGCCGTGCCTGTGTCCTGTCTCCCGTTGAGATCAGCATCCACAGTCAGACTCCACCCTGGAGTGGTACCTGGTAGCTACCTGCCGCACAAGTCTGTCTTCACCATCAGAGGCTCAAGCGAACACCTAGGAAGCTACTTAGTTACGCCCCTTCTAGGGAAGTCTGGTCTGTGGTCCAGTGGGGCCACACCCCTGCATGCCCGCGCCATCCAGTCTGGGCGCGAGCGTTACACACAGCACTGGCAAAGACCTGCCTGGCAAAAAAGTGCTATGAACTGCTGTAACCTACCCTGAAAAGGGCTGATATTACAACTAGTCCCGACTCCCTAAACCTATCTCTCTCTATCTAACTGCAAATTCACTCGCAATTCACATTCTTATACTGTATAGCGCCCACAGCAGCAGCAGTGCCATCAAACACTAAGCTGCAGCAGTGAGGAAATGGTGGCGACGGGGCAAATGGCTGGTTCTTATAGGGCAAGGACATGTGACATACACTGCCAATGACACATGCCCTTGCTTGTGAGCATCACATGCAGTTTGCTGTGTGTGTGTGCACTACTGATAGGCTGAGAGACTGCACCGCCCCACTGTAAATGCGGGAAAGAAAAAAAAATGGAGATTGGCATTATTTCAGCACAGATCTATCCTCCCCTCCCCCGTACACTATACACTGAAACAGTCTATTAACAATGATAAACAGTTTTAATGTGCAAATCAAGTTAGGCTTTTGGTGAACAGTCATCGAACAGAAAATCGAACAGCCGAATTTTAAGCAAATTGTTCGAGTTTGTCGAACGACTCGAACACTGCCCAAAACAGCTCGAATTTGAAATTGGCGAACAGTTCGACTCGAACACCACTCATCTCTAGTTATAAAGGTTTTTTCTCAATATTATTTTTTTTTTCATTCTAACTCCCATTGGGTTTGTATTTCAGTGCTAGGTGCTACAAACACTCGACAATTGCTGTGTGACCACTTTCTCATTATACTAAACTGCATTGTGACGTACTAAAAAAATATTACTAACTTTTTTCCATGCTGTAATGACCCTTCACTCCTGCCTTTCTCTGTGTAGCTGCTTCTAAGTCACTGCAAACTGATATCTGACATTTAAGAATAGGTAGCTGCAGAATCAAACCTCCAGAGCCAAGTGTGTGAGATGGAGAGGCTAAGGATGGCTTCTACTACCAATCTTATAGCGCTGAGTAATATGATGGTGAATGGTGATATATGCAAGCAAAATAATAACTCAGAGAAGAATATTTATCTACTTATCTATACACATAAAATACAATCTAGAGTAAAAACAAATCTACTATTCTCTCTGGATATGAAAGATGGAAATAAAGGAGCAAGAGAGAATTTAGAAAAGTAGGTACTTACGTATCTTTGGTGAGGAAGACAGGCCATGTTTATATTTCATAATTCATTGTATTGCCCTTATACAAATGGAAAATATGTATATTGTTTCTTTAAAAAGTAAAAAATGTCCTTTTTACGAATTTCTGGACTCTTATGAGGTATAATTGAGAATCAAAAGTTTAACTAGAACTTCCATGAAAGTCAAATATTCTTTAGTTCAAAACTTGTGTGAAAAGCACATTTCACTGTAGGATAATAGGAACCTGTCACCATGAATATACACTCCAGCAAACAGGCTCCATGCATGTGCTGTGACTGTGACACAACCACGACACATGCAGCTGCGGCGCCGATCAGCAGATCAGCCGGCGCGATCCAGGAAGCCGGGTTCCCTCTGCAGCTTATTCGATAAGTGCTGTAGCTTGTCAAATAAGAGGGAACCCGAGCAAATTCTCTCAACTCTAATTTCTACCCGAGTACCAAATTAATCCTGATTTTCTAGTATTCTTTTTAAAGAATAGGGGACAATTTTCTGATCGTTGAGGGTCCAACCACTGGGATCCCCAGTGATCCAGAGAACAGGGCTCTATAGCCACATCTTGAATGGAGGTGAGATGTGCATGCTTGACCACTGATCCATTCACGCTCTATGTAACTGCTGGAGAAAGATGAGGGTAAGCTCCAATCAAAACCATTATCATAGTTTTAAAACTTCAATCTTGGGGTCGCTGCAGGGAAACCCTCATTGATTGGTAAGTTATCACCTACTGTAGAGATAATGTATAACGTGTAATTTTGGGGGAAAAAATCTTTAAACTTCTAGTTTAATTCTACAGTATACATGCTGTACCTGTCAATACAAAAACTTTTTGTTTCCATTGTTTTCTCGTAATTCTTTATTTTTATATTATTTTTGGATTTACATTACTACTAGTATATGCCTAATAATAAATGATGCCCATTTGCAAAAAAAATCTTAACACAATTTCATTGCTCTTTCTGTTTATATCACGGAGGTCTGCATTTCAGCAAATATAATTCATACGCACATTGCAACACAAGAATTGCCCCGACAATTTCAAACACATTCAGTCAAATACGGATAAAAGCTGACCTTTGGGGATGTCTCATGCAATCAACTTTGCATTTTGTTTTGTACATACATTAAAAAGGATTGAGGAGTGAAGCACTTCTTATTGAAGCCAGTACTTCAAAGAAATGACATTTTATGCTAGCAATGCCATTGCTTTCAACTTCAGACACAAACTTCAGCACTTTTCCTTGATTCTGTACTTTCATGGCTAAATAACAATGTAGTACTAATGGGAATTATTCGATAGTTTCTTTCTTTTTCTTTGATTGTAACCTCCAACCTCTGTCTTGCATGTACCAGCTGTCTGAAGTGTCCCAAGTTGAAGAAGAAGCAGATGGTGCATGAAAGTCCAGGTAGCTCCTTCTCTAGAATATAATTTCCCCTGTTCAAATGTTTCATATCTCAAAGGATGCAAAATCCCATTTGCGAACCGTGCAGAAAATAAACAACTTGTACACAAGAAAAGATGGTCAATAAAATAATCCTTTTTTTTGGAAACTTCATAGAGATTTCTCACAAAGCAATTGGATGGCCCCACGGCCTTCTGTTGTAATGGAGTGTGGAATTCTGTTATCTGAAGTCGATCATAAGACAATATTTTTCTGCATAAAATACAATGCACATTTCAGCATGGAAAATGTTATAACAAAATAACAAATAACATGTCCATTATAGATATTAGATATTAGAAATTGAAGTTTATCTATGTATATGATAAGCATGAATAAATACCCATCAGTCTATTCCAAATTTGATGTTTTTATCGACCACTTTCCAATAAAGATTTTGATAGAAACCAAATATTTAAAAAGGACCTGTCTCCAGTCCTGACATGTCTATTTTATTCTTAGAATTCTGGAGCAATCTGTACTGTGCTGTTCCTCTTTCATCCTTCTTTGACATTTATGAATACGGTAACTTGACAACTTGGTGTCACCGTCCTGTTGTCAAAGGTGTCTACAGAACCTGGCAATATCAGCACTAATTGTATAATGTAGAGGAATGACACAATGCAGAGGACTTTGATAAGATAAGTCACATCTGGTACATCATGGGAAATTAAAATATTTAGTAAAAAAAGACAAGTCAGGAGGACTGATCGGTGTCCTGTAAATTAATTTTTTTGTCTTTTCTGTATAGAAGTGCATTCTAAAATTTGCATATAAACCAGGGTAAATGTGTTTTCGAGAATATCCTGCAACTCATACTGGCAAAGAACAACGATATTCATAAACAATTTAAAAGCTTGTGCTTTGTTTTCCCCATGTGTCCCCTAATTACTCTCATGGGTGAGTCATCGAGGGCACAAGGTATCATATTTGGTGGGCTTGTCCCAAAGTTAAGGAGTCATCGATTTGTTTGTATTAGCCCACATTCAACACGTTTAGTATTTGGTCAGTATTTTACCTCATTATTTGTAAGCCCAATCCAGAAGGGGGTGATAAGTACAGAAGTGGTGATGTCTTTCTATAATGCTTTCCTCTGCTTGTTCCTCTCCTGGTTTTGGCTTACAAGTGAACCTGTCGGAAGGTCAAAAGTGGCCAGCTTTTGCTCTTATTTACTCCTGCTGATACATTGAATATTCCATTTTTTTTAAATTAAATTAAATTCTCTATACATTTTTAGAGATATGGGCCTTTGTGCAAATTTTTGCTTTGCTCACAGGATTTCTGGGGGTGTTTTTTTAGGCTGCTCTGCATTATTACCCTGTGAGCAACACCCTACAGCTGTACATATCATGCTAATGTAGCACCCAGTAGCAGGTGCAGGCTTTTTTGACTTGCACCTACATAGCATTTTCTATTTTCTATAGTTTTAGAATGTAAATTTTATTTTTTTCACAAAAAATATGGAGATATTTCGCTGTGCATATCTGTTTGCGCACCAGTTTTACAAGTCCAATTTGACAACCATACATGCCCTATCTATTCTGTGGTTTGCGGTCACAGTTTACGTTCTGTACATGCTTACCTACTTAGCATTTCTTATTATGTCTTTTTTTTAGCAAGGGTTGAATTATTGGGGCTGAAAAGATTGTCAAAAGTTCATTATAGTGTTGTACATGGGAATGGCCACTACAGTGGATGGATCTCTCATGTTTTGGCTCAGTGCATTGTTTAACACGCCAATTTTTACAATTCTGACCACTGTCACATTATGAGGTTATAGCTCTGGAACACTTCAACGTATCCCACTGATTCTGAGGTTATTTTTTCATGACATAGTTACATAGTTACATATAGTTACATAGTTATTAAGGTTGAAGGAAGACTATATGTCCATCTAGTTCAACCCATAGCCTAACCTAACATGCCCTAACATGTTATTGTATGATATTGTATTTCATGTTAGTGGTAACATTTCTTTGATATAACTTGTGTTTATTCATGAAAATAATGGAAATTTGGCAAAAATTGTGAAAATTTTGCAATTTTCAAACTTTTAATTTTTGTACACTTAAATCAGAGAGTGGTGTCACACAAAATAGTTAATAAATAACATTTCCCACATGTCTACTTTACATCAGCACAATTTTGGAAACATATTTTTTGTTAGGATGTTATAAGAGTTAAAAGTTGACCAGTGATTTTTCATTTTTCCAACAAAGTTTACAAAACCATTTTTTTAGGGACCACCTCATATTTGAAGTGAGTTTGGGGGTCAATATACCGGAAAATACCCAAAAGTGACACCATTCTAAAAATTGCACCCCTGCAAAAAAACACATTCAAGAAGTTTATTAACCCTTCAGGTGCTTCATGAGAACTAAAGCAATGTGGAAGGAAAAATGAACATTTTACTTTTCTCACAAAAATTTTTTATTTGGAACCAATTTTTTAATTTCACAACGGTATCAGGAGAAAATCGATCAGAAAATGTGTTGTGCAATTACTCCTGAGTGTGTCGATACCCCATATGTGGGGAAAAGCCACTGTTTGGGTGCATGGCAGGGCTCAGAAGGGAGGGAGTACCATTTGACTTTTTCAACCCAAAATTGGCTAGAATCAATGGTGGCGCCGTGTTGCGTTTGGAGAACCCCTGATGGAATGTGGAACGCCCAATTCTAACTGCAATCCTAACTCCAACACACCCCTATCCCTTATCCCAACCATAACCATAATCCTAACCACAACCCTAACCACAAACCTAAAGCTAACACACCCCTAACCCTAAATGAATACACATATATAGAAAAATAAATATATAGCGTACATTCACCAATAATATATAAACCTACAACATAATGCACGACTCAAATAAGTATAATAAACATAATTTTATTAGTCATAAAAACATAACACAACACATATACAAGGGAAAACAAAAGCAGATGGAAAAAAGTACAAGATGTCACATGGACTAACATAGTGTATATAGTTGCCCATAAAATCTAAAGTAGATATCAAATGTTTGAAAACTAATTCATATACCTTAAATGGACACTAAAACATACAAAATTTCCGTATATAAGTACCCACAAAATAAATTATTACAAATTTTATATCACTAATAAGGCAACATGGCTCAGAATAGATATCACCATAAGAGGCTAATGTGCAAAAATTGCCATATGTAATGAGTTTATATAAGTCAATAATGCCAAAATAATATAAAAAAATATATATAATAAGGGTAAGACTTAAAAACCCAAAGTGTCATAGTGCAAAAAAGTGCAAAAGAAGTTGTACAGCAGCACAATATGATTATTTATATCTGATATGCTAAGAGCCAGTGAAAAAAGAGGGGAAAAATACCATATATAATATCATAAGGATATCTATATATATAATTGTCTAAGGGTTTTTCCGTCTGTCTGTCTGTCTGTCTGTACTGGAAATCCCGCGTCTCTGATTGGTCGAGGCCGCCAGGCCTCGACCAATCAGCAACGGGCACAGCGATGATGATGTCATAAAGGATGTAGAAATCCCACGTTTCTGATTCAGCGACGGGCACAGTATCGACATAGATGTCATAATGGTTGCCATGGCGACGATGATGTCATAAAGGTTGCCTCGACCAATCAGCGACGGGCACAGTCTGCTGCGAATTCTGGAATCATCATTGTCCATATATTACGGGGACATGCATATTCTAGAATACCCGATGCATTAGAATCGGGCCACAATCTAGTAATAGGAAGAAATGAACTATTGCTGAGATGCCCCAATATGCCTATAATATCCTGTATCTCACATTAATAAATAGACTTCCTAAAAAAACAAAGTATCAAGCATCAAAAATTAGAGAGATGCACAATACTGTGGGATACTTAACCATGTAAGGAGTCCTGTGGCAGCCCGCACCTGCTCGACGCGCGTTTCGCCTGAGCTTTCCCTTGTCAAAGCTCAAGAGAGGTGGATCTGGTGAACTGCTCCAG
The DNA here is from genome assembly GCF_032444005.1 of Ranitomeya imitator. Lineage (NCBI taxonomy): Eukaryota > Metazoa > Chordata > Amphibia > Anura > Dendrobatidae > Ranitomeya > Ranitomeya imitator. Next base: position 660,695,210 of record NC_091284.1, on the reverse strand, counting down.
CTTGGCTGTGGCTTCATTTTGATGTATGGCTGCCCGCCCTGCTTTCACTGTGGGTGCAGGCGCAGTTGCGTCATCTTGAATCTCCTGCTCAACTCTCTTTGACATCCTCCTTCTCCTCAATTTCACTCCTCCTCATCAGAAAAAGGGACCGGAACGCGGCGCTGTCTCCGATGAGCAGTGAGTAGATACAGTGCGGGTGTGTGCTTATTAGCACGCCTATACTGCACTGATCATGTCAATATAGGATAACAGTTGAGTCATTTTATGCAACTGATCTATAAGACAAAAACAAAAAGCAAAAAACCTAAAAAGATTAACTGGAATATAAGTTGGTATGCATGCAATGTGTAGGTGCATATTCACATAGGTCACTAAACAGACAAAACCTAAGATAAAAACAAAGTGAGCAAATATCCTGCAATAAATAAATACATAGCATGTCACGGTGACCCTATTCGGAACAGTCCTAATTCTCAGTTATTATCTGTTTAGTGGCCAACGTGAATATGAGCTTACACACCTCATGAATATCAACTATTCCAATTCTTCTCTTTAGGTGTTTGCTTCAGGTTTTTGCACTCTGCCTAAATAAGGGCATGGACTCCCCTTTCCTTGAGCTGGACATTGGTTTTATATAGCTTCCCACTGCTGGGTGTCCATTAGTCAGGACGTCGGTCCTGCCCGGCCCTTATTCACATTTATGTCATTTGACATATGGTAAGGCTTTAACTTCAGAGGTTTGGACTGTGATGTGGTGGGATTGCCTTTGTTTTTTTAATCAAAGTTATGGTAACCAGTTACCCTATATTATTTTCATGCACTATTGCTATTTATTTATTGCGGGGAATTTGCTCACTTTGCTTTTATCTTAGGTTTTGTTTTATTAATGCATAAGAATACATTTTCAGGGCACATTCAGCATTGACATGTACATTGTCTCAGTCTACGTCATCTTTGCATAAGAATCAGAGAGTGTATTATGAGATTACTCTTTGATCTATTTCAAGCAATCTGTCAAGCACAAAGATGACCACAACTCTGTCGTGGATGAGCGTAATCATTAAGATCCCATCACCCTTTCTCTTCAGTGTATGAATTCAGCTAATTATATTTGTGTACAATGGATTTCTTAAGATGCTATGACACTTTCTCTTTATTTATGCATTTATTGAATGTATTCATCTAATTAAACTTGCGTACAATACATATTTATCTGCATCACAAATGTTCTTAATTAGTGAATGTATTGTCCTTCTCCTTCTTAACCTAAACCACATTTCGGAGGGTTTCAGCTTTCAAAAGAATAATTTATACAACCAATGGATGAATTTAATGTCAGGTTATAAGCTTTTATTTACATAACAAGGATAAGCGACATAACTTCTGTCAGTGAGTGTAGTATATACCTGTATGTCATCTCCTTGTGTATATAGCATATACACCTATGTGTCATCTGCTCCTATATAAGGTATATATATACCTGTATGTCATCTTCTCCTGTATATAGTGTATACCTGTGTGTCATCGCCTCCTGTATTAGACCTCATTCACACGTTATTTGGTCAGTATTTTTACCTCAGTATTTGAAAGCTAAAATTTGGAATAAAACAATCAGAGGAAAAGTTTATTAGAAACATGTCACCACTTCTGTATTTTTCTCCCACTCCTGGTTTTGGCTTATAAATACTGAGGTAAAAAATGTCATCTTCCCTGTATATATTATATACCTGTATGTCATCTTCTCCTGTGTATAGTATGTACCTGTATGTCATCTCCTCCTGTATATAGTATATACCTATATGTCATCTCCTACCTGTAAATAGTATATACTTGTATGTCATCTCCTAATGTACAGTATATAGTATATACCTGCATGTCATCTCCTCCAGTATATAGTATATGCCTGTCTGTCATCTCCTGCTGTATATAGTATATGCCTGTATGTCATCTCCTCCTGTATATAGTATATACCTGTATGTCATCTCATCCTGTATATATATATATACACCTGCATGTCATCTCCTCCTGCATATAGTATATACCTGTTTGTCATCTCCTCCTGTATATAGTATATACCTGTATGTCATCTCCTCCTGTATATAGTATATACCTGTGTGTCATCTTTTTCTGTGTATAGTATATACCTGTGTGTCATCTCCTCCTGTATATAGTATATACCTGTATGTCATCTCCTCCTGTATATAGTATACACCTGTGTGCCATCTCCTCCTGTATATACTTGTATGTCATCTCCTTCTGTATATAGTATATTCCTATCTGGCATCTCCTCCTTTATATAGTATATACCTGTATGCCATCTCCTCCTTTATATAGTATATACCTGTATGCCATCTCCTCCTTTATATAGTATATACCTGTATGCCATCTCCTCCTTTATATAGTATATACCTGTGTGTCATCTCCTCCTGTATATAGTATATACCTGTATGTCATCTCCTCCTGTATATAGTATATACCTGTGTGTCATCTCTTCCTGTATTAGACCTAATTCACATGTTATTTGGTCAGTATTTTACCTCAATAATTGTAAGCTAAAACTTTGAGTAAAACAATCAGAGGAAAAGTATATTAGAAACATGTCACCACTTCTGTATTTTTCTCCCACACATGGTTTTGGCTTATAAATACTGAGGTAAAATACTGACCAAATGCTGAATGTGTGAATGTGGCCTTATACACAGCCTCCACCTACAATACTTCACTCTTGTCTATACACAGCCTCATATTACAGCAGCACCTCACTTCTCTCATTTTCCCACTGACATCTCTTATTTTACCCCTTACATCTATATCCATGCGGCTCCTCCCTTTCTCTTGGCATCATACCTCACAGGAGCAACTCCATTCTAGACACGATGGAGCTAGATGTGGCCTGTGCCTGCTATATGGAGTGGGCGTGGCTCGATACATACACACACATACATACACTAACTTTATATATATAAGATTAAGACTCATATGACAACAGTGCATTGTTCTTGACCAATTGAAGAAATCAGCATATACTGTGTTGTGAATGCTTGGGCTCCCTCCGGTGGTTGTTGATGGTAATGCAGTTATTCCGGAGCAGCAGTCTTGGACAGGTGTTTCTGCTAATTGCAATTCTGACTGGGGTATTTAGCTGTGCAGGACTCATTAGTCCTTGCCAGTAGTCAATGTTCCTTTGGAAGTGTTGGTCCTCTGCCTGGCCTCTCCTGCTTGCTGCCAATTCAGCTAAGATAAGTGTTTGCTTCATTTTTTTAGACACACTGCTGTGTGTTTATTTTCTGTGCTTATCTTGTTTCTATTTTGTTCCTGCTAGACTGTGCCTGATGTTTTTCTCAGTCTAGTTGGACTCACTGGAGTCGCAGATATACTCTCCACATCTCTAGTTAGGTGGTGGAGTTTTTGTATTTTTCTGCTGTGGATATTTTGTAGTGTTTTATGCTGACCGCATAGTATCCTGTACTATCCTTTCCTATCTAGGTAGATGTGGCCTCCTTTGCTTATCCCTGTTTTCTGTTTGCGTGTGTCTTTTCCTCTCCTACTCACAGTCATTATTTGTGGGGGGCTACCTATCCTTTGGGGGTCTGCTCTGAGGCAAGAGAGTTTTCCTATTTCCATCTTTAGGGATATTTAGTCCTTAGGCTGTGTCGAGGTGTCTAGGTCTGGTTAGGCACACCCCACGGCTTCTTCTAGTGGCGGTGATAGCATCAGGGTTTGCGGTCAGTAAAGTTACCACTGCTCCAGCGAAGGTCATTTCATGCTGCTCCAAGGCCACCTGATCATAACAGTACTACTGGCCAACAATGAGTTAATTGCATCTCAGAAGAAGGGAGGAAAGATCTTGAGCCATTTTTTTTTCTCCAGTCTGTTTTGTCTTCTCCTCCCTCTTTATCTCTGGGTGGCTGAAGAACCTTGTGCTAGCATGAATGTTCAGGAATTAGTTTCTCGTGTAGACCAGCGTGCTGCTAGAGTACAGGGTATTTCTGATTACATTGTTCAGACTCCTGCTTTAGAACCGAAGATACCTACTCCTGATTTGTTTTTTGGTGACAGGTCCAAATTTTTGAGTTTTAAAAACAACTGTAAACTGTTTTTTTGCATTGAAACCTCGATCCTCCGGTGATTCCATTCAACAAGTTAAAATCATCATTTCCCTGCTGCGTGGTGATCCACAGGATTGGGCATTTTCCCTGGAATCTGGGGATCCTGCTTTGCTTAATGTAGACTCCTTCTTTCAGGCGTTAGGATTACTGTATGATGAACCTAATTCGGTGGATCAAGCTCAGAAGACCTTGTTGGCCCTGTCTCAGGGTCAAGAGGCGGCAGAATTGTATTGTCAGAAATTCAGAAAATGGTCTGTATTGACTAAATGGAATAATGATGCTTTGGCGGCAATTTTCAGAAAGGGTCTTTCTGAATCCGTTAAAGATGTTATGGTGGGGTTTCCCACACCCTCCAATCTGAGTGATTCTATGTCTCTGGCCATTCAGATTGATCGGCGCTTGCGGGAGCGCAGAACTGTGCGTGCTATGGCGTTATCCTCAGAGCAAATTCCTGAGCCAATGCAGTGTGATGGGATTCTGTCTAGAACGGAACGACAAGGTTTCAGACGTCAGAATACGTTGTGTTATTATTGTGGCGACGCTTCCCATGTCATTTCTGTCTGCCCTAAGCGGACCAAGAGGATCGCCAGTTCATTTACCATCAGTACTGTACAACCTAAATTTTTGTTATCTGTGTCCTTGATCTGTTCATTGTCATCATTTTCTGTCATGGCGTTTGTGGATTCAGGCGCCGCCTTGAACTTAATGGACTTTGAGTTTGCCAGGCGTTGTGGTTTTCCCTTGCAGCCTTTGCAGAACCCTATTCCTTTAAGGGGCATTGATGCTACACCCTTGGCTAAAAATAAGCCCCAGTTTTGGACACGGGTGACCATGCGCATGGCGCCAGCCCATCAGGAAGATTGTCGATTTTTGGTGTTGCATAATTTGCATGATGCTATCGTGCTGGGTTTTCCATGGTTGCAAGTACATAATCCTGTTTTGGATTGGAAGTCCATGTCTGTGACTAGTTGGGGTTGTCAGGGGGTTCATAATGATGTTACCCTGATGTCTATCGCCCCTTCTCCCTCTTCTGAAATTCCGGAGTTTTTGTCTGATTTTCAGGATGTATTCGATGAGCCCAAATCCAGTTTCCTTCCACCACACAGGGACTGCGATTGTGCTATTGACTTGATTCCAGGCTGTAAGTTTCCTAAGGGCCGACTTTTCAACCTGTCTGTACCTGAACATACCGCCATGCGGAGCTATATTAAGGAGTCTTTGGAGAAAGGGCATATTCGGCCATCTTCTGCCATCTTCTTCACCGTTGGGAGCGGGGTTCTTTTTTGTTGCTAAAAAAGATGGTTCCTTTACCCTGTATTGATTATCGCCTCTTGAATAAAATCACGGTCAAGTTTCAATACCCTTTACCTTTGCTTTCCGATTTGTTTGCTAGGATTAAGGGAGCTAGTTGGTTTACTAAGATTGACCTTCGGGGGGCTTATAATCTTGTTCGTAATAAGCAGGGTGATGAATGGAAAACTGCATTTAACACGCCCGAGGGCTATTTTGAATACCTTGTGATGCCATTCGGACTCTCTAATGCTCCATCTGTTTTTCAGTCCTTCATGCATGATATCTTCCGGAATTATCTTGATAGATTCCTGATTGTATATTTGGACGATATTTTGATTTTTTCCGATGATTGGGAGTCTCATGTGCAGCAGGTCAGGATGGTATTTCAGATCCTTCATGACAATGCCTTATTTGTGAAATGGTCTAAGTGTCTTTTTGGGGTGCAGAAGGTTTCCTTTTTGGGCTTTATTTTTTCTCCCTCGTCTATAGAGATGGATCCAGTTAAGGTTCAGGCCATTCATGATTGGATTCAGCCCACATCCGTGAAGAGCCTTCAGAAATTTTTGGGTTTTGCTCATTTTTATCGCCGTTTCATTGCTAATTTTTCCAGCGTGGTTAAACCCTTGACTGATTTGACGAAGAAGGGTGCTGATGTGGCGAATTGGTCCCCTGCAGCTGTCTCTGCCTTTCAGGAACTTAAGCATCGTTTTACTTCTGCTCCTGTGTTGCGTCAACCGGATGTTTCTCTTCCGTTTCAGGTTGAGGTTGACGCTTCTGAGATTGGGGCAGGGGCTGTTTTGTCTCAGAGGGATCCTGTTGGTTCCTTAATGAAACCGTGTGCCTTCTTTTCTTGGAAGTTTTCGCCTGCTGAACGCAATTATGATGTCGGCAATCGGGAGTTGTTGGCTATGAAGTGGGCGTTTGAGGAGTGGCGACATTGGCTTGAGGGAGCTAAGCACCGTATTGTGGTCTTGACCGATCATAAGAATCTGATTTACCTCGAGTCTGCCAAACGGTTGAATCCTAGACAGGCTCGATGGTCCTTGTTTTTTTCTTGTTTTGATTTCGTGGTCTCGTACCTTCCGGGTTCTAAGAATATTAAGGCTGATGCCCTCTCTAGGAGTTTTTTGCCTGATTCTCCTGAGGTCTTGGCACCAGTCGGTATTTTAAAGGAAGGGGTGGTCCTTTCTGCCATTTCTCCTGATTTACGATGGGTTCTTCAGAAATTTCAGGCTGACAAACCTGATCGTTGTCCTGTGGGGAAGCTGTTTGTTCCTCCTGACAGATGGACTAGTAGAGTGATTTTTGAGGTTCACTGTTCTGTGTTGGCTGGTCATCCTGGCATTTTTGGTACCAGAGACTTGGTTGGTAGGTCATTTTGGTGGCCTTCTTTATCGCGTGATGTGCGGTCTTTTGTGCAGTCCTGTGGGACTTGTGCGCGGGCCAAGCCTTGTTGCTCCCGTGCTAGTGGGTTGCTTTTGCCATTGCCGGTCCCTGAGAGGCCATGGACGCATATTTCTATGGATTTTATTTCCGATCTTCCTGTTTCCCAGAGGATGTCGGTTATCTGGGTTGTTTGTGACCGATTCTCTAAGATGGTTCATTTGGTGCCTTTGCCTAAATTGCCTTCTTCTTCTGATTTGGTTCCGTTGTTTTTTCAGCATGTGGTCCGTTTGCATGGTATTCCTGAGAATATTGTGTCCGACAGAGGTTCCCAGTTTGTTTCTAGGTTTTGGCGGGCTTTTTGTGCTAGGCTGGGCATTGATTTGTCTTTTTCTTCTGCATTTCATCCTCAGACAAATGGCCAGACCGAGCATACTAATCAGACTTTGGAGACTTATTTGAGATGCTTTGTGTCTGCTGATCAGGATGATTGGGTGGCTTTTTTGCCATTGGCCGAGTTTGCCCTTAATAATCGGGCTAGTTCGGCTACTTTGGTTTCGCCTCTTTTTTGTAATTTTGGTTTTCATCCTCGTTTTTCTTCTGGGTAGGTTGAGTCTTCTGACTTTCCTGGTGTGGATTCTGTGGTTGACAGGTTGCAGCAGATTTCGGCTCAGGTGGTGGACAATTTGGTGTTGTCTCAGGAGGAGGCTCAACATTTTGCTAACTGACGGTGACGTCTTTCTTTCGTGACCCCTTTCGCCCCAATCAAAATAAATCAATAAAAAAAAAATCTACACATATTTGGTATCGCCGCGCTCAGAATCGCCCGATCTATCAATTAAAAAAAAAGCATTAACCTGATCGCTAAACGGCGTAGTGAGAAAAAAATTCGAAACGCCAGAATTACGTTTTTTAGGTCGCCGCGACATTGCATTAAAATGCAATAGCGGGCGATCAAAAGAACGTTTCTGCACCAAAATGCTATCATTAAAAATGTCATCTCGGCACACAAAAAATAAGCCCTCAACCGACCCCAGATCACGAAAAATGGAGACGCTACGAGTATCGGAAAATGGCACAATTTTTTTTTTTTTAGCAAAGTTTGGTATTTTTTTTCACCACTTAGATAAAAAATAACCTAGTCATGTTAGGTGTCTATGAACTCGTACTGACCTGGAGAATCATAATGTCAGGTCAGTTTTAGCATTTAGTGAAACTAGCAAAAAAGCCAAACAAAAAACAAGTGTGGGATTGCACTTTTTTGCAATTTCACCGCACTTGGAATTTTTTTCCCGTTTTCTAGTACACGACATGCTAAAACCAATGATGTCGTTCAAAAGTACAACTCGTCCTGCAAAAAATAAGCCCTCACATGGCCAAATTGACGGAAAAATAAAAAAGTTATGGCTCTGGGAAGAAGGGGAGTGAAAAACGAACATGGAAAAACGAAAAATCCCAAGGTCATGAAGGGGTTAAATTAGTAGGACCTAATTTGTGAATGCCAGAAATTATAATGCACGCACTACTATTACATAGGCCACGCAACATGGGGTGCATGGATGTTACCACTTTGCTATGGCAGGGACAATAATAAAAGAAAATAAAGTTTGTGATGCCAGGCTGCACTTAATTAACCTTTGCTTCCTGGTATTGTGATGTAATGTGGTGCACTCCAAATAGTCCAAAAAAATAGGGAGGCCAAAGGGCATGTTGATAACTTTTACTTGCTGCACAAATACATAGGTACATTCAGATAAACGATAATTTAACATAGATTCAATTCCAATGCAGCAATCATCGGTACTTTCCAGTATATCAATGCAGATGTATAAATGGTGCAGTGATTTCTGAACTCCAACTTCTGCTAAGGCTACTTTCACACTAGCTTCGTACGACGCACGTCGCAATGCGTCGTTTTGCAGAAAAAACGCATCCTGCAAAGTTGTTTGCAGGATGCATTTTTTCTCCATAGGCTTGTGTCAGCGACGCATTGCCACACGTCGCAACCATCGTGCGACGGTTGCGTCGTGTTTTGGCGGACCGTCGCCACAAAAAAGTTGCTTGTAACGTTTTTTGGTGCGTTGTGTCCACCATTTCTGACCGCGCATGCGCGGCCGGAACTCCACCCCCTCCTCCCCGCAACTCACAATGGGGCAGCGGATGCGTTGTAATAATGCATCCGCTGCCCCCATTGTGCTGCGTTGTCACAGGATGCGTTGGTACGTCGGTCCGACGCACTGCGACGGGCCGACGCTAGTGTGAAAGTAGCCTAATTAGATGCACAGTCCTTATCACACAGCTATCTGAAGCTGAGGCTGTGGTTTTTGCTTATGCAGGAGCTTTGGCTGCTTCCTTACCTGCTCCTTCAGCTTTCCTAGGTGACGACTCACTCAGCACAAAATGTCTGCTTCTCTACCAAGCCCATGACCCGGTCCTGTGATCCAACCATGTGACTTTATGGCCATATATGGAAAGCAAGGCTGCTCTGTTAACTCTTTATAACCTCCTGACAGCAGAACATAATAAATACATCAATCTACGCATAACTAAACCACTTCTATGTACTGAATTCTCATGTACAATATTTTCAGAGGGAAATGTGAACATTGTGCAAACATAATGAGGTAGATGTTAGCTCTGCTCCATTGAGGTATATACACGACAACTTTAGGGCATTGAAGTGCAGAGCAGGAGCTGGATTGTCTGGATGTTTAAAGTATTGGTGATCCAGAAGCAATTATAGAGATGTTTAAGTACTACAGTATTGATGACCTATCTCCATTGATCAGCTGTTCTGTGGAGACCAGATGTAAACAGTTGTAGTTCTGAACAATAGATCTCCATCAAGTGCTTAGTGGCTGCTGTAAGGTACTGCAGAACAGCTCCGATTCGGATCAGTACAAGCTGATCTGCAGATCCTATTGAAATCAATAGGAGTCATTCTGTAGTATCCAGCAGCAGTCACTAAACTTATAATGGAGGTGTAGTGTTCAGCTTTTCTACAGTTTACGTCTGGCCGCTACCAGAGCTGAGAACAGCTGATCAGTGGGGGTGTCGTAGTAGTGAGACATCCTTTTAAGAGAATAATTTCTCTACAGGCTTAACTCCCAGTATATTCTGTTAGTGGAGTAACTGATATAGTTTACCCTCCTTGCTGTTAGTAAAGTGCTGAATTTCTAATGCACATTTTGTAGCATAAATACAAGTCATTACTCCTCACTTCAATGCAGCCACATTATATTTATACAATTATCACTGTGAAAAAAAAATTGAAGTGGAACTTTTTACTTAAAGTTGACTGTGTTACTCTTATCCCAATAACCGTGATTCTTATTAATAGCATTTGCAGAGAAGTCATTATCATCTCCATCTCCTGAGTATTTGGGAGACTGCATTCTTTAAAATGCTGAAAGAAAGGTGTTGTCTCTAATTATTTCTTCAAAGGTATGAATGATTTTTACACTGGAGAATGTCACAAATTATCTGCTGTAAGGTGTAATTTGTGAAAATACCAGGAATTAGACATTTTTCTCTTTTCAATATGACAATAGGTAAAAGACAAATAGCTGTTCCTCATAGATGTACTTTCTACAGTGATTATCTTTCTGAGTAATTATACAATTCAGAGGATGTGGAGGGTTTGTTCCTTTATTTATGGTGATACAGGAAAGTATACAGTGCTTTCTGAAAGTATTCGGCCCCCTTGAACTTTTCAACCTTTTCCTACATATCATGCTTCAAACATAAAGATACCAAATGTAAATTGTTGGTGAAGAATCAACAACAAGTGGAACACAATTGTGAAGTTGAATGAAAGTTATTGGTTATTTTACATTTTTGTGGCAATTCAAAAACTGAAAAGAGGGGCGTGCAATATTATTCGGCCCCTTTACTTTCAGTGCAGCAAACTCAGTCCAGAAGTTCATTGTGGATCTCTGAATGATCCAATGTTGTCCTATATGCCTAATGATGATAAATATAATCCACCTGTTTGTAATCAAGTCTATGAATAAATGCACCTGCTCTGTGATAGTCTCAGGGTTCTGTTTGAAGCACAGAGAGCATCATGAAGACGAAGGAACACAACAGGAAGGTCCGTGATACTGTTGCGGAGATGTTTAACCCTTTAGTGACAGAGCCAATTTGGCACTGAATGACTGAGCCAATTTTTACAATTCTGACCACTGTCACTTTGAGGTTATAACTCTGGAACGCTTTAATGGATCCCGCTGATTCTGAGATTGTTTTTTCGTGACATATTGTATTTCATGCTAGTGGTAACATTTCTTCGATATTACTTGCGATTATTTATGAAAAAAATGGAAATATGGCGAAAATTTTTAAAATTTTGCAATTTTCAAATTTTGTATTTTTATGCCCTTAACCCCTTCACCCCAAAGCCTGTTTTCACCTAAGTGACAGGGCCAATGTTTACAATTCTGACCACTGTCAATTTATGAGGTCATAACTCTGAAACGCTTCAACGGATCCTGGTGATTCTGACACTGTTTTCTCGTGACATATTGTACTTCATGATAGTGGTAAAACTTCTTCGATACGACTTGCATTTATTTGTGAAAAAAACAAAAAATTGTCAGAAATTATGAAAATTTAGCAATTTTCAAACTCTTAGTTTTTATGCCCTTAAATTAGAGAGTTATATCACATAATATAGTTAATAAACAACATTTCCCACATATCTGCTTTACATCAGCACAATTTTGGAAACATAATTTTTTTTTTGTTAGGACGTTATAAGGGTTAAAAGTTGACCAGCGATTTCTCATTTTTGCAACAAAATTTGCAAAACCATTTTTTTACGGACCACCTCACACTTGAAGTGACTTTAAGGGGTCTATATGACAGAAAATGCCCAAAAGTGACACCATTCTAAAAACTGCACCCCTCAAGGTACTTAAAACCACATTCAAAAAGTTTATTAACCCTTCAGGTGCTTCACAGGAATTTTTTGAATGTTTAAAAAAATTGAACATTTAACTTTTTTTTCACAAAATTTTTACTTCAGGTCCAATTTGTTTCATTTTACCAAGGGTAGCAGGAGAAATTGGACCACAAAAGTCGTTGTACAATTTGTCCTGAGTACGCCGATACCCCATATGTGGGGGTAAACCACTGTTTGGGCACATGGCAGAGCTCGGAAGGGAAGGAGCGCCATTTGACTTTTCAATGCAAGATTTGCTGGAATTGAGATCGGAGCCCATGTCACGATTGGAGAGCCCCTGATGTGCCTAAACAGTGGAAACCCCCACAAGTGACACCATTTTGGAAAGTAGACCCCCTAAGGAACTAATCTAGATGTGTGGTGAGCACTTTGAACCTCCAAGTGCTTCACAGAAGTTTATAATGTAGAGCCGTAAAAAAATTTTTATATTAATTTTCACAAAAAATGATCTTTTGCCCCAAATTTTTTATTTTCCCAAGGGTAACAGGATAAATTGGACCCCGAAAGTTGTTGTGCAATTTGTCCTGAGTATGTTGATACTTCATATATGGGGATAAAGCACTGTTTGAGCGCATGGCAGAGCTCGGAAGGGAAGGAGTGCCATTTGACTTTTCAATGCAAAATTGGCTGGAATTGAGATCGGACGCCATGTCGCATTTGGAGAGCCCCTGACGTGCCTTAACAGTGGAAACCCCCCACAAGTGACCCCATTTTGGAAAGAAGACCCCCTAAGGAACTTATCTAGATGTGTGGTGAGAACTTTTAACCCCCAATTGTTTCACTAAAGTTTAGAATGTAGCATTGTGAAAATTAAAAAATCATTTTTTCTTTCCACAAAATGATGTTTTAGCCCACAATTTTTTTTCCCAAGGGTAACAGGAGAAATTGGACCACAAATGTTATTTTCCAATTTGTCCTGAGTACGCTGATACCCCACATGTGGGGGGGAACCACCGTTTGAGTGCATGGCAGAGCTCGGAAGGGAAGGAGCACCGTTTGAAATGCAGACTTAGATGGAATGGACTGCAGGTGTCATGTTGCATTTGCAGAGCCTCTGATGTACCTAAACAGTAGAAACCCACCACAAGTGACCCCATATTGGAAACTAGACCCCCCAAGGAACTTATCTAGATGTATTGTGAGAGCTTTGAACCAACAAGTGTTTCACTACAGTTTATAACGCAGAGCTGTGAAAATAAAAAATATTTTTTTTCCACGAAAATGATATTTTATCCCTTATGTTTTTATTTTCCCAAGGGTAACAGGACAAATTGGACCCCAAAAGTTGTTGTCCAACTTGTCCTGAGAACGCTGATACCCCCCCCATATGTTGGAGGGAACCACTGTTTGGGTGCACGGCAGAGCTCGGAAGGGAAGGAGCGCCATTTGAAATGCAGACTTAGATGGATTGGTCTGCAGGCGTCATGTTGCATTTGCAGAGCCCCTGATGTACCTAAACAGTAGAAACCCCCCACAAGTGACCCCATATTGGAAACTAGACCCCCCAAGGAACTTATCTAGATGTGTTGTGAGAGCTTTGAACCAACAAGTGTTTCACTACAGTTTATAACGCAGAGCCGTGAAAATAAAAAATATTTTTTTTTCCACGAAAATGATATTTTATCCCCTATGTTTTTATTTTCCCAAGGGTAACAGGACAAATTGGACCCCAAAAGTTGTTGTCCAACTTGTCCTGAGAACGCTGATACCCCATATGTTGGGGGGAAACACTGTTTGGGCACACAGGAGAACTCGGAAGGGAAGGAGCCCTGTTTTACTTTTTCAAAGCAGAATTGGCTGGAATTGAGATCGGACGCCATGTCGCGTTTGGAGAGCCCCTGATGTGCCTAAACAGTGGAAACCCCCAATTATAACTGAAACCCTAACCCCAACCCTAACCCTAGCCCTAACCCTAACCCTAGCCCTAACCCTAATCCCAACCCTAGCCCTAACCCTAGCACTAACCCTAGCCCTAACCCTAGCCCTAATGGGAAAATGGAAATAAATACATTTTTTTACATTTTATTATTTTTCCCTAACTAAGGGGGTGATGAAGGGGGGTTTGATTTACTTTTATAGCGTTTTTTTGGCGGATTTTTATGATTGGCAGCCGTCACACACTAAAAGACGCTTTTTATTGCAAAAAAGAGTTTTTGCATCACCACATTTTGAGAGCTATAATTTATCCATATTTTGGCCCACAGAATCATATGAGGTCTTATTTTTTGCGGGACGAGTTGACGTTTTTATTGGTAACATTTTCAGGCAGATGACATTTTTTGATCGCTTTTTATTCTGATTTTTGGGAGGCAGAATGAACAAAAACCAGCAATTCCTGAATTTCTTTTAGGGGGGGCGTTTATACCGTTCCACGTGTGGTAAAATGGATAAAGCAGTTTTATTCTTCAGGTCAGTACGATTACAGCGATACCTCATTTATGTAATTTTTTTTATGTTTTGGCGCTTTTACACAATAAAAACTATTTTATATAAAAAAATAATTGTTTTTGCATCGCATTATTCTGAGAGCTATAACTTTTTTATTTTTCTGCTGATAATGCTGTATGGCAGCTTTTTTTTTGCGGGACAAGATGACGTTTTCAGCGGTACCATGGATATTTATATCCGTCGTTTTGATCGCATGTTATTCCACTTTTTGTTCGCCTGTATGATAATAAAGCAATGTTTTTTGCCTTGTTTTTTTTTTTTGCAGTGTTCACTGAAGGGGTTAACTAGTGACATAGTTTTATAGAGCGGGTCGCTACGGACGCGGCGATACCAAATATGTGTACATTTATTGTTTTTTTTTTTTTTACATAAATAAATGGATTTATTGGGAAATGTTTTTTTTTTTTATTTAGGGATTTTTTTTTTTTTTTACACATTCTATTTTTTTTTTGAACTTTCTAACATTGTCCCAGGGTGGGACATCTCTGTATTAGATCAGATCGTTGATCTGACACTGTGCATAGCACACCCGCACCCGATCACCGCGGCGCTCAGCGCGAGACCGCGGTGATCGGTGCGCCGTACTAGTACTGCTGCTGGCACAAATGTAGTGCCGGCAGCGCAGTACTAGTACGGCGCATGGCGCGAAGGGGTTAGATCAGAGAGATATGTCATGAAAAATAGTTAATAAATAACATTTCCCACATGTCTACTTTACATCAGCACAATTTTGGAACCAAAATTTTTTTTTGTTAGGGAGTTATAAGGTTTAAAAGTTGAAATAATTGGAATAGAAGGAGTGCCGTTTTACTTTTTCAAATGTAGAATTGGCTGGAATTGAGATCGGACGCCATGTCGCGTTTGGAGAGCCCCTGATGTACCTAGACAGTAGAAACCCCCCACAAGTGACCCCATTTTGGAAACTAGACCCCCCATGGAACCTATCTAGATGTGTGGTGAGAACTTTGAATGCCCAAGTGCTTCACAGAAGTTTATAATGCAGAGTCGTGAAAATAAAAAAAAATTTTTTTCCACAAAAAAGATTTTTTAGCCCTCTAGTTTTTATTTTCAATTGTAACAAGAGAAATTGGACCCCAAAAGCTGTTGTGCAATTTCTCCTGAGTATGCTCTTACCCCATATGTGGGGGTAAACCACTGTTTGGGTGCACAGCAGAGCTTGGAAGGGAAGGAGCGCCATTTTGGAATGCAGACTTTGATAGAATGGTCTGCGGGCATTATGTTGCATTTGCAGAGCCCCTGATGTATCTAAACAGTAGAAACCCCCCCACAAGTGACCCCATTTTGGAAACTAGACCCCCATGGAACTTATCTAGATGTGTGGTGAGAACTTTGAATGCCCAAGTGCTTCACAGAAGTTTATAATGCAGTCGTGAAAATAAAAAATATTTTTTCTCCACAAAAAAGATTTTTTTAGCCCCCAAGTTTTTATTTTCACAAGGGTAACAAGAGAAATTGGACCCCAAAAGTTGTTTTCCAATTTGTCCTGAGTATGCTGTTACCCAATTTGTGGGTGTAAACCACTGTTTGGGCGCACGGCAGAGCGTGGAAGGGAAGGAGTGCCATTTTGGAATGCAGACTTTGATAGAATGGTCTGCGGGTGTTATGTTGCGTTTGCAGAGCTCCTGATGTACCTAAACAGTAAAAAACCCCCACAAGTGACCCCATTTTGGAAACTACACCCCCCAAGGAATTTATCTAGATGCGTGGTGAGAACTTTGAATGCCCAAGTGCTTCACAGAAGTTTATAATGCAGAGTCGTGAAAATAAAAAATATTTTTTTTTTCACAAAAATTTTTTTTTAGCCCCCAAGTTTTTATTTTTACAAGGGTAACAGGAGAAATTGGACCCCAAAAGCTGTTGTCCAATTTATCCTGAGTACGCTGATGCCCCATATGTGGGGCTAAACCACTGTTTGGGAGCACGGCAGAGCTCAGAAGGGAGGGAGCACCATTTGACTTTTTGAGCGCAAAATTGGCTGTCGTGTTTGCAGACCCCCTGATGTACCTAAACAGTGGAAACCCCCCAATTCTAACTTCAATCATAACCCCAACACACACCTAACCCTAATCCCAACCCAATCCATAATCCCAATCACAACCCTAAAGATAATCACAACCCTAACCCCAAAACAACCCTAACCTCAACCCTAACCATAACCCTAATCAACACCCTAAATCCAACACACTCCTAATCCCAATCTCAACCCTAAGTCTTTATGGAAGACTAAGAATTTTCTGGCATTCAATTACGAAGGTTCATTTGATTTTTGCCTTTACAAAAAGATGAGGAAAAAGTGGCAAAATTATGGAAAAAATTTAAAGCAACAAATAGAAAAGTGGGTTAAAGCGGTCATACACATTAGGTCAACGCAGTTTGATGATTGAACAACCGTTGTCCAAATGTGATTTGACGAATGGTCGTTATTAGGTAAAGAGTTGTTTTACTCTTGCTTTGCAGAATAACATAACTGTAGAATAGGAGTTAGGATTATTATTTTTTCTTTTCCAATAATTTTTATTGAAATTATTAATTATATTTAACAATGGGGGGAGTGGTAAGGGAAAAGGGGTAAGTAGGTTGGGAATTGAGGGATTTGTTTATTAACAGAGAGGGTGAGAGGGGGAAGGGAAATAAGGATGTTGGAAACAGCATAGGGAGAACTTAGTTTGTTACAACATATCAAATAGGGGGAAATTACACTGAAATATGAACAAAAGAATCAATGTAACAGTATAACTATAACAACTAAACAAATTATGAAGAGACAAACAATATTTAGGTGGATTCGGCAATGAAATAGAAATCTTAAGGTATTTATGATGGAAATTGTTAGCTAAAGCGTATCTAAGCTCTAAAGAACTATGCAAAGATGTTTTCTCAATTATATCGCACAACATAGGAGTTATAAGAAAAATATGAATAAAGAGTTGTCTATGGGCAGATTTGAAGCTCTCCATCTGTGGAGTGATCAAAATTTTTTTATTGAATAGTCCTGTGATCAGTGAGAAAACCTGGTTCCATAAAGTCCTTACTTTAGGACAATTCCAAAAGATATGCAATAAAGTGTCTTGTTGACCACAATTTCTCCAACATAAAGGAGAACAATCTATTTATTAAAATGAGCCAACCTGGCAGGAGTGAAGTACCATCTGGCTGAGAGTTTAAAAAAGGATTCATGAAGTAGCATGGAAATATTGGAGGAATATAAATAATCCAAGGCACTTTTCCCACTGTTCTGGGGTGAACGACCTGTCCAAGTCTGTTTCCCATTTAAGCATATAGGATGATTTAGTAAAGGATGAATCATTATTGAAGATGTTATAAAGGTAACGTGTACTTCAAAAGATTTTATGATCAACAACACTCTTAATTAGATTGCAAGCTACTTCAGACAGTGGGGCTTTATTAAACATAATAGATTTGATGTGCTCTTTCAGTAACAGATAATGTAAAAAATCAGAGGTTTCATCTTTAAATGTTTGAAAGGAATAAAATCAATCCCATTGTGTACATCTTGGATCTTCTTGATTCCAGATAAGGACCAGGAACGGGTAGTTTGTGGTTGAAAATAGCATCAACTGACGAGAGGATGAGGTTTTTGATTTGGTTAATTTTTTTTGCTTTATTAGTAGGTGTAGCTAGTTTCTTGCAGGCTAACATCAAGCCTTGAAAAATAGGGTATTTTGGTTTCTGTACCTTAGGATTAAGAAGATGTTTGAATAGCAGATCTCTGATGGGGTAGTATTTATGCGCTAATTCAGGATCCAGACATGCAGGATTGGATTCCTGTGGGAACTAGCAATTGCTTTGTGTAATTAAATTAGAAAGGTAGTATGCAGAAAGGTTAGGAAGACCCAAACCTCCATGTAGCTTATTCTTAACCCCTTCAAGACCCAGCCTATTTTGACCTTAAAGACCTTGCCGTTTTTTGCAATTCTGACCAGTGTCCCTTTATGAGGTAATAACTCAGGAACGCTTCAACGGATCCTAGCGGTTCTGAGATTGTTTTTTCGTGACATATTGGGCTTCATGTTAGTGGTAAATTTAGGTCAATAAATTCTGCATTTATTTGTGATAAACACGGAAATTTGGCGAAAATTTTGAAAATTTCGCAATTTTCACATTTTGAATTTTTATTCTGTTAAACCAGAGAGATATGTGACACAAAATAGTTAATAAATAACATTTCCCACATGTTTACTTTACATCAGCACAATTTTGGAAACAAAATTTTTTTTTGTTAGGAAGTTATAAGGGTTAAAATTTGACCAGCGATTTGTCATTTTTACAACGAAATTTACAAAACCATTTTTTTTAGGGACCACCTCACATTTGAAGTCAGTTTGAGGGGTCTATATGGCTGAAAATACCCAAAAGTGACACCATTCTAAAAACTGCACCCCTCAAGGTACTCAAAACCACATTCAAGAAGTTTATTAACCCTTCAGGTGCTTCACAGCAGCAGAAGCAACATGGAAGGAAAAAATGAACATTTAACTTTTTAGTCACAAAAATTATCTTTTAGCAACAATTTTTTTATTTTCCCAATGGTAAAAGGAGAAACTAAACCACGAAAGTTGTTGTCCAATTTGTCCTGAGTACGCTGATACCTCATATGTGGGGGTAAACCACTGTTTGGGCGCACGGCAGGGCTTGGAAGGGAAGGAGCGCCATTTGACTTTTTGAATCAAAAATTGGCTCCACTCTTTAGCGGACACCATGTCACGTTTGGAGAGCCCCCGTGTGCCTAAAAATTGGAGCTCCCCCACAAGTGACCCCATTTTGGAAACTAGACGCCCCAAGGAACTTATCTAGATGCATAGTGAGCACTTTGAACCCCCAGGTGCTTCACAAATTGATCCGTAAAAATGAAAAAGTACTTTTTTTTCACAAAAAAATTCTTTTAGCCTCAATTTTTTCATTTTCACATGGGCAACAGGATAAAATGGATCCTAAAATGTGTTGGGCAATTTCTCCTGAGTACACCAATACCTCACATGTGGGGGTAAACCACTGTTTGGGCACATGGTAAGGCTCGGAAGGGAAGGAGCGCCATTTGACTTTTTGAATGAAAAATTATTTCCATCGTTAGCGGACACCATGTCGCGTTTGGATAGCTCCTGTGTGCCTAAACATTGGCGCTCCCCCACAAGTGACCCCATTTTGGAAACTAGACCCCCCAGGGAACTTATTTAGATGCCTAGTGAGCACTTTAAACCCTCAGGTGCTTCACAAATTGATCTGTAAAAATGAAAAAGTACTTTTTTTTCACAAAAAAATTATTTTCGCCTCAATTTTTTCATTTTCACATGGGCAGTAGGATAAAATGGATCATAAAATTTGTTGGGCAATTTCTCCCGAGTACGCCGATACCTCATATGTGGGGGTAAACCACTGTTTGGGCACACGGCAGGGCTCGGAAGGGAAGGCGCGCCATTTGACTTTTTGAATGGAAAATTAGCTCCAATTGTTAGCGGACACCATGTCGCGTTTGGAGAGCCCCCTGTGTGCCTAAACATTGGAGCTCCCCCACAAGTGACCCCATTTTGGAAACTAGACCCCCCAAGGAACTTATCTAGATGCATATTGAGCACTTTAAACCCCCAGGTGCTTCACAGAAGTTTATAACGCAGAGCCATGAAAATAAAAAATAATTTTTCTTTCCTCAAAAATGATTTTTTAGCCTGGAATTTCCTATTTTGCCAAGGATAATGGGAGAAATTGGACCCCAAATATTGTTGTCCAGTTTGTCCTGAGTACGCTGATACCCCATATGTGGGGGTAAACCACTGTTTGGGCGCACGGCAGGGCTCGGAAGGGATGGCACGCCATTTGGCTTTTTAAATGGAAAATTAGCTCCAATCATTAGCGGACACCATGTCACGTTTGGAGAGCCCCTGTGTGCTTAAACATTGGAGATCCCCCAGAAATGACACCATTTTGGAAACTAGACCCCCAAAGGAACTAATCTAGATGTGTGGTGAGGACTTTGAACCCCCAAGTGCTTCACAGAAGTTTATAACGCAGAGCCATGAAAAAAAAAAAAAAAATTATTTTCTCAAAAATGATCTTTTAGCCTGCAATTTTTTATTTTCCCAAGGGTAATAGGAGAAATTTGACCCCAAAAGTTGTTGTCCAGTTTCTCCTGAGTACGCTGATACCCCATATGTGGGGGTAAATCACTGTTTGGGCACATGCCGGGGCTCGGAAGTGAAGTAGTGACGTTTTGAAATGCAGACTTTGATGGAATGCTCTGTGGGCGTCACGTTGCGTTTGCAGAGCCCCTGATGTGGCTTAACAGTAGAAACCCCCCACAAGTGACTCCATTTTGGAAACTAGACCCCCAAAGGAACTTATCTAGATGTGTGGTGAGCACTTTGAACCCCCAAGTGCTTCATAGAAGTTTATAATGCAGAGCCGTGAAAATAATAAATACGTTTTCTTTCCTCAAAAATAATTATTTAGCCCAGAATTTTTTAATTTTCCCAAGGGTAACAGGAGAAATTTGACCCCAATATTTGTTGTCCAGTTTCTCCTGAGTACGGTGATACCCCATATGTGGGGGTAAACTACTGTTTGGGCACATGCCGGGGCTTGGAATTGAAGTAGTGACGTTTTGAAATGCAGACTTTGATGGAATGATCTGCGGGCGTCACGTTGCGTTTGCAGAGCCCCTGATGTGCCTAAACAGTAGAAACCCCCCACAAGTGACCCCATTTTGGAAACTAGACCCTGAAAGGAACTTATCTAGATGTGTGGTGAGCACTTTGAACCCCCAAGTGCTTCATAGAAGTTTATAATGCAGAGCCGTGAAAATAATAAATACGTTTTCTTTCCTCAAAAATAATTATTTAGCCCAGAATTTTTTATTTTCCCAAGGGTTACAGGAGAAATTGGACCCCAAAAGTTGTTGTGCAGTTTCTCCTGAGTACGCTGATACCCCATATGTGGGGGTAAACCACTGTTTGGGCACACGTCGGGGCTCAGAAGGGAAGTAGTGACTTTTGAAATGCAGACTTTGATGGAATGGTCTGCGGGTGTCACGTTGCGTTTGCAGAGCCCCTGGTGTGCCTAAACAGTAGAGACCCCCCACAAGTGACCCCATTTTAGAAACTAGACCCCCCAAGGAACTTATCTAGATATGTGGTGAGCACTTTGAACCCCCAAGTGCTTCACAGACGTTTACAACGCAGAGCCGTGAAAATAAAAAATCATTTTTCTTTCCTCAAAAATTATGTTTTAGCAAGCATTTTTTTAGATTCACAAGGGTAACAGGAGAAATTGGACCCCAGTAATTGTTGCGCAGTTTGTCCTGAGTATGCTGGTACCCCATATGTGGGGGTAAACCACTGTTTGGGCACACGTCAGGGCTCGGAAGTGAGGGAGCACCATTTGACTTTTTGAATACGAGATTGGCTGGAATCAATGGTGGCGCCATGTTGCGTTTGGAGACCCCTGATGTGCCTAAACAGTGGTAACCCCTCAATTCTAACTCCAACACTAACCCCAACACACCCCTAACCCTAATCCCAACTGTAGCCATAATCCTAATCACAACCCTAACCCCAACACACCCCTAACCACAACACTAACCCCAACACACCCCTAACCCTAATCACAACCCTAATTCCAACCCTAACCCTAAGGCTATGTGCCCACGTTGCGGATTCGTGTGAGATATTTCCGCACCATTTTTGAAAAATCTGCGGGTAAAAGGCACTGCGTTTTACCTGCGGATTTTCCGCGGATTTCCAGTGTTTTTTGTGCGGATTTCACCTGCGGATTCCTATTGAGGAACAGGTGTAAAACGCTGCGGAATCCGCACAAAGAATTGACATGCTGCGGAAAATACAACGCAGCGTTCCCGCGCGGTATTTTCCGCACCATGGGCACAGCGGATTTGATTTTTCATATGTTTACATGGTACTGTAAACCTGATGGAACACTGCTGCGAATCCGCAGCCAAATCCGCACCGTGTGCACATAGCCTAATTCTAAAGGTATGTGCACACGCTGCGGAAAACGCTGCGGATCCGCAGCAGTTTCCCATGAGTTTACAGTTCAATGTAAACCTATGGGAAACAAAAATCGCTGTACACATGCTGCGGAAAAACTGCACGGAAACGCAGCGGTTTACATTCCGCAGCATGTCACTTCTTTGTGCGGATTCCGCAGCGGTTTTACAACTGCTCCAATAGAAAATCGCAATTGTAAAACCGCAGTGAAATGCGCAGAAAAAAAGCGGTAAATCCGCCATAAATCCGCAGCGGTTTATCCGCAGCGGAAAAATCCGCAGAGGACCAGAATACGTGTGCACATTCCTAACCCTAACCCTAGCCCTAACCCTAGCCCTAACCCTACCCCTAACCTTAACCCTACCCCTAACCCTACCCCTAACCCTAACCCTAACCCTACCCCTAACCCTACCCCTAACCCTACCCCTACCCCTAGCCCTAACCTTAACCCTAACCCTACCCCTAACCCTACCCCTAACCCTAACCCTATTCTAACATTAGTGGAAAAAAAAAAAATTCTTTATTTTTTTATTGTCCCTACCTATGGGGGTGACAGAGGGGGGGGGGTCATTTATTATTTTTTTTATTTTGATCACTGAGATAGATTATATCTCAGTGATCAAAATGCACTTTGGAACGAATCTGCCGGCCGGCAGATTCGGCGGGCGCACTGCGCATGCGCCCGCCATTTTGGAAGATGGCGGCGCCCGGGAGAAGACGGACGGGACCACGGCTGGATCGGTAAGTATGATAGGGTGGGGGGGGACCACGGGGGGGGGGATCGGAGCACGGGGGGGGGAATCGGAGCGCGGGAGGGGTGGAACGGAGCGCGGGGGGCGTGGAACGGAGCACGGGGGGGCTGGAATGGAGCACGGGGGGTGGAACGGAGCACGGGGGGGGGTGGATCGGAGTGCAGGGGGGGTGATTGGAGCACGGGGGGGTGATTGGAGCACGGGGGGAGCGGACACGAGCACGGGGGGGAGCGGAGCACTGGACGGAGGGGAGCCGGAGCAGTGTACCGGCCAGATCGGGGGGGTGGGGGGGCGATCGGAGGGGTGGGGTGGGGGCACACTAGTATTTCCAGCCATGGCCGATGATATTTCAGCATCGGCCATGGCTGGATTGTAATATTTCACCCGTTATAATGGGTGAAATATTACAAATCGCTCTGATTGGCAGTTTCACTTTCAACAGCCAATCAGAGCGATCGTAGCCACGAGGGGGTGAAGCCACCCCCCCTGGGCTAAACTACCACTCCCCCTGTCCCTGCAGATCGGGTGAAATGGGAGTTAACCCTTTCACCCGATCTGCAGGGACGCGATCTTTCCATGACGCCGCATAGGCGTCATGGGTCGGAATGGCACCGACTTTCATGACGCCTACGTGGCGTCATGGGTCGGGAAGGGGTTAAATAGAACATTTGTTGCTACTCTAGCTTTTTTATGGTTCCAAATGAAATCGTTCAGTAACTTTTGAGTTTTGGTCATGTAGAATTGAAGTATGATCACTGGGAGGGTCCTAAAACATGTAGAAGTGTTTGGGAAAGAAAAATGATTTGACCACCATAACTCATCCCACCCAAAACAATTCAGAACTATCAAAGGTGGAAAGATTATTGGAGATTGTTCTAGTAATGTTCTAGAAATGTTATCCATATTTATTGGGATGACAGATTTAAGATTTTTTGAAAGGGTAATACTCAACTATGATAGTTCGTTATCTTCACAGGAAAATGAGGATATATTTTTATGTCATTAATGGAACAGTCTTTTAGGTAAAATTGAAGAATCTGAAATTTATTGGAAATAATTTTAAAATATGACATCTGAAAAGACTTTCAGGGTGAATAACAATTCTTTGTTGGAATCAACAGGATCTGTTAAAGACAGAATTAAGTCATTGGCGAAGAGTCCAATTTTGAAATGACAGGTTGGAGTATGTATCCCCTTAATAGAGGGATTGTCCCTAATAGATTGAGCTAAAGGTTTAATTGCCAAGGTAAACAGTAAAGGGGACAAGGGGCAACCCTGTCTAGTTCCATTGGATAATTTAATGGAGTTCGAGAGGTGGTCATTAGCGAAAATCCTAGCTCTTGGGGAAGAGTAGAGTGCAAAAATGGAAGTTAAACTCTGATTATCCAAATTTTGGAAAGTGAGAGCCGCAGATAGGTCCAGTTAGTCTTATCAAATGGTTTCTCTGCATCCAGGGCCATGAGGATGGATGGAATATTTGAGGACTTGATTTTATTTATGATGTACAGGAATCTCCGGCTTCCATCAGTTGATTGGCGACCTACAGCAAGGCGTAACTGATCGTTATGAATTAGACTAGGAAGTAAAGCCTATCTGCCAAGATCTTAGCATAAATTTTAATATCAGAATTAAAGAGATTGGTCTGTAATTTTTTACCTGAGCCAGATGTCCCTTAGTTTTATGGAACAAAATAAGATTATTATTTTTAACCATTCAATTACATGTAATAAAATAATTCATGAGTACATACCTAGGGAGCTGTGCAGACGAATAAGCCTGATCGCTGTTTAAAAAAAGTGCAAATACAACAACACTTGAGCCCAAATTCAGCGGCAGATGCAGAAACTTAAACTTTGTCTGGATGAAGCCTGCATTGTTTTCATCTTTTAACAATGAGCTCTAAACATGTTCAGTGCTCATCAGGAGTGGGTGTATGGAGCGTGCTCAGGAGACGAACTAGCAGCACTCAAGGCAGTTGATGGCTGTGTTATTCAGCCTCTAACAACAGCAGGATGGGGTCATGTTCTTCTTTACTTTGAGTGATGCTGCCTGCTTATGTTTCATCATGCAGGGGGAAGAAGTTCACGCCTGTTGTGAAAACTGTCTGATAACACCAACTTGGACTAATCAAAAATTAACTAATTAGGGGCAATATTGATTGCTAATATCTCCACAACAAAGAAGCAAATAAATAAAGAAACAGTGAAAAAAAAATCAAAACATTTTATTCCACTTTGCAGCCCCCATCGGTGTGTCCAGTTCAACATGAAACATTTTAAAAAATTGGTGAAGTTCACACATTTTATTTTATATTAGCTATTAAATTTGTTCAAAGTTGTCATATGTATTTGACACAGAGTGATACATACCAGAAAGATGGTGATAGCAGAAGAATTGGATCTAAATAAAAAATCAGGGAAAGCTGGAATTAAAATAGAACTTGGAGAGCAGAGATTGACTACTGAGCCCATTTTCTGATTGGTCCTCTCACTGGCACTAGTAATTTTTCAAGCAGCCAGGCCCAGTAGATGGAGTTGATTGAAAATCAAAGCTGTTGCATTTGGAACTATGTGGTTTCCTCATCAATGTTGAATAAAAGCCTGAAAAGACACTCTCTCAATATGTACAAGCATTCTGGCTGAGTCCTCTGAATACATAATTATACAAATAATGTAAAGTAACGAGAAGATATTGTCAAAAAAACTTAATAGAAAATATCTTTTTATTAGCACAGGCTAGCTGTATCTTTCACTGCCCACCACTCTATAACACCTAGAACATAGTTATACCCTTTGTTGGGCCCCTAGCAAAAGTTATAATTGCCTCTACATATATATATATATATATATATATATATATATATATATATATATATATACAGCTCTGGCAAAAATTAAGAGACTACCACATAAAAACCCTGTCATGGGCAGCCCAATCTCCAGACCTGAACCCCTTTGACAGCCTCAGGAATGTAATCAAGAGGATGATGGATAGTCACAAGCCATCAAACAAAGAAGAACTGCTTACATTTTTGTGCCAGGAGCAGTGTGAAAGGCTGGTGGAAAGCATGCCAGGACGTATGAAAGCTGTGATTAAAAATCATGGTTATTCCACAAAATATTGATTTCTGAACTCTTCCTGAGTTAAGACATTAGAAATGGTTATGAACATGTTTTCTTTGCATTATTTGAGGTCTGAAAGCACTGGGTTATTTTTTTAATTTTGACCATTTCTCCTTTTCAGAAAAAACATACAAAATGTATTGCTTGGAAATTCGAAGACATGTTGCCATAAGTTTATAGAATAAATGAACAATTTATATTTTACTCAAAAATATACCTATAAAGAGAAACATCAGACAAACTGAACATTTTGCAGTGGTCTCTTAATTTTTGCCAGAGCTGTATATACAGTACAGACCAAAAGTTTGGACACACCTTCTCATTTAAAGATTTTTCTGTATTTTCATGACTATGAAAATTGTACATTCACACTGAAGGTATCAAAACTATGAATTAAGGCATGTGGAATTATATACTTAACAAAAAAGTGTGAAACAACTGAAATTATGTCTTATATTCTAGGTTCTTCAAAGTAGCCACCTTTTGCTTTGATGACTGCTTTGCACACTCTTGGCATTCTCATGATGAGCTTCAAGAGGTAGCCACCGGAAATGGTCTGGAAGGAGTTCCCAGAGATGCTTAGCACTTGTTGGCTCTTTTGCCTTCACTCTGCGGTCCAGCTCACCCCAAACCATCTCGATTGGGTTCAGGTCTGGTGACTGTGGAGGCCAGGTCATCTGGCATAGCACCCCATCACTCTCCTTCTTGGTCAAATAGCCCTTACACAGCCTAGAGGTGTGTTTGGGGTCATTGTCCTGTTGAAAAATAAATGATGGTCCAACTAAATGCAAACCGGACGGAATAGCTGCAAGATGCTGTGGTAGCCATGCTGGTTCAGTATGCCTTCAATTTTGAATAAATCCCCAACAATGTCACCAGCAAAGCACCCCCACACCATCACACCTCCTCCTCCATGCTTCACGGTGGGAACCAGGCATGTAAAGTCCATCCGTTCACTTTTTCTGCGTCGCACAAAGACACGGTGATTGGAACCAAAGATCTCAAATTTGGACTCATCAGACCAAAGCACAGATTTCCACTGGTCTAATGTCCATTCCTTGTGTTCTTTAGCCCAAACAAGTCTCTTCTGCTTGTTGCCTGTCCTTAGCAGTGGTTTCCTAGCAGCTATTTTACCATGAAAGCCTGCTGCACAAAGTCTCCTCTTAACAGTTGTTGTAGAGATGTGTCTGTTGCTAGAACTGTGTGGCATTGACCTGGTCTCTAATCTGAGTTGCTGTTAAACTGCGATTTCTGAGGCTGGTGACTCGGATAAACTTATCCTCAGAAGCAGAGGTGACTCTTGGTCTTCCTTTCCTGGGGCGGTCCTCATGTGAGCCAGTTTCTTTGAAGCGCTTGATGGTTTTTGCCACTGCACTTGTGGACACTTTCAAAGTTTTCCCAATTTTTCAGACTGACTGACCTTCATTTATTAAAGTAATGATGGCCACTCATTTTTCTTTACTTAGCTGCTTTTTTCTTGCTCTGATACAAATTCTAACAGTCTATTCAGTAGGACTATCAGCTGTGTATCCACCAGACTTCTGCACAACACAACTGATGGTCCCAACCCCATTTATACGGCAAGAAATCCCACTTATTAAACCTGACAGGGCACACCTGTGAAGTGAAAACCATTCCCGGCGACTACCTCTTGAAGCTCATCAAGAGAATGCCAAGAGTGTGCAAAGCAGTTATCAAAGCAAAAGGTGGCTACTACTTTGAAGAACCTAGAAAATAAGACATAATTTCAGTTGTTTCGCACTTTTTTGTTAAGTATATAATTCCACATGTCTTAATTCATAGTTTTGATGCCTTCAGTGTGAATGTTCAATTTTCATAGTCATGAAAATACAGAAAAATCTTTAAATGAGAAGGTGTATCCAAACTGTATATATATCTATTGTAGGGGTTGTACTCGCTCAGGTGCGGCGGATGACACTCTGGAGGCACATTTCATTAAAAGTTCACAGGTTTAATGCTTCATAAACCACATAGCAACAGGAACAACAGCTAAACAGTCTTACTTCAGACATTTGAATCCTCAATGTCCATATTAGAGCTCCGCTCTCTCTCAGACCTGTAGGCATACAGGCTGTTGTTATGGCTGGCAATCAGGCAACACAGCGTGCAGTAATCAGCGCACATACAGAGATCTGGCAAAAACCAAAAACAATAGGACGAGCTCTGAGACGTGGAATCTCTGTAGACTGCAGTACCTGATCTATCCTCACACAACTATAAGCAGCAGTGGATTGCGCCTATCACTACCTATGCAACTCGGCACTGCCTGAGGAGCTGACTAGCCTGAAGATAGAAATACAAGCCTGACTTACCTCAGAGAAATACCCCAAAGGAATAGGCAGCCCCCCACATATAATGACTGTTAGCAAGATGAAAAGACAAACGTAGGAATGAAATAGATTCAGCAAAGAGAGGCCTGATATTCTAGACAGAGCGAGGATAGCAAAGAGAACTATGCAGTCTACAAAAAACCCTAAAACGAAAACCACGCAAAGGGGCAAAAAGACCCACCGTGCCGACCTAACAGTACGGCGGTGCACCCCTTTGCTTCTCAGAGCTTCCAGCAAAAGTTAATAGCAAGCTGGACAGAAAAAACAGAAAACAAACTAGAAGCACTTATCTAGCAGAGCAGCAGGCCCAAGGAAAGATGCAGTAGCTCAGATCCAACACTGGAACATTGACAAGGAGCAAGGAAGACAGACTTAGGTGGAGCTAAATAGCAAGGCAGCCAACGAGCTCACCAAAACACCTGAGGGAGGAAGCCCAGAGACTGCAATACCACTTGTGACCACAGAAGTGAACTCAGCCACAGAATTCACAACAGTACCCCCCCCTTGAGGAGGGGTCACCGAACCCTCACCAGAACCCCCAGGCCGACCAGGATGAGCCACATGAAAGGCACGAACAAGATCTGGGGCATGGACATCAGAGGCAAAAACCCAGGAATTATCTTCCTGAGCATAACCCTTCCATTTGACCAGATACTGGAGTTTCCGTCTAGAGACACGAGAATCCAAAATCTTCTCCACAATATACTCCAATTCCCCCTCCACCAAAACAGGGGCAGGAGGCTCCACAGATGGAACCATAGGTGCCACGTATCTCCTCAACAACGACCTATGGAATACATTATGTATGGAAAAGGAGTCTGGGAGGGTCAGACGAAAAGACACCGGATTGAGAATCTCAGAAATCCTATACGGACCAATAAAACGAGGTTTAAATTTAGGAGAGGAAACCTTCATAGGAATATGACGAGAAGATAACCAAACCAGATCCCCAACACGAAGTCGGGGTCCCACACGGCGTCTGCGATTAGCGAAAAGCTGAGCCTTCTCCTGGGACAAGGTCAAATTGTCCACTACCTGAGTCCAGATCTGCTGCAACCTGTCCACCACAGAATCCACACCAGGACAGTCCGAAGACTCAACCTGTCCTGAAGAGAAACGAGGATGGAACCCAGAATTGCAGAAAAATGGAGAGACCAAGGTAGCCGAGCTGGCCCGATTATTAAGGGCGAACTCAGCCAACGGCAAAAATGACACCCAATCATCCTGGTCAGCGGAAACAAAACATCTCAGATATGTTTCCAAGGTCTGATTGGTTCGTTCGGTCTGGCCATTAGTCTGAGGATGGAAGGCCGAGGAGAAAGATAGGTCAATGCCCATCCTACCACAAAAGGCTCGCCAGAACCTCGAGACAAACTGGGAACCTCTGTCAGAAACAATATTCTCAGGAATGCCATGTAAACGAACCACATGCTGGAAGAACAAAGGCACCAAATCAGAGGAGGAAGGCAATTTAACCAAGGGCACCAGATGGACCATTTTAGAAAAGCGATCACAGACCACCCAAATGACCGACATTTTTTGAGAAACGGGAAGGTCAGAAATGAAATCCATCGAAATATGTGTCCAAGGCCTCTTCGGGACCGGCAAGGGCAAAAGCAACCCACTGGCACGTGAACAGCAGGGCTTAGCCCTAGCACAAATTCCACAGGACTGCACAAAAGCACGCACATCCCGTGACAGAGATGGCCACCAGAAGGATCTAGCAACCAACTCCCTGGTACCAAAGATTCCTGGATGACCGGCCAGCACCGAACAATGAAGTTCAGAGATAACTTTACTAGTCCACCTATCAGGGACGAACAGTTTCTCGGCCGGACAACGATCAGGTTTATTAGCCTGAAATTTCTGCAACACTCTCCGCAAATCAGGGGAGATGGCAGACACAATGACTCCTTCCTTGAGGATACTCGCCGGCTCAGACAACCCCGGAGAGTCGGGCACAAAACTCCTAGACAGAGCATCCGCCTTCACATTTTTAGAGCCCGGAAGGTATGAAATCACAAAATCAAAACGAGCAAAAAATAACGACCAACGGGCCTGTCTAGGATTCAAGCGCTTGGCAGACTCAAGATAAGTAAGGTTCTTATGATCAGTCAAAACCACCACGCGATGCTTAGCACCCTCAAGCCAATGACGCCACTCCTCGAATGCCCACTTCATGGCCAGCAACTCTCGGTTGCCCACATCATAATTACGCTCAGCAGCAGAAAATTTCCTGGAAAAGAAAGCACATGGTTTGAACACTGAGCAACCAGAACCTCTCTGTGACAAAACCGCCCCTGCACCAATCTCAGAAGCATCAACCTCGACCTGGAACGGAAGAGAAACATCAGGTTGACACAACACAGGGGCACAGCAAAAACGACGCTTCAACTCCTGAAAAGCTTCCACGGCAGCAGAAGACCAATTAACCAAAACAGCACCCTTCTTGGTCAAATCTGTCAATGGTCTGGCAATGCTAGAAAAATTACAGATGAAGCGACGATAAAA
The DNA here is from genome assembly GCF_032444005.1 of Ranitomeya imitator. Lineage (NCBI taxonomy): Eukaryota > Metazoa > Chordata > Amphibia > Anura > Dendrobatidae > Ranitomeya > Ranitomeya imitator. Next base: position 660,664,242 of record NC_091284.1, on the reverse strand, counting down.
ATTAGCAAAGCCCAGGAATTTCTGCAGACTTTTTAGAGATGTCGGCTGAGTCCAATCCTGGATGGCCTGAACCTTAACCGGATCCATCTCGATAGTAGAAGGGGAAAAGATGAACCCCAAAAATGAAACTTTCTGCACACCGAAGAGACACTTTGATCCCTTCACGAACAAGGAATTAGCACGCAGTACCTGGAAAACCATTCTGACTTGCTTCACATGAGACTCCCAATCATCTGAGAAGATCAAAATGTCATCCAAGTAAACAATCAAGAATTTATCCAGATACTCACGGAAAATGTCATGCATAAAAGACTGAAAAACAGATGGAGCATTGGCAAGTCCGAACGGCATCACCAGATACTCAAAATGACCCTCGGGCGTATTAAATGCCGTTTTCCATTCATCTCCCTGCCTGATTCTCACCAGATTATACGCACCACGAAGATCAATCTTAGTAAACCAACTAGCCCCCTTAATCCGAGCAAACAAGTCAGAAATCAATGGCAAGGGATACTGAAACTTAACAGTGATCTTATTAAGAAGGCGGTAATCAATACACGGTCTTAGCGAACCATCCTTCTTGGCTACAAAAAAGAACCCTGCTCCCAACGGTGACGACGATGGGCGAATATGTCCCTTCTCCAGGGACTCCTTCACATAACTGCGCATAGCGGTGTGTTCAGGTACGGACAAATTAAATAAACGACCCTTAGGGAATTTACTACCAGGAATCAAATCGATAGCACAATCACAATTCCTATGCGGAGGTAGGGCATCAGACTTGGACTCTTCAAATACATCCTGAAAGTCCGACAAGAACTCTGGGATGTCAGAAGGAATGGATGACGAAATAGACAAAAATGGAACATCACCATGTACTCCCTGACAACCCCAGCTGGTTACCGACATAGAGTTCCAATCCAATACTGGATTATGGGTTTGTAGCCATGGCAACCCCAACACGACCACATCATGCAAATTATGCAGTACCAGAAAGCGAATAACTTCCTGATGTGCAGGAGCCATGCACATGGTCAGCTGGGCCCAGTACTGAGGCTTATTCTTGGCCAGAGGTGTAGCATCAATTCCTCTCAACGGAATAGGACACCGCAAAGGCTCCAAGAAAAATCCACAACGTTTAGCATAATCCAAATCCATCAAATTCAGGGCAGCGCCTGAATCCACAAACGCCATGACAGAATACGATGACAAAGAGCACATTAAGGTAATGGACAAAAGGAATTTGGACTGTACAGTACCAATAACGGCAGAGCTATCGAACCGCCTAGTGCGTTTAGGACAATTAGAAATAGCATGAGTAGAATCACCACAATAGAAACACAGTCTGTTCAGACGTCTGTGTTCTTGCCGTTCTACTTTAGTCATAGTCCTGTCGCACTGCATAGGCTCAGGTTTACTCTCAGACAATACCGCCAGATGGTGCACAGATTTACGCTCGCGCAAGCGACGACCGATCTGAATGGCCAAGGACATAGACTCATTCAAACCAGCAGGCATAGGAAATCCCACCATTACATCCTTAAGAGCTTCAGAGAGACCCTTTCTGAACAAAGCCGCTAGTGCAGATTCATTCCACAGAGTGAGTACTGACCACTTCCTAAATTTCTGACAATATACTTCTACATCATCCTGACCCTGGCATAAAGCCAGCAGATTTTTCTCAGCCTGATCCACTGAATTAGGCTCATCGTAAAGCAATCCCAGCGCCTGGAAAAATGCATCAACATTACTCAATGCAGAATCTCCTGGTGCAAGAGAAAACGCCCAGTCCTGTGGGTCGCCGCGCAAAAAAGAAATAATAATCAAAACCTGTTGAATAGGATTACCAGAAGAATGAGGTTTCAAGGCCAAAAATAGCTTACAATTATTTCTGAAGCTCAGGAACTTAGTTCTGTCACCAAAAAACAAATCAGGAATCGGAATTCTTGGTTCTAGCATCGATTTCTGATCAATAGTATCTTGAATCTTTTGTACATTTACAACGAGATTATCCATTGAGGAGCACAGAGCCTGAATATCCATGTCCACAGCTGTGTCCTGAAGCACTCTAATGTCTAGGGGAAAAAAAAGACTGAAGACAGAGCTAAGAAAAAAAAATGATGTCAGGATTTCTTTTTTCCCTCTATTGGGAATCATTGGTGAGGCTCCTTGTACTATTATGGCTGGCAATCAGGCAACACAGCGTGCAGTAATCAGCGCACATACAGAGATCTGGCAAAAACCAAAAACAATAGGACGAGCTCTGAGACGTGGAATCTCTGTAGACTGCAGTACCTGATCTATCCTCACACAACTATAAGCAGCAGTGGATTGCGCCTATCACTACCTATGCAACTCGGCACTGCCTGAGGAGCTGACTAGCCTGAAGATAGAAATACAAGCCTGACTTACCTCAGAGAAATACCCCAAAGGAATAGGCAACCCCCCACATATAATGACTGTTAGCAAGATGAAAAGACAAACGTAGGAATGAAATAGATTCAGCAAAGTGAGGCCCGATATTCTAGACAGAGCGAGGATAGCAAAGAGAACTATGCAGTCTACAAAAAACCCTAAAACGAAAACCACGCAAAGGGGCAAAAAGACCCACCGTGCCGAACTAACAGTACAGCGGTGCACCCCTTTGCTTCTCAGAGCTTCCAGCAAAAGTTAATAGCAAGCTGGACAGAAAAAACAGAAAACAAACTAGAAGCACTTATCTAGCAGAGCAGCAGGCCCAAGGAAAGATGCAGTAGCTCAGATCCAACACTGGAACATTGACAAGGAGCAAAGAAGACAGACTCAGGTGGAGCTAAATAGCAAGGCAGCCAACGAGCTCACCAAAACACCTGAGGGAGGAAGCCCAGAGACTGCAATACCACTTGTGACCACAGAAGTGAACTCAGCCACAGAATTCACAACAGGCTGTGCCATATCCAGCACGTAGGCTCTCCAGCCTAAATATGGTCTCTGTGTGCTGTTCAGGACATCTGTCCCCACTTGGAACCGTCCAACAGACAGGCCACTCTGCAGTGTCCAGCCAGGACACATGGAAGTCTGTCCACTCTTGCAGACTCCCAAACACACTCACCACATGGGCTACACACACCTCTTTACATAAGTGTAACCACACCCAGATACCTGTCACATGGCCAGTCAGGTGAGTGTGACATCACCACAGGTCCTTCAACACAAAACCATCTTAGGTATTCAAACACGCCTCTTAGGGTGGGTTTGTAGGTGACTGAACCCACCCATCTCTCCAATCACCTGGAAGCCTTCCCAATGTAAACAAATCCCTCAGCAGTAGATCTGCTTGAGCAAAACATACCCAGGCTTCCATCACAGGGCCACCCACCTCTGCGATACATACTGTCCATTAATCACATGACCTTTAGCCACGCTACACTATATATATATCTACCTATACTATGTGTAGACATTTATTTTATCTATTCTATTGTAAGCTGTCAGTGTGATTTTACATTACATCGCACTGAACTGCGGCTTTTCTATAGGTCACCGGTGCGTATTTCTCACAAGTCACACTGATGGTTTATGTGGTGTGCAAGTTTTTCTCGCACCCATAGACTTTCATTGGCATATTTCGAGCATAATACAGCAACAATTGGGTACAATACGGCCGAGAAAACAACGGATGATGGGAGCTTCCCCATAGATTAACATTTGTCCGAGTGCCATGCGATTTTTTTATCGCATAGCACTCGTCTGTATTTCTCGCTAGTGTGTGTTAGGGGTCGAGTTCCTGGCTCTGCACAGGGGGAATCTCGAGCCATCTCCGCTGCGGTCTCCAATTCTTCTCCTGCCACAGTGGAGCCTGCTCAGCGGAGGCGTCGGTCCCAGCGTCATCCTCAGTCTGACACTGTGCGAAGGGTTACTGCTGTCCTTCCAGCTCCTGCCATTGTAGCCAGTACTGGTCAGCAGCGAGCAGACGTCTTTGGGACTAAGTCCTACCTTTCCCCTTCTGAGCATGCCCAGGGTAAGATCTCTCATTGGAGATCAAGGGTCACATGCTCAGGTACTGCAGCTATTCCCATTGGTACTCTAGAAAGGTCCTGAAGTTGCTCAAGTTCTGTAGCAGTTTCCCATTGGCCCTTTCTGAGTTATGTGCTTTGCGCCAGTGTGGTCATGTGAGATTGTATTCAGGGACCCGGCTGAAATAAGCCCCTAGAATACCAGCACCTCCGGTGAGGAGATTGTGTGTTTGAGTGTATTCAGGGACCTGGCTGAAATAAGCCCCTAGAATGCTGGCACCTCCGGCAAGGAGCTTTGTGTGCATGCATGACCACTGACTGCTCTCTGTTGGGCAGTTAGCCTGTGCTCCTGTGAAGTCTAACAGGGCGCAGTGCTTTCCTTTCACAGCTTCTCTGTGAAGTAACAGAGCTAGTCTATACCGCCAAATAGTGCCACCATTTACTAGCAGCAGGTTCTCCTGCACGGTGGCCCCCGGGCTGCAAATGCATCAATAATAATAAAAATCTATATTTACTCGGTGCGTTCCGCTAGCCCTAACAGTGTGACTCAGTACTAACAGTGTGTTTTTACATTATGTGTCTATAGCACTGATTTATGAAGTGTTTTCACTTTCACATTTTCAATTCTCATGTTACTTGATAGTTATATAATTAATGGTTATTTGCATTAGTGTTTCAGCCCTTGGACACTGATTAATGATAGGTATATACAGGTGCTTCTCACAAAATTAGAATATCATCAAAAAATTCATTTATTTCAGTTCTTCAAAACAAAAAGTGAATCTCATATATTGCAAACATTACAAACAGAATGATCTATTTCAAGTGTTCATTTCTGTTAATGTTGATGATTATGGCTTACAGCCAATGAAAACCCAAAAGTTATTATCTCAGTAAATTAGAATAATTAACAAAAAAACACCTGCAAAAGCATCCTAAGCATTTAAAAAGGTACCTTAGTCTTTTTCAGTAGCCTCCACAATCATGGGGAAGACTGCTGACTAAACAGATGTCCAGAAGGCAGTCATTGGCACACTCTGCAAGGAGGGTAAGCCACAAAAGGTCATTGCTAAAGCAGCTAGCTGTTCAAAAAGTGTTGTATCCAAACATATTAATGGAAAGTTGAGTGGAAGGAAAAAGTTTGGCAGAAAAAGGTGCATAAGCAATCAGGATAACCGCAGCCTTGAAAGGATTGTTAAGAAAAGGCCATTCAAAAATTTGGGGAGATTCACAAGGAGTGGACTGCTGCTAGAATCATTGCTTCAAGAGCCACCACATACAGACGTATCCAGGATATGTGCCAAGCCACTCATGACCAATAGACAATGCTAGAAGTGTCTTACCTGGGCCAAAGAGGAAAAAAAGCTGGACTATTGCTCAGTCGTCCAAGGTGTTGTTTTCAGATGAAGGTAAATTTTGCATTTCATTTGAAAATCAAGGTCCCAGAGTCTGGAGGAAGAGTGGAGAGGCCACAATCCAAGCTGCTAGAGGTCTAGTGTGAAGTTTCCACAATCAGTGATGGTTTGTGGATCCATGTCATCTGCTGGTGTAGGTCCACTGTGTTTTATCAAGACCAAAGTCAGTGCAGCCATATACCAGGAAATTTTAGAGCACTTAATTTTTTCCTCAGCCGTCAAGGTTTTTGGACTTGGAAATTTCATTCTACAGCAGGATTTGGTATCTGTGCATACTGCCAAAAGTACCAATACCTGGTTTACAAACAACAGTATCACTGTGCTTGTTTGGCCAGCAACTCGTCTAGCCTTAACACCACAGAGAATCTATGGGGTATTGTCAAAAGGAAGATGAGAGACCTCAGAACCAACAATGCAGACGAGCTGAATTCTGCTATCAAAGCAACCTGGGATTTCATAACACCTCAGCAGTGCCACAGGCTGATATACTCCATGCCACACTGAATTGATGCAGTAATTGACGCAAAAGGAGCTCCGACTAGAGTTGAGCGACTTACTTTTTTCGGATCGAGTCGGGTTTCGCGAAACCCGACTTTGTCAAAAGTCAGGTCAGGTGAAATCGGCCGATTATTGCGAAAAGCCGGGGGCCAACTGAAACACGAAACCCAATGCAAGTCAAAGGGGAATCAAAGTCGGCAGTGAGTGGAGGACAGGAAAACGCCTACAGTGCCCATTTTAATGCCAAAAACATTAATTCTTATTACTTAAGCTTGTCAATCTTAATTTACTTTATAATAATAGTTAGGCATTGAAAACTGGGGGTCATTACTGCACTAGAAATATGAAAAATGAGAGCTTTTAGCGCATAAAAATGGCCAATTTTATGTGTACCTGGTAGCCCCTTTACGGCCATATTTCTAGTGCAGTAATGCAGTTCAAATTTTGTGTTTTCAAGTTTACATGTTTTAGCGCTGCAGTGTGCTGCCTTATTTACTTAACTATATACGAGTTGGCGACTCTAGGTTCAGCACCTGTTCACACTTAGTCTATGTTTGGATGTGCCGGTCAGGTTTTTGAAATGTATTCTTTAGCCTTCTGATCGTGCACTCCGCCTCCTAGCTTCAGGTGTTTTAATTACAGCAGGTCCAATACCCCTCCACAGAGAGAGAGAATTTTAGTATAGGAAGAGGTTTTCACATGTACCCCTTCAGATGGAGACGTTTATTCTCAGCGAGGTAAGGCAAGTTTTAGGACCTGGTATAAGAGAGATGCCGTAAAGGGGCTACCAGGTACACATAAAATTGGCCATTTTTATGCGCTAAAAGCTCTCATTTTTCATATTTCTAGTGCAGTAATGCAGTTCAAATTTCGTGTTTTCAAGTTTACATGTTTTAGCGCTGCAGTGTGCTGCCTTATTTACTCAAATAATAAAGTAGGCTAAATGCAGTTCAAAATTGGTAACAGGACTAAACAGGCCCAAATAATAAAGTGGGCTAAATGTCTGCCAAAAAATTGTTCATAAATAAACAGGTGGCATAGCTAGGTACAGGGGTGGGCTCCTCTGCTGAGTAGCAGACAGTGGTAGTAGGCGCAAAGTATTAACTGGTCTAAATGGAGGCCAGGGCCCCTGTATATTTTAACTATCATCTATCATTTCAACAAATTTGCATTGGCAGTGCCATCGAAGGATTTAACAGCACAGACTACACAGTGGTGGAGCAGGGAGAGGTAAGTATTGCAAGTGGTAGAGCACTGTTCGAGCTGGGAAGGGGGACACTCTCTCGTGGGCTGCGGTACTGGCACAGGGCCCCTCATATTACGACGTTGTGTCTGATGTTGGTTGTGCACCACCACCGTCAGAGACACTTCATTGTACTATGAGGGACCCCGTGCCAGTGCCATCGCCCAAGAGTGGGCACACCCACCTGTCCAGGCAAACGGCACTCTCATGGGTGCTTGCGCCAGGTGGTGACCACGGCCCTGTGGGGGGAGTCAGCCGATTTAGCGAGGTATAAAAATGGCCTATGGTGGACATTCAGCAGCTGCAAATGGAGGAATTGGAGAAGTCAGTAAGAGGAGGCCAAAAGCAAGACATTTTTCAGGCAAGCTACGTGTCAGCAGGGGAAGGTGGGGCAAAATAATTTGAAATCTATGATTGGTTCATTTTAATGAAGGTTAGATCATCAACATTCTGGGTAGCCAGACATGTCCTTTTTTCGGTCAGTATTGAACCAGCAGCACTGAAGACTTTTTCTGAGAGCACACTAGCAGCAGAACAAGCAAGCTCCTGTAATGCATATTCTGCCAATTCAGGCCAGGTGTCTATTTTAGATGCCCACAAATCAAAGGGGAATGACCTTCATTAACTGAACTGAACCAAAACTCAGGCCCTGTGCATAAAACAACACAATGTAAGTGGCAGAAAGTGGCTGGCTGATATACGACAAACTAACAGGACTGAAGTAGATCCACTTTGTGAGAATTTGAATCTCCCCTTTTTTTGGGGGGGGGGGACTGAACCAAAACTCAGGCCCAGTGTATATAACAACGCAATCTAAGTGGCAGAAAGTGGCTGGCTGACATACAACAAACTAACAGGACTGAAGTATATCCATTTTGTGAGAATTTGAATCTCACTTTTTTTGGGGGAGACTGAACGAAACCTCAGGCCCTGTGCATAAAACAACACAATGTAAGTGGCAGAAAGTGGCTGGCTGATATACGACAAACTAACAGGACAGAAGTATTTCCACTTTGTGAGAATTAGAATCTCCCTTTTTTTGGGAGACTGAACCAAAACTCAGGCCCAGTGTATATAACAACGCAATCTAAGTGGCAGAAAGTGGCTGGCTGTCATACGACAAACTAACAGGACTGAAGTATATCCATTTTGTGAGAATTTGAATCTCACTTTTTTGGGGGGAGACTGAACCAAAACTCAGGCCCAGTGTATAAAACAACACAATGTAACATAGTAACATAGTAACATAGTTAGTAAGGCCGAAAAAAGACATTTGTCCATCCAGTTCAGCCTATATTCCATCATAATAAATCCCCAGATCTACGTCCTTCTACAGAACCTAATAATTGTATGATACAATATTGTTCTGCTCCAGGAAGACATCCAGGCCTCTCTTGAACCCCTCGACTGAGTTCGCCATCACCACCTCCTCAGGCAAGCAATTCCAGATTCTCACTGCCCTAACAGTAAAGAATCCTCTTCTATGTTGGTGGAAAAACCTTCTCTCTCCAGACGCAAAGAATGCCCCCTTGTGCCCGTCACTTTCCTTGGTATAAACAGATCCTCAGCGAGATATTTGTATTGTCCCCTTATATACTTATACATGGTTATTAGATCGCCCCTCAGTCGTCTTTTTTCTAGACTAAATAATCCTAATTTCGCTAATCTATCTGGGTATTGTAGTTCTCCCATCCCCTTTATTAATTTTGTTGCCCTCCTTTGTACTCTCTCTAGTTCCATTATATCCTTCCTGAGCACCGGTGCCCAAAACTGGACACAGAGCTCCATGTGCGGTCTAACTAGAGATTTGTACAGAGGCAGTATAATGCTCTCATCATGTGTATCCGGACCTCTTTTAATGCACCCCATGATCCTGTTTGCCTTGGCAGCTGCTGCCTGGCACTGGCTGCTCCAGGTAAGTTTATCATTAACTAGGATCCCCAAGTCCTTCTCCCTGTCAGATTTACCCAGTGGTTTCCCATTCAGTGTGTAATGGTGATATTGATTCCTTCTTCCCATGTGTATAACCTTACATTTATCATTGTTAAACCTCATCTGCCACCTTTCAGCCCAAGTTTCCAACTTATCCAGATCCATCTGTAGCAGAATACTATCTTCTCTTGTATTAACTGCTTTACATAGTTTTGTATCATCTGCAAATATCGATATTTTACTGTGTAAACCTTCTACCAGATCATTAATGAATATGTTGAAGAGAACAGGTCCCAATACCGACCCCTGCGGTACCCCACTGGTCACAGCGACCCAGTTAGAGACTATACCATTTATAACCACCCTCTGCTTTCTATCACTAAGCCAGTTATTAACCCATTTACACACATTTTCCCCCAGACCAAGCATTCTCATTTTGTGTACCAACCTCTTGTGTGGCACGGTATCAAACGCTTTGGAAAAATCGAGATATACCACGTCCAATGACTCACCGTGGTCCAGCCTATAGCTTACCTCTTCATAAAAACTGATTAGATTGGTTTGACAGGAGCGATTTCTCATAAACCCATGCTGATATGGAGTTAAACAGTTATTCTCATTGAGATAATCCAGAATAACATCCCTCAGAAACCCTTCAAATATTTTACCAACAATAGAGGTTAGACTTACTGGCCTATAATTTCCAGGTTCACTTTTAGAGCCCTTTTTGAATATTGGCACCACATTTGCTATGCGCCAGTCCTGCGGAACAGACCCTGTCGCTATAGAGTCCCTAAAAATAAGAAATAATGGTTTATCTATTACATTACTTAGTTCTCTTAGTACTCGTGGGTGTATGCCATCCGGACCCGGAGATTTATCTATTTTAATCTTATTTAGCCGGTTTCGCACCTCTTCTTGGGTTAGATTTGTGACCCTTAATATAGGGTTTTCATTGTTTCTTGGGATTTCACCTAGCATTTCATTTTCCACCGTGAATACCGTGGAGAAGAAGGTGTTTAATATGTTAGCTTTTTCCTCGTCATCTACAACCATTCTTTCCTCACTATTTTTTAAGGGGCCTACATTTTCAGTTTTTATTCTTTTACTATTGATATAGTTGAAGAACAGTTTGGGATTAGTTTTACTCTCCTTAGCAATGTGCTTCTCTGTTTCCTTTTTGGCAGCTTTAATTAGTTTTTTAGATAAAGTATTTTTCTCCCTATAGTTTTTTAGAGCTTCAATGGTGCCATCCTGCTTTAGTAGTGCAAATGCTTTCTTTTTACTGTTAATTGCCTGTCTTACTTCTTTGTTTAGCCACATTGGGTTTTTCCTATTTCTAGTCCTTTTGTAAGTGGCAGAAAGTGGCTGGCTGATATACGACAAACTAACAGGACTGAAGTATATCCACTTTGTGAGAATTTGAATCTCACTTTTTTGGGGGGAGACTGAACCAAAACTCAGGCCCAGTGTATAAAACAACTCAATGTAAGTGGCAGAAAGTGGCTGGAAGATATATGAAAAAATACAAGGACTGTAGTACAAATTCAATTTCCCTACAATAATCTCAGGACAAGTATGGCAGCATTAAAAAGTACTGCTGCACACAAAAGTGTGGACAAATAAACAAGATAACTGTGCAGAAAGGAGCAACAGGATTTTTGCTTTTAAAAAAGCAGTTGATTTGCACAGCGGCGTGCAAACAGCAATGCAGCTATCAGGGAGCCTTATAAGGCAGCCTAATAAGCTTCAGAGCTGATGCACAAAAATTTAGCCTCCACTGTCCCTGCAAAAAAATGGTGGTGTTGGACAGTGGAAATCGCTACAGCACAAGCAGTTTGGGGGTTAATTTTCCCTCCCTAACTATATCCCTTCTTCTGATGCAGCTGTGGCAACCTCTCCCTATGCTACGATCGGCAGAAGTAAGATGGTGGCCGGCGTGCACGCCCCTTTATAGCCCCTGTGACGCCGCATAAAGCAAGCCAATCACTGTCATGCCCTTCTCTAAGATGGTGGGGACCGAGACCTATGTCATCACGCTGCCCACACTCTGCGTCCTCCTTCATTGGCTGAAAAATGGCGCTGAAAGCGTCATAAGAAACGCGACTTTTGCGCGCAGATCGCCGACTTCATGGCCGATCCCACACCATGTGGTAGGTCTTATCTGTAATGTGCACATTACTTCGTGAAGGAAATATACATAAATGTACCTTTCTTGTACATGTCCTTCTCTTTTGTTATAAAACATCTGATACATGTTTTCGTATACATTTGCCATTCAAAATCTTATTTAAAAGAAAGTCTATAAAATAACAAATTGGTTGTCTTATTCTGAGTGGCAGTGCCAGAAAAGCACTTTATGCTCTCTCTGTACATACAGAAGCCAGGATTTATCCATTCTTTGTTCTTTGTAACCTACATACAAAAGCTCTTGGAGACCAGGGATATTCCTAAATCTTCTTGCTTCTAAACTTGAGTAAAAATGTATATTATTGAGTGCCATTCAATGACTTTCAGTTCCATTCAAACTACATTTCCTTGTGAACAGATTCTAAACAAATCTACGTATAGAATAAGATAAATGTTATAATCCTGCAATTCAGGATACATTTCAGGTAGTCTATATAGATTAGGCTACTTTCACACTTCCATCGGTACGGGCCCGTCGCAATGCGTCGGGCCGACGTACCGACGGACGTTTGTGAAATAACTGCAAGACGTGGGCAGCGGATGCAATTTTTCAACCCATCCGCTGCCCATTCTGCAGTCCAAGGAGGAGGGGGCAGAGTTTCAGCCGCGCATGCGCGGTCAAAAATGGCAGACACGTTGCACAAAAAAAGTTACATTGAACTTTTTTTGTGCGTCGCATCCGCCAAAACGCAACAGATCTGTCGCACGACGGATGCGACGTGTGCCCATCTGTTGCGATCCGTCACTAATACAAGTGTATGGGCAAAAAACGCATTTTGCAAGCACATTTGCAGAATCCTTTTTTTGCCCATAACGATGAATTGCGAAGGAGGACAAAAGACGGAAGTGTGAAAGTAGCCTTATTTTGCTTTATTATTGAAAAAATCCTACATCTGGATAGGAAATATTATTTTTGACATTGAAGCACATTCTACAATTCAATATGTGTCATGATTCAGCCATGTCTCATTTTATATCTTGACGTTACAGGAGGCAGTAGGACTGTGGACTTGGTGTCTAAATTGGAGTAGGAAACTTTCCCTGTTCTAGAGTATGAATTAAAAGTTTGGCATTCAAATCATGTTTTTATGTCAGCATCCCGAAGCTTACAGCACAGATACAGCACAGATATTCCTGTAATGGTTTATTTGCAGCTTTCCCTCTAATCTACTATATAATTGTCTAAGGGGTATTTCCGTCTGTCTGTCCTTCTGTCATGGTTATTCATTCGGTGATTGGTCTCGCTAGCTGCCTGTCATGGCTGCCGCGACCAATCAGCGACGGGCACAGTCTGGAAGAAAATGGCCGCTCCTTCCTCCCCGCAGTCAGTGCCTGTCACCCACATACTCCCCTCTGGTCACCGCTAACACAGGGTTAATGCCGGCGGTAACGGACCGCGTTATGCCGCGGGTAACGCACTCCGTTACCGCCGCTATTAACCCTGTGTGTCCCCAACTTTTTACTATTGATGCTGCCTATGCGGCATCAATAGTAAAAAATGTAATGTTAAAAATAATAATAAAAAAAAACCTGCTATACTCACCCTCCGTAGTCGCTCGCGCCGGCCGCCATCTTCCGTTGCAGGTTCCGGTGGCAAAGATGGTATGGGCGAAGGACTTGCCATGATGTCACGGTCATGTGACCACGATGTCATCACAGGCCCTGCGCGCATGCGCGAGAAGGACCTGCCATGACGTCACGGTCATGTGACCGTGACATCGTCACAGGCCCTGCGCACCTGCGCTAGAAAGACCTGCCATGACGTCACAGTCATGTGACCGCGACGTCATCACAGGTCCTGCGCACATACCAAACCTGGGACCGGAAGCTGCCGTGGACTACAAGGGGCCCTCGGAAAGGTGAGTATATGTTTATTTTTTAACCTGTGACAAACCTGGCTGGGCAATATACTACGTAGCTGGGCAATATACTACGTGACTGGCCAATATACTACGTAACTGGGCAATATACTACGTAACTGGGCAATATACTACATTGCTGCACAATATACTACGTGGCTGGGCAATATACTACGTAGATGGGCAATATACTACGTGACTGGCCAATATACTACGTAACTGGGCAATATACTACGTAACTGGGCAATATACTACATTGCTGCGCAATATACTACGTGGCTGGGCAATATACTATGTCACTAGGCAATATACTATGTAACTGGGCAATATGCTACGTGGCTAGGCAATATACTACGTGGCTGGGCAATATACTAAGTGACTGGGCAATATACTACGTAACTGGGCAATATACTACGTGACTGGGCAATATACTACGTCACTAGGCAATATACTACGTAGCTGGGCAATATACTACGTAACTGGGCAATATACTACGTAGCTGGGCAATATACTACGTTGCTGCGCAATATACTACGTGACTGGGCAATATACTACATGGCTGGGCAATATACTACATGGCTGGGCAATATACTACGTGACTGTGCAATATACTACGTGGCTGGGCAATATACTAAGTGACTGGGCAATATACTAAGTGACTGGGCAATATACTAAGTGACTGGGCAATATACTAAGTGACTGGGCAATATACTAAGTGACTGGGCAATATACTACGTGACTGGGCAATATACTACGTCACTAGGCAATATACTACGTAACTGGGCAATATACTACGTGGCTCTGTGCTGTATACTACTTCGCAGTGCAATATACTACATGGCTCTGTGCTGTATACTACGTCACTGGGCAATATACTACGTGACTGGGCAATATACTATGTGGCTGTGTGCTGTATACTACTTTGCTGTGCAATATACTATGTGGCTCTGTGCAGTATACTACGTCACTGGGCAATATACTACACCATTGGGCAATATACTACGTAACTGGGCAATATACTACGTGGCTCTGTGCTGTATACTACGTCACTGGGCAATATACTACGTAACTGGGCAACATACTACGTCACTAGGCAATATACTACGTAACTGGTCAATATACTACGTAACTGGGCAATATACTACGTTGCTGCGCAATATACTACGTGGCTGGGCAATATACTATGTCACTAGGCAATATACTATGTAACTGGGCAATATACTACGTGGCTGGGCAATATACTACGTGGCTGGGCAATATGCTACGTCACTGGGCAATATACTACGTGGTTGGGCAATATACTACGTAACTGGGCAATATACTACGTGACTGGGCAATATGCTACGTCACTAGGCAATATACTACATAACTGGGCAATATACTACGTAACTGGGCAATATACTACGTAGCTGGGCAATATACTACGTTGCTGCGCAATATACTACGTGACTGGGCAATATACTACATCATTAGGCAATATACTACGTAACTGGGCAATATACTACGTGGCTGGGCAATATACTACGTCACTGGGCAATATACTATGTGGTTGGGCAATATACTACATGACTGGGCAATATACTACGTGGCTGGGCAATATACTACATTGCTGGGCAATATACTACGTGGCTGGGCAATATACTACGTGGCTGGGCAATATACTACGTGACTGGGCAATATACTACGTGGCTGGGCAATATACTACGTGACTGTGCAATATACTACGTGGCTGGACAATATACTACGTGCCTGGGCAATATACAACGTGGCTGGACAATATACTACGTGACTGTACAATATACTACGTGGGCTAGGCAATATACTACGTGGACATGCATATTCTAGAATACCCGATGCGTTAGAATCGGGCCACCATCTAGTATACAATATAACCAGAGTGTGGAATCTTCAGAATTTTTGATAACTGTTTGGCTTAGTGCGAATGGTTATCTCTAGAAACCCATCAAATATAGCTTGGAACACTTGATATTATGAGTGATGAAATTACAATTTCAAGGTTGACTTTTTTTGTAACCAAATATGTTTCATATTAACAATTAGCGTAACACCCCCTCAACCACAGATATTACTGTATGCCTTGAAATTCTGCACAATGACCTACTCTCTCTAAGGCTGAGGCCAGAATGTAATTTTAAGTTAATGAGTCACAATTAGAGATGAGGGGACTGTTCTGTGGGGATCAAATTGAATCAAACTTCCTGAATTTCATGGTCTCACGCAAGATCGGAAAAAAAAATCCTTACCTGGCACCATTTCCCACACTGCTGAAGCATTATTAGAGAGTGGTCTAGCGTCATTTTGCATGGCTACACAGGCCTCCCCATAATGCCCTGTAAATATGACATCTTAAGGATTATCATTAGTGTTGAGTGATACCTTCCGATATCCAGAAGTATCGGTATCGGATTGGATCGGCCGATATCCAAAAAATATCGGATATTGCCAATACCGATACCCGATACCAATGCAAGTCAATGGGACACAAATATCGGAATGTAAATAAGCCCTTTCTGTCCTTCTACATCCTGTTCCGGAGGGGGGAAGAGTGTGGGCGGTGCATGGGTGGACACTGTGCGTGTCTGGGTGTGTGGGCGGGGTCTGTGGGGCCTGCCAGGGATCTGTACGGGCCTCTCGGGGGTCTGTGCGGGCTGCCAGGGGTCTGTGCGTGCCTGCTGGGGGTCTGTGTGGGCTGCTGGGGGTCTGTACGGACCTGCCGGGGGTCTGTGCGGCCTGCCGGGGGTCTGTGCGGGCTGCCGGGGGTCTGTGTGTGCCTGCCGGGGGTCTGTGCGGGTCTGCTGGTGGTCTATATGGGCCTGCCGGGGGTCTGTGCGGGCTGCCTGGGACTGTACGCTCCTGCCGGGGTGCTGTGCAGGGCTGCCGGGGGTCTGCGAGGGCCTGCTGGGGGTCTGTGCAGGCCTGCCAGGAGTCTGTACGGGCCTGCTGAGGGTCTGTGCGGGCCTGCCGGGGCTCTGTGCGGGCCTGCCGGGGCTCTGTGCGGGCTGCCGGGGGTCTGTGCGGGCTGCTGGGGGTCTGTGCATGTGTGCAGGCATCGTCTGATGGGACTACAAGTCCCATCGGACGATGCCTGCTACAGTGACAGTGATTGACACATTAGCCAATTATGGGACAGTAGTAGTCCCATCATCCGGCTAATGTGTTGAATGTAAAAATAAAAAACATACATACTACATACATACTACATACATACATACTACATACATACTATATACATATTACATACTGTAAGATGCGCCAGTTCCCGCACTTAGCCCCTCTCTTCTCTTCTCTGGTGGGATATGGGGTAATATGGGGTTAATGTCATCTTGCTATTGTAAGGTGACATCAAGCCGGTTTAATAACGGAGAGGCGTCAATAAGATGCCTATCCTTTATTAATCCAATACTAGTAAAGGGTTAATAAAACACATACACATTAGGAAAAAAGTATTTTAATATTCTTCATTTAACCATACTTACCATACTTCAGCGCCTGCAAAAAATGTAAAATAATAAACCGTGTACTACCTGTCGGCCGTAGTCCAATTAATAACGAGTGTCTCACCATGATCTCCCCTATAGAACAGTGACATCGGGTGATGTCACTGCTCTATAGGACCTTCAGTGACACACTGACAGGAGACAATGGCTCCTGCATTGCATCACTGAGGTTACTATAGTTCAAAGTCTCACTTTATGGCAATTGCTGCGTGGGAAAATTTCTCACACAGCAATGCCAAAAGTGAGACTAGGGACTATTTTTTTACAGCGGCGGAGGAATACAGTGCGGAAGGATACCTTCCTCCCGTCATTGGATTCCTCGAGCCCCTGGAGAGCGGTCGCATCAGCTGAAGCTGTCGTTCTCCACGGGAGATCGTCGTGGGACACTCGTGGATTTCTGCAGATCAGGAGGTATATTGTTTGTTTGTTATTTTAATCTTTTTTATAGATGACACTGGCTTCGGGGAACAAAGTGACAAGTGATGGTGAGTATGTAATTTATATTTAATGTACTGTATGTCTATATGTATGTATTGTATGTAATGTATGAAAGTATTGTATGTAGTATGTATGTATGTAGTATGAATGTAGTATGTATGTAGTTTGTATGTATGTAGTATGTAGTATGTATGTAGTATGCATGTAGTATGTAGTATGTATGTAGTATGTATGTAGTATGTACATAGTATGTATGTAGTATGTAGTATGCCTGTATTATGTATGTAGCTTGTATGTATGTAGTTTGTATGTATGTAGTATGTATGGATGTAGTATGTATGTATGTAGTATGTATGTAGTATGTATGTATGTAGTATGTAGTAGGTATGTAGTATGCATGTAGTATGTAGTATGTATGTATTATATATGTACGTAGTATGTATGTAGTATGTATGTAGTATGTAGTATGCATGTATTATGTATGTAGTATGTATGTAGTATGTAGTATGCATGTATTATGTATGTAGTATGTATGTAGTTTGTATGTATGCAGTATGTATGTATGTAGTATGTAGTATGCATGTAGTATGTATGTAGTATGCATGTACTATGTACAGTGGGGCAAAAAAGTATTTAGTCAGTCAGCAATAGTGCAAGTTCCACCACTTAAAAAGATGAGAGGCGTCTGTAATTTACATCATAGGTAGACCTCAACTATGGGAGACAAACTGAGAAAAAAAAAATCCAGAAAATCACATTGTCTGTTTTTATATCATTTTATTTGCATATTATGGTGGAAAATAAGTATTTGGTCAGAAACAAAATTTCATCTCAATACTTTGTAATATATCCTTTGTTGGCAATGACAGAGGTCAAACGTTTTCTGTAAGTCTTCACAAGGTTGCCACACACTGTTGTTGGTATGTTGGCCCATTCCTCCATGCAGATCTCCTCTAGAGCAGTGATGTTTTTGGCTTTTCGCTTGGCAACACAGACTTTCAACTCCCTCCAAAGGTTTTCTATAGGGTTGAGATCTGGAGACTGGCTAGGCCACTCCAGGACCTTGAAATGCTTCTTACGAAGCCACTCCTTCGTTGCCCTGGCGGTGTGCTTTGGATTATTGTCATGTTGAAAGACCCAGCCACGTTTCATCTTCATTGCCCTTGCTGATGGAAGGAGGTTTGCACTCAAAATCTCACGATACATGGCCCCATTCATTCTTTCATGTACCCGGATCAGTCGTCCTGGCCCCTTTGCAGAGAAACAGCCCCAAAGCATGATGTTTCCACCACCATGCTTTACAGTAGGTATGGTGTTTGATGGATGCAACTCAGTATTCTTTTTCCTCCAAACACGACAAGTTGTGTTTCTACCAAACAGTTCCAGTTTGGTATCATCAGACCATAGGACATTCTCCCAAAACTCCTCTGGATCATCCAAATGCTCTCTAGCAAACTTCAGACGGGCCCGGACATGTACTGGCTTAAGCAGTGGGACACGTCTGGCACTGCAGGATCTGAGTCCATGGTGGCGTAGTGTGTTACTTATGTTAGGCCTTGTTACATTGGTCCCAGCTCTCTGCAGTTCATTCGCTAGGTCCCTACGCGTGGTTCTGGGATTTTTGCTCACCGTTCTTGTGATCATTCTGACCCCACGGGGTGGGATTTTGCGTGGAGCCCCAGATCGAAGGAGATTATCAGTGGTCTTGTATGTCTTCCATTTTCTAATTATTGCTCCCACTGTTGATTTCTTCACTCCAAGCTGGTTGGCTATTGTAGATTCAGTCTTCCCAGCCTGGTGCAGGGCTACAATTTTGTTTCTGGTGTCCTTTGACAGCTCTTTGGTCTTCACCATAGTGGAGTTTGGAGTCAGACTGTTTGAGGGTGTGCACAGGTGTCTTTTTATACTGATAACAAGTTTAAACAGGTGCCATTACTACAGGTAATGAGTGGAGGAAAGAGGAGACTCTTAAAGAAGAAGTTACAGGTCTGTGAGAGCCAGAAATCTTGATTGTTTGTTTCTGACCAAATACTTATTTTCCACCATAATATGCAAATAAAATGTTAAAAAAACAGACAATGTGATTTTCTCAGTTTGTCTCCCATAGTTGAGGTCTACCTATGATGTAAATTACAGACGCCTCTCATCTTTTTAAGTGGTGGAACTTGCACTATTGCTGACTGACTAAATACTTTTTTGCCCCACTGTATGTATGTAGTACGCATGCAGTATGTATGTATGTAGTATGTATGTATGTAGTATGTATGTATGTATGTAGTATGTATGTAGTACGCATGTAGTATGTATGTAATATGTGTGTAGTATGTATGTATGTAGTATTTTTTATTTTTTTTACATTCAACAAAATAGCCAGATGATGGGACTACTACTGTCCCAGCATTGGATAATGTGTCAATCACTGTCACTGTAGCAGGCATTGTCCGATGGGACTTGTAGTCCCATCGGATGGTGCCTGCACACACGCACAGACCCACGGCAGCCCACACAGACCCCCGGCAGGCCGCACAGAGCCCCGGCAGGCCCGCACAGAGCTCCGGCAGCCCGAACAGACCCCCGGCAGCCTGTACAGATCCCCAGCAGGCCCGCACAGACCCCCGGCAGCCCGCACAGAGCCCCAGCAGCCTGCACAGAGCCCCGGCAGGCCCGCACAAGCACTGGCAGCCCACACAGACCCCCGGCAGCCCGCACTGAGTCCCAGCAGCCCGCACAGAGCCCTGGCAGGCACGCACACACCACCTGCAGGCTCGCACAGACCCCCGAGAGGCCCGTACAGACTCCCGGCAGGCTCGCACAGACCCCCCATAGTCACGCACAGACCCCACCCGCACACACACATACACAGTCTCCGCCCATGCACCGCCCACACTCCATTATAGTGCATCATTGCACTATGGTAACTTCCGATTCTGGTATCTGATATCGCAAAAGTATCGGAACTCGGTATCGGAATTCCGATACAGCGAATATCGGCCGATACCCGATATTTGCAGTATCGGAATGCTCAACACTCATTGTCATATTTTGTATAGTGGTGGTCACTATCTGGGTCATAACAAATCAGAGGATCCCAGTAAAGCACAGTTTGTATAGCAGAGTGGTTTTCCATCCTCAGAGTCACTGCGTAAGTTTCCCTCTTCAGTTGTGGATAAGCGGTCATGGTCTTACTCTTTTCTCTGCATAGCATAAGCTCTTACGGTCAGCAGGGTTCTCTCTTTCTCCTGTAGAATGTAAGCTCTTATGATCATCAGGGCTATCTGTCACTCTCCGTCACCTGTAAATTGTAAGCTCTAGGGTTGAGCGAAACGGGTCGGCAATTTTCAGAAGTCACCGACTTTTGGCAAAGTCGGGTTTCATGAAACCCGACCCGACCCCTGTGTGGGGTCGGCCATGAAGTCGGCGATCTTCTGAATCTGGAATCGGAATTCCGATACCGATTCCCGATATGTTTAAGATATCGGGAATTAGTATCGGAATTCAGATTTAAGTGTAAAATAAAGAATAAAAATAAAAAATATCGCTATACTTACCCTCTGACGCGCCCTGGTACTAACCGGGAACCTTCCTTCCTTCGAATCAGCGCTTCCAGGACCCTGCGGTGACGTCGCGGTGACGTCGCGGCTTGTAATTGGTCGCGCGACGCCCATGTGACCGCTCGCGCGACCAATCAGAAGCCGTGACGTCACCACGACATCACCGAAGGTCCTGGAAGCGCTGATTCTTAGGAAGGAAGGCTGCTGGAAAGAAGCAGGGCGCGTCCGAGGGTGAGTATATTGCTATTAGGTATATACTCACCCTCGGACGCGCCCTGCTTCTTTCCGGCAGCCTTCCTTCCTAAGAATCAGCGCTTCCAGGACCTTCGGTGACATCACGGCTTCTGATTGGTCGCGCGAGCGGTCACATGGGCGTCGCGCGACCAATCACAAGCCGCGACGTCACCGCAGGGTCCTGGAAGCGCTGATTCGAAGGAAGGAAGGTTCCCGGTTAGTACCGGGGCGCGTCAGAGGGTAAGTATAGCGATATTTTTTATTTTTATTCTTTATTTTACACTTAAATATGGATCGCAGGGCCTGAAGGAGAGTTTCCTCTCCTTCAGACCCTGGGAACCATTGGAAACCCAATGCACTGCATTGGGTTTCGAGTTTCGGCCGACCCCGACTTTTTTATAGGATCGGCCGATTTCACTCGACCCGACTTTTGAAAAAGTCGGGTTTCGTGAAACCCGACCCGATCCTATAAAAGTAAAAGTCGCTCAACACTAGTAAGCTCTTATGGTAAGTGAGTTCCTCTCTTTCCACTCCTCCATGTGTATTTTCTGAG